>NC_135022.1:7589212-7895462 GCF_051020955.1 Megalopta genalis
AATGTGTACCCAGCGGAGACGAATCAAATGACACAGTTGAACTACATGATATTAGGAAGAAAATACAAAAGTATAGAAACTGTAATTTAGAAAGTGATATAACAAAAGAAGAAGTTAGAAACGCAATCAAATGTACAAAAAGAAAAAAGGCACCTGGATTAGACAACTTTACAATTGAGATTATTGACAATTTTTGGAAAATTGACAATAGAATACTTCTAAATATATACAATAATTGTCTCCGAAGAGGTATCTTTCCAAAACAGTGGAAACTAGCAGATATGAAAATTATATTAAAAGATAAAATGAAGGATAGAAAATTACTTAATTCGTACAGACCCATTGCACTGTTACCAGTTATGGGGAAAATATTTGAGAGAATTCTTATAAATAGAGTAAATGTTGCCTACCAGGAGAAAGGTTTAGTAAACAATAATCAATTTGGCTTCAGGAAAAAGAAATCTACGGAGGATGCTTTCATACGATTTAAGTATCATGCAAATTCACGAGAAGTAAAATATGTTGTTGCTTTATTCATTGATATAGAAGGAGCATTTGATAATCTATGGTGGCCGGCTATATATGAAAGACTTATGGAAGCAGGGATAAGCTCGTGTATACTTAAAATTATTAAGAATTATTTTAGAGGCAGAGT
This sequence comes from Megalopta genalis, assembly GCF_051020955.1. NCBI lineage: Eukaryota > Metazoa > Arthropoda > Insecta > Hymenoptera > Halictidae > Megalopta > Megalopta genalis. Next base: position 7,589,868 of record NC_135022.1, read on the forward strand.
TATGAGAGTGAGTACAAACTTCGAAAAGATTGAGAAGAAGATGGAAAAAGGATGCCCACAGGGCTCTATTATTGGTCCGGCAGCGTGGGTTTGGTGTATGGACCCTTTGTTGAATAAAATAGAGTCAGAATTCTTGGATGGAACGGTTGAAGCTTCGGCATATGCTGATGATGTAGTCTTTTTGATTAAAGGAAACTCACGCAATGAAATCGAGAACACCGCTATTAGAGTTGTTACGTTAGTCGAACAATGGTGTACAGTTCATAAATTAAAAATCTCTTCACCGAAATCAGTGGCAATGTTAGTTAAAGGTAAATTAGACGCAAATAGAATGCCAAGAATTAAAATAAATAATCAAAATGTGAAATATACAAAACAAACAAAGTATCTCGGCATGATTATTGACTCTAAATTGACCTTTGTTGAACACTCTAAATATATTAGACAAAAAATTTTAAAATTTATAATGAGTATTAGAAGAGTGGCCCACCAAAAATGGGGCATGAAATCAAATATCATATATATTCTATATAACGCTGTTGCACTCCCGATTGTGAAATATGGGGCGGCTTTATGGTATGACAAGGCAGAGAACACATATGTCAAAAGGAATCTATTGGCTACATAAAGATCATTATTATTAGTGTTAACAAGAGCTTGTAGAACAACGTCTACGGTAGCCTTACAAGTCATTGCTGGAAAGTTGCCTTTGGATTTGGAAATAATTGAACAAGGCTTAATTAATAGAGTCAAGAGAAATATTTCAACACACTGGAAAGACTATCGTTATAGAGAGAGAGAACGAGAACCTTTGCAAACAACAGTTTCAAATACTGATTTAGATTCTATAGATGTTGAAATTAATAAAATTAAGCAAGCAACTATGAAAGAATGGCAATGTAGATGGGATTCCGAATCACATGGAAGACAAACATTTGAATTTATTAAAAATGTAGATTTTGCTATTAAAAATATTTGGTTTAAACCTGGTAAATCCTGCGTTTATTTATTAACTGGCTATGGACCGATACTTAGCACCTTGCACAAAAGAGGTCTTTCTGAAACAAATATTTGTCCTATGTGTCAAGAGACTGAAGAAACCATTGACCACATGCTTTTCGACTGTCATCATTATAATGATTACAGATATGCGGAACTGATCCAAAATCGACAAGATAAAAAATACCTCATTTCAACAAAGGAACTATTTGCAAAATTTTCAACTTTTGCAAAGCAAATCATAGAGAAGAGGAACTCTCATGTTAATGAGGAAAGAAGTGGGTCCGCCTCCTCGCGGCAGGGACGGGCAACGCCAAACTAAGTTTGGCGGCTAAGTGACCCAAATAAATAAAATATCTAAAACAAAATTACAGAAAAGTATAAAATAATAGAAAATGTAATAAAAATTTATAAAATACAGAAATACACTGAACACTGAAAGGCAGATCATAATGAGAATTAACCCAGAACTAAAATGAATAATGTGAACATTAGAAAATAAATAGAACCGAAGTAGTAATGAGCGAGAGCTCGAGCTACACTCTACATGAGAAGAGAAATGAAAAAAAAAAAAAAAAAATGTCCCTATCTACTCCCCCCCGTGGTTCGTACCTTGTCGTGGTGGGGGGGCTTGCGAGCCTCGATGATCCTCAAGGCTGTGCCGGCGGGGAACTTGATTCCCTGGCAGGTCTAACCTAGCCGGAGTGGCTTGAGGTGAGAGGCCAGACTAAAATTGAACCTTATACCGTAAGCCCGTGGTCATGTTTCATGGGCCCGGGGGTCTTGCCTTAACCGGCCGGACCGCGAGGATGACAACCTCTTTAAAAAATCCCTAACCCTAAGCTATGGTGCGCGGTGATGGGGTACACCCCGATCGATGGCATCGGGGTGTGGCTGGTGGGTGCACCAGTCACTAGCGACCAACTACTGGATACCTGGCGACCTCCAGTAGTATTTAGCCTTGCCCAGGTAAAGCGGCTCTGCCTGGGTTGACATACTGACCGACTTACTCGTGGGACCAATATGGATAAACTTAAACAAAAACTCAAAACAATTAAGAAGAGGAAGGAGAATGACGGAGGAGAGATAAGTATGGAGGAAGACACGCCTAGAATGAGTCGATCAAGTTCGGTTTCTTCTGTCTATTCAACAACCGGTGATAGAATTGGGAAAAGGAAGAAAATAGAAGAGGAAATAATGGATGTGGAACAAAATTGTACTACGTTGGAATTTGTAAAAGAAGAAAGAAAGGCTCTGGAGGATTTTCTTTTCGAAGAAAGCAACAAAATTAATCGGCCAGCAATTAAATTCATTTTAGAAAAGTGGTTAAAATTAGAATCAGTCCTACAAAAAGAAATTTTTGAGAATGAAAAACTGAAATCCTCACATTTAGCTAATGAACTTTCTGCAAAACCTTCATATGCAACAGTTGCCGCAATAAATTGTTCCTCACCCCGTCAAATAGCTGAAATAGAAAGAAAGAAAATTATTACTAAACAAAAATCTGAAATAGTACTGATAAAACCGACTAAAGAAGAAGATGGTAGAAATAACGAACAAATAAAATCACAAGTAATAAACAAACTAAAAGATATAAGAAATAAACTAAAAGTTAAAAATATCAGACAGATGAGAAATAAGGGTATTATTATTTAAGTGCAAGACAAGGACGATGTTGACTTAATTATGAAAAGTAATCTTGAAAAGGAGAATTTAAAAATGGAAAAACCTCGTAAAATGAACCCATCAATCATAATATACGATGTTGAAAAAGAAAATAAAGTAGAGGATCTTAAGGAAGATCTAATTGGTAAAAATTTTAATAATTACAGTTTGGAAGAAATTCAGGATCTGTGCAATGAAATTAATTTTGCACATAGCTTTAAAATTAATGAAAACAAGGTAAATTGGATAGTGCAAATCCCGGGGAAATACTTTGAAAATTTAATTAATCGTGGAAGAATTTTTATGCTCTGGCGTACATACAGAGTGAGAGAATTTATAAATATCACACGATGTTATAAATGTTACGGCTATGGCCATGTAGCCAAGAATTGTAATGCATCGGACCAATTATGTGAAGTATGTGGCTCAAAAGAACACTTAAAAAATGATTGCCCGAACAAAAATCATCCAAAGTGTATAAACTGTTTAAGAACCAAAAGACGTGATACTAATCATACCGTGAAGCACAAAGAATGCCCAGAATATCTCAGAAATTTAGACCTATATAGAAGCAGAATTAAATGGACCTAAGAATCGCACAAATTAATGCTCAACGATCAATTGCAGCTGCTGCTAACTTGGAATTAATTATGAAAGAACAAAATATTGACATATTATGTTTACAAGAACCTTATAACTTTAAAAACAAAGTAAGAGGTTACACATCAAAAGAAATGAAAATCATTCAACCTGAATATAAAACTCCATGGGTGGCAGCAGTTATAAGAAACGAAAATATTCAAACTATGCAAAATATTTTAATACAAAGTGAACATATTATGTGCTTCCAAATTGTGACAAAATATACAGATTTCTATATAATTAACATATACTGTCAACCCTCTTTAGCGTTAGACCCTTTTCTTAAACAATTGGAAAATATATTAAATAATTTAAAAAATCCTTATAATATATTAATTACTGCTGATGCAAATTCTAAATCAAATCTATGGTATTCGGAAACTACTGATGATCGAGGGAAACTATTTGAAGAATTTATTCTAGTTAACAAACTATTTGTACTTAACAAACCTAACAACCCACATACATTTTCCTCTGTAATGGGAGAAACAAACATTGATATAACCCTTTGTAATGAGGGAATGTTAAAAATAATTAAAAACTGGAAGGTTCACCAATTGGCTACAACAAGTGACCATAACATGATTACTCTTGAAATTGCAAGAACGACTGTATGTAGAAGAATTTGGATAAAGGATAAAAATTACAACGTTAAAAGAGCTAATTGGGAAAAATTCAAAGAAATTGTTCAAACCAAATTTAAAGACATTTCAAACGAATTAGGAGACATTGATCCTAACAAAGCCATCAAACGATTTAATAAATTATTACATGAATGTTGTAAACAATCGATACCAAAAATCGGGAAATGTAACAAATCCGTACCTTGGTGGAATCAAGAACTAAGTAAATTACGATCAAAAGTCAATGCAGCAAAAAAACAACTTTCGAGAGCACGAAAATTAAATTTAACAAATCTAATTGAAAGTTATACAAACATTTACAAAGTAACAAGGAACAAATATGTTTCTGCTATCAGAAAAAACAAAACAGAAACATGGCACAATTTTGTTAAGGTTGAAGGAAATAAAGACCCATGGAGTATAGTGTATAAAATCGTAAGAGAAAAATTCCGAGAACCTATAACATTAAGTTCGGTAATACTTCCAACTGGTCGACAGGCTCTAGATTATAAGGAGGCAATTGATGCGCTATTAGACAAATGTGTACCTAATGAAAATTATACTGAAACTGAAGAAATTCGAGATATTAGAACCAAAATAAAAAATTACGCCAATCTAAATCTAGAACCAGATATATCAAAAGAGGAAATTAGAATCGCAATTAAAACAGCTAAAAAGAAGAAAGCCCCAGGATTTGATAATTTCACCATTGAAATCATTGAAAAATTTTGGCAGATTAACAAAGATGTAATATTAAATTTATATAATAATTGCCTCCGAAAGGGTATATTTCCTAAGGAATGGAAAATAGCTAATGTAACAATAATATTAAAAAATAAAGATAAAGACAGAAAATTGATTAACTCATACAGACCCATTGCCTTACTACCAGTTATGGGGAAACTATTCGAAAAAATCTTAATAAATAGAATAAATATCATATACAGAGAAAAAGGATTTGAAAATAAAAACCAATTTGGATTCCGGAAAAGAAAATCTACAGAAGATGCGTTTATAAAGCTAAAATATGAATCTAAAACGGACAAGAAATATGTAGTTGCTCTTTTCATTGACATCGAAGGAGCCTTTGACAATTTATGGTGGCCAGCCATTTATCGAAGGCTCATTGAATGTAATATCAGTACATGTTTACTAAATTTAATAAAAAATTATTTTAAAAATAGAAAAATGAGAATAATATCTAGGTTTGACAAGCATCAAAAAATAATGAGAAGGGGCTGCCCACAAGGCTCCATCATCGGTCCCGCAGCTTGGGACTGGTGCATGGACATTTTACTGGATAAAATTGATGCAGAAACAACATATGGCACAGTAGAAGCATCAGCATATGCCGACGATATTGTATTTATCATCAAAGGAAACTCCAGAAACGAAATTGAACAGAACGCATCAATAGCTACAAAAATCCTAGCGGAATGGTGTTTACTTCACAAATTGAATATCTCTAAAATCAAATCGCTGGCTATGTTGATTAAAGGGAAATTTGATAAAAGTCGTATGCCAAACATTTTCGTGTATGAATCCAAAATAAAATATGTCGAACAAATAAGATATCTAGGTATGATTATTGATAATAAACTAAATTTTATTCAACATTCAAAATTTCTCAGACAAAAAGTAATAAATTTTATAATGACTACTCGTCGAGTTACCAACCAAGAATGGGGTATTAAATCAAATATAATTAAAATAATGTATCGAGCTGTTGCATTATCAATAATAAAATACGGTGCTGCTTTATGGTACGACAAAGTACACAACACACAAATAAAAAGAAACCTGATGGCTTTGCATCGACAAATTTTACTACTTTTAACAAGAGCCTGCAGAACCACCTCGACGGTGGCAATGCAGGTGATTGCAGGAGCAATGCCATTAGACCTTGAAATAGTTGAACAAGGTTTGATAAACCGAATCAAACGAAACAAACACACCTGTTGGAGAAATTACAGATACAGAGAACAAAATTTAGACGAATCAAATACAGAACTCAACCTCGAATACATAAAAGAAGAAATCAAGAAAATTAAAAAAGAAACACTAGAGGAATGGCAAACAAGATGGACTTCAGAACTACACGGAAGAACGACGTACGAATTTATTAAAAATGTAAACTTTGCCAATGAAAACGACTGGTTCAAACCTGGACCACAATGCGTCTATTTTATAACGGGATACGGTCCAATACAGTATACACTACATAAGAGAGGTCTCACTGAAAGAAATACCTGTATATTGTGTCTAAACACAGAAGAAACGTTGAACCACATGCTATTTGACTGCCCATTATATCAAGAATACAGATATCCTGAATTAACCCTAAACAAAGACAATAAAGCAAAGCTAATTTCAACAAAAGAACAATTTATTAAATTCTCTACATATGCAAAATTAGCCATAAATAAAAGAAATACTTACATTAATGATGAAGAAAGTAGCAGGTCCGCCTCCACGTGGCAGGGACGGGCAACGGCAACTCAACAAGTTGACGGCTAAGAGACCTGTAAATAAAATATAAAATTAACAAAAAACAGAAAACTCAACAAAAATGAATAAATATTGAACTAATCATTATAAATGTGGAAATAATATAATAAAAAATACTTACCCAAATTTAAAAAAATAATCGAATAATATAAAAGAAGAGAATTTAGGTAGCAATGAGTGGAAGCTCGAGCTACATATAATTAGACACTAAATGAAAAAAAAAAAAAAAAAAAATGTCCCTATCTACTAAAAGCCGACCACATATGCCGAACGCGTCGGCGTCAGGTCCGCTACGGCAGCCAGGTCGACGCAGAAGCAGGACCCTCCCAATGTGGTGATCATCACGCCGTCAGACACCGCCAAATACGAGGACAGTGCGAAGACTAAGGAGGCAGTCTTCGAGCTGGTTTCGCCCAGAGCGGACGGCCTGCAGATCAGGGGCGTCCGCAGGGTTCAGGGAGCAGGAATTGCGCTCGTTACGTCAAATAATACCGACGTAACATCCCTGATGGCCAACCCGAGACTTAAAGCGGCTGGTTTTGTTGTAGGTGCTCCGGCCAAAGGGAGCCCGCGGATCATCGTCTTCGACGTCCCACGGGCCCAGGAGGACAACAAGGAGACGACGGACGCTATCCTGCAGCAGAACCTGAGTAAGGAGGAAGCGGCCAGCCTCTCAAAGGAAGTAAAACTGGTCTATAAGAGTGGCGATAAGACTAGAGACCGATGCAACTTAATCTTCGAGGTCTCTAAGCGAGCCAGGGACCTTTTAGTTCCAAAAGAGAGGCTGTACGTGGGTTGGAGCTGCTGCAGGGTACGCGACCACGTGAACGTGACCAGGTGCTATAAGTGCCAAGGGTACGGCCACCCTGCGAAATTCTGCAAGGCCGAGAAGGAGACTTGCGGCCACTGCGCGGAGACGGGGCACGGCTTCAAGACCTGCCCGAAGAAGGAAAAGCCGGCCAACTGCGTAAACTGCATTAGGGGTAAGAAACCCTCCTCCCATTGCGTCACCAGCAAGGACTGCCCCGCGTATGTAGCCGCCATAAATCAGTCGCTTTCCCGAACTGATTATGGTTATTAGGCCCTCACCTAAAAATATCCCCGACATTAGGATACTGCAGCTGAACATGAGACGTTCAGCTGCAGTTACCGGAGACGTCCGCGAGCTTATCGCTCAGAAGCGGCTAAACGTCCTGCTATTGCAGGAGGCATACGTCAGCCAACTGGGCGCGCGATATAAAATTAGCGGTCTAGGGTCCGGAGTGAGGTTGGCAGCAGCCGAACCACAACCCCCGTGGGCGGCTGTTGCGGTCTGCAACCCCAACTTCGATATGGTCTTCGTCTCGCAGCTCAGCAACTCCCACTGCGTCTGTGCGGAAGTGCTAGCACCCGGCTTTTCATTTTACGCAGTGTCGTGCTATTTTCAGCACAGCGACGAAATTGAAAAGCACCTCAGCCACCTCGAGAAGGTGTTCTGCGCACTGAGGGGGAAGAGACTCCTAGTTTCGACAGACGCCAACGCGCAATCCTCGCTCTGGAGCCCTCGGGGCACAGACGAGAAAGGAGCTCAATTCGAGACTCTGATCGCAGCGTTTGGCATGAACGTTGTGAACGACGCAGCTCAACCACCAACCTTCTGGACGCCAACGGGCTCGTCTTACATCGACGTGACCCTGGCGTCACCCTCCATGTCTCCGTTCATCAGGAGCTGGACAGTAAGAAGTGCGTGGACGACCAGCGACCACAACGCCGTTGACATTAGGTTGCGGGCACCCAGAGCCGCGACGGGGAATCGCAGCGTCGCAAACTCTCGGTTCGACACCCGTCGAGCCGACTGGGAGCGATTCTCCGAGACTCTGTCCGATCTTTCACGGTCGAGGCTCGAAGTCCTGAGCCTGGAGTCAGCGGAGGAAACAATAGGGATGGCTGAAACGCTCACAGACATCATTAAAGATGCCTGCACCGCGTCGATGCCAATAAAGCGTAGGTTTAGGAAGTCCAACCCATGGTGGACGAAAGAGCTCACAGTCATGAAGAAGGCTGTCTACCGACGGAGACGTGCCTTCCAGAAGGAAAGAGATGAGTCCTCACGCCTCCAAAAACTGCTGGAGTACCGCACTTCGTTGCGGAACTACAGCAGAGACGTGAAGAGGGCGAAACTCGAAAGTTGGCGAAACTTTGTATCGTCGTACGGGAACACGGAGCCTTGGGGCATCGTGTACAAGCTGCAAGCGAACAAGCTCCGTGTCGAGAGGGTGATCAGCACCCTCCGGCGAGGCAACGAAAACACCATGAGCGCGATAGAGACCGCCAACACGCTTCTGGAAGCACACGTCCCGGACGACCGGCCGGAAGATGACACGCCCGAGCAGCGAGAGACTAGAGAGAACGCGCGAGTCGCGTCAAACACCGCGGACGCCTCTCCGTTTTCACCGGACGAGGTCGCGGATGCGATTCGCACGTTCGGAAACGACAAGGCACCAGGGCCGGACCTTATCGAGGTCCGAGCGCTGAAGGCCGCCGCGAAAATAGTGTTAGGACAATTAGTTCGCCTCTTCAACGGGTGCCTTCGTTGGGGCGTCTTTCCCCCCACCTGGAAGGAGGGCTCCCTCAGAGTGCTCCTGAAGGGAGAGGGCAAGGACGTGAAGGACCCGAAGTCCTACCGACCGATCTGTCTCCTCTCCGTCATAGGGAAAACCTTCGAGAAGCTCCTTAAGAGCCGACTCGAACAGACGGCGATGGCAACGGGACGCATCTCCAGCAGACAGTACGGCTTCATGCGCGGAAAGTCGACTGAAGATGCAATTGTCGAGCTGCGCCGCATGGTTGATGCCATGGAGCATCGGCATGTGATAGCGCTGCTATTCGACATTTCCGGAGCCTTCGATAACGTCTGGTGGCCCTTAGTTTTGAAGAGCCTTAGGGATCGAGACTGCCCGCGCAACGTCTTCGAAGTGGTCTCCAACTACTTCGAGGACCGCAAAGTCAGTATCACCGTCGGAACGGAAAGAGTCTCCAAGCGCGCGACGAGGGGGTGCCCACAAGGCTCCGTCCTCGGCCCGGCAGTGCTGGAACCTGATGTTCGACGATCTCCTGAGGTCTCTCGAGGCCTCAGTCGAGAATAGATTCGTCGCCTACGCGGACGACCTCATCGTCCTCGTGGGCGGAAGCTGCCGTAGAGACCTAGAGATCGAGGGTCAACGAGTTGTTGACCTGATCCTAGGTTGGTGCAGATCAGCAAAGCTAGAGATCTCCGAAAGTAAATCCGAGGCGATTGTCCTGCGCAGCGGATATATCGAGAGAGATAGAATAGGCCGACGTGGAGGATCGCGCCCAGGCTGAAAACGAACGGCAGTCCGCGCTTCCAAGTTAGATTTAGTCAAAAGGCCACCGACCATTCGGATCGGAAATAAGTCCTTGAAATTCAAACCCTTCGTCAAGTACCTCGGCGTCCACTTTGATAGGGGCATGGGTGTTCGAACCCACTGCAACTATATAAGTGACAAGGTCGGCTCGCTCTTCGCGAAGCTGGGTAGAATGGCAAGGCGTGAATGGGGGCTCCGCTTCGGGGCGCTCTCCGCCGTGTACCGGGGGGTTTTCATCCCGGTGGCAACGTACGCTGCCGCCGGGTGGGCCGACCGGTGCACGGAGGGGGAGCTCAAGGTGCTGAGAGCCGCACAGCGCCGTGCTCTCATCGCGATGACCGGCGCATATCGCCGGGCATCGTGGGACAGCATGTGCGTGGTGGCCGGTGCTATACCCATTGACGTTAAGCTCAGGCAAACCAAAGCCTTGTACGAGACGCGTAAAGGTAAAGACGCCAGAATAGGTAGCATCGTCGTTCCGGCGGGGGCCGACGATGCTAAACATAGGTTAGCGGTCGAGGCGTACAAGGTGTGGCAATCCATGTGGAATTCTTCCCACAAGGGCCGCACCACCTACGCCTTCTTCAAAAGCATAGAGGAGAGAGTGGCGGCCAAGTGGACGAAACCGAACCACTACACCACGCAAGTCCTCACCGGCCACGGAAACTTCCAGGCGCGCCTACGCGCGTACGGAGTTTCCGACGGTGAGGAGTGCGCGTGTGGTCACGGATCGGACACGGTCGATCACTTCCTCCTCGACTGTCCCAATTTCGACCCGCAAAGAGAAGCCCTCCGCGAGGTAGTACCAGCCGGAGACTGGAAATGGCCGGAAGCGGCACAACACTTCGTGTCGTCTCCAGAGGCTTTCCAGGTCTTCTCCGACTTCTGTAGGGAAGCCCTTTGGCTAAAGGGCTTCATGTAGGAAACCCCGGACACCTGTACTCCCCAGGATCCGGAAGGGGACGACTCACGTCCCCATCAACGACAACCCCAAACCCCCACCCATCCCTCCCAACTCCCATCCTTCCTCCTAGGTCTTCGCTTAGTGGACGCGAGGCGTCGCGTCACGAGTTCGCCTCCCCGTGGTTCCCCGTGGGCGCTAGCGAAAGGAGGGTAAAACCAGAATTTCGCTAGCGGCTAAAGAACTCGTCCATTGCAAACGGCTCAATGGCACGTGCGGATTTTTCCTTGGCCCCTCTCCTTGACAGTGGTTGGACTGGGGGTAGATGGCCGCTTAGCTGTGTATGCCCGTAAGGGCGAGGAAACATATCCGCGTCACCCTCGCGGTGACCGGATTCACACTAGATGTCCCTATCTACTCACTGGCCGCCAGGTGTCGCAGCGAGTGTACGCGTCGTCACGCCGTGCTCCGTGTTACATCGATAAAAAGTGGTTAAATCAGCCGTAAAAATTATAAACAGTGCATTAGAGTGAAGTGCTAGCGGAGAGGATCAGTTCGTGATATAAATTGTGGAAATCGGTTCGAAATTGACAAAATTATAGCGAGTGAAAGTTGACATACGGATCGCCACGTGTTTTGACACGCCGGTGTTCGCGGTCCGATTCCGGCGAAAATAGAGACCGCATTGCAAATCTGATTACGTCAGAATTGATTGCTAGCGATAGCGGTTAATTTGACGTATCGTAAGTGTAAATCGGTGCAAAACTGTGGAAGTGAAAAAATCATCCAATACATCGAGGAACAACGTACTGCCACCTCAAACTTCGAGACGCCACCGTCGGCGTGGGCTGGCGCTGCAGTCGCGGTGTTGAGCATTCTGATTGGCTGTCGCCGGGCCGTAACAAGCTGGGAGTTTCCAGTCTACAGAGAGCATCACCGCTGCTGCCAACCTCGCAAATTTTGCTAGGGTTGGCGACAGTGAACTCCCCGGGCCGAAATAACTCATCGAGTTTCCGCCATGGACTTAGACGAACATCAGTGCGCGAAATTGGAAAGCGAATAGACAACAACAAACAGTATCCGGGCAATTGTTTAAATAATTGTTTAAACAATTTGTTTAAACAATTTTTAACAACTTTTGGACAATTTTTTATAAATAATTTTAATAATTTTTTTTTTTTTTTTTTTAGAGAAAAAAAAAGAACAACAAAAATTTACGGTCTCAAAAGTGAAGTGCTGAAGTGTTGCGCCGCGTGATCTGTTCGCGCGGTGTGCAGACAATGGAAGTCGCCATGGACGGTGACTGGAAAACGGTACAATCGCGGGAAGCAAGAAAACTAGGCAAGAAGATGAAACGGAAGGCTGCATCCGATGACGATGAGGATAACAGCCGCGAAAACAAGAAAACCAACCACGCCGAACCGGAAGACTCCGAACCTTCACCGCTGCTCCTGCTCCTAACTTTTAGCCAGGAACTCGCCGAGAGCCTGCCTGAAGAGGACTCCAGGCATTTCAAGGGCCTCATAAAGAGTGCCTACACTTACTCTGAGCGCATCCTGGCTGAAAATAAAGCCCTTAGAAACGAGACCGTCAACAAAGACCCCATTGAAGCTAGACTGGACAACCTAACAAAAATCGTCACCAGTGTTGTCAACACAGTCAGCTCTCTGGAGAAAACAATACAGAGAGGCACAACAACAACAACCCCAACAACCAAAACACAAGCCACCTCATACGCCAACATCACAAAAACAAGGATAAACACCACAGCAATGACGATTCCAAAAAGATACGTTGCCACAGTTTACCCCACCGAAACAACACCCACATCCAGCAGCGAGGCCACCAAGAAGACAATCATCGACTCCATAGCTCCAACTAAAGAAAGCCTCAGAATCAGAAACGTCCGCATGATCAACAATAATGGAATCCTGATAGAAACCGAAACCAAAGGGGATCTCGACAAGATCCTCAAAAGCAAGACCCTCCCTAAGGTGGGCTTAAAAGCTGACCTGCCCACAAAAAAGAAGCCTCGGGCAATCATCTATGGAGTATCCAGCACAGTGACCGAAGACGACCTCATAGGTGCCCTGAAGTGCCAAAATTTAGAGCACTTAACCGACGAGGACTTCGCCCGGAAAGTTAAGGTCCTCTACAAAACCGGGGACAAATCTAGGGACACCATTAACTGGGTCTTTGAACTGTCTCCGGATGTTAGAGAAATCTTATTCTCCACCGGGCGAGTTTTCGTTGGTTGGAATTCCTGCGCTATCAGGGACTACAACATAGTCAGCAGGTGTTATAAATGCCAATCTTTCGGCCATATTTCAAAGCACTGCAGGGCAACCATCGAAACCTGTGGTCACTGTGCCAAGGATGGACACTCCTTCGACAAGTGCCCCGAGAAAAGCAGCCACCCCACGTGCATCAACTGCAAAAGGGTGAAAAAGCCATGCGACCACTCCTCCAGGAGCAAAGACTGCCCTGCCTTCCGCTACGCCATGGAGGTTAACTCTAGCAAGATTGATTATGGTAAGTAAGCCTTCACCTTTTGTAAACGCGGGAACCATCGGGAGAAACACAATGTCACACAGGAGAGATCGTATCTCCACTATAAAGATCGCGCAAATAAACACAAATAACTGTAGAACGGCAATGGACGAGCTAAGACTAATAGCCTCGAGAAAGGGGCTTGACGTCTTAGCAATCCAAGAGCCATACATTCACCCGAACACAAAATACACTAACATCCTTGGAATCACGACACAAACAATCACAGACAGCAAACACTTCTCAGACAACGCCTCGAAAAACACTATCAAAAGCGCCCTAGTTATTTGCAACCCGGCGCTCACGACATTGAAGCTGGAGCACCTGTGCAACACGCACTTCTCCTGCGCTGAGATAAGCACGGGTGACCTCTGCTTCTATGTCGTGAACGCCTACTTTCAGTGGTCAGATCCAATCACCAAGTACATAGACCACCTTGATTCAATCCTGTCCAACCTCCGGGGAAAGAATATCATAGTCCTCGCAGACGTAAATGCCAAGTCCACCCTTTGGCACAACACGGACACAGACAACAGAGGTGAAGCTGTCGAGGATCTAATCTCGCAGCATAACCTCTTAGTTGTTAACAAACCCTCCAACACGTATACTTTCGATAACACAAGAGGCAAATCCAACATCGATGTATCTCTGGACGCAGGCCCAATAGCGAACAGGATAGATCGATGGTGGATACACGATAAAGAAACTGCAAGTGACCACAACCTAATCACATTTAGCATCCAACACACATCCGCGGATAGCCCAAAACTCTCCTCCAACCGGTTCAATCTGAAAAGAGCGAACTGGAAGAAGTTTGAGAGAACCCTTAGAACCAAGTCCTTGCAGGTTCTCAATGCACCCTCTACCAACCACACAGACGCAAACGGACTTGTAGTTGCGCTCGAGGATGTGATCATTCATGCCAGCAATGCTGCAATCCCAAGGAAGACCTGTTTCCCCAGGTCTGTCCCTTGGTGGAATAAGGACTTGGACAGATTGAAGAAGGAAGTCCGAAGGCTTAGAAGGTTAACTCAGCAAAACAGAAACACTGCACAGCAAGAACAAACAATGAAACAATACAAACAAATCAGAAACAAATACAATGCACACATCAGAAAAGCAAAACTCCTCAGCTGGCGCTCACTCGTGACAACTGAGGGGAACAAAGATCCCTGGGGCATAGTCTATAAACTACAAACCAGGAAGATCAACACGGCAAAAGCATGCAACAACATTGTACAAAACAACACGCCCACAACCACGTGGCACGACACTGCTGAGTTACTCCTTCACAGCCTTATACCGGATGATGATAGGAGCACTGAAACGCAATGGCACAGGCGACTACACAATAGCACACTAACACCCCCCGACACGCGCGACTCTGCCTCCTTCACCACAACCGAGGTGGAGATTGCCATTCGTAAGCTTAAAGGAAAGAAGGCCCCAGGCGCTGACGTAATGGAACCCGAAGTAGTCAAGAGGGCATTGCCCCTGCTACACGCGCAGATAACACACTTATACAACATATGTCTCTCTACGGCTACCTTCCCGAAACGATGGAAGCAGGGCATCATTAAAATTCTCCTAAAGAACGAGAACAAAGACCCTGCTAATCCAAAATCTTATAGACCCATCTGCCTCCTTCCGGTGTTAAGTAAGATCTTGGAATAGTTAATAGCTTCTAGACTAGAACCTCTCTTAGAAGCACACGCGCAAACGGCTGACCAGCAATACGGCTTCCGACCTGCCAGATCTACGGAGGAAGCCATTGTTAAAGTCAGATCTATAACAGCACAAAGCCAAGAGAGATATGTGATAGGTATACTATTTGACATAGCTGGCGCATTCGACAACGTATGGTGGCCTTCTATCCTGGATGGCCTGAAGCGACGAGATTGCCCGGTAAATCTGTACAGGCTCATCCAGAGCTACCTCTCGGAGAGAGCTGTACAGATACAAAACAATAGTTACTCAGTCAAAAAGGATGTGACAAAAGGCTGCCCACAGGTTTCTGTACTGGGTCCCAAGTTCTGGAACTTGGTATTTGACGACCTTTTAAACAAAATTACACTTAAGGGTCTCAAGTGCGTTGCATATGCCGATGACCTCATTATCCTAATCCCTGGCGACTCCAGGAGGGACCTTGAGGTCAGAGGCAACACTGCAACAAAACTTGTCGCTGACTGGTGCCAGAAGCATAAGCTTCAAATCTCGGAGCCAAAAACAGAGATGATCCTACTAAAGGGCATCCTGGACATCAGACGACCACCCACTATAAAAATCGGGATCACATCAATAAAGATGAAGAAGGTCGTCAAGTACCTAGGAATTAACTTCGGACCCAGGTTCAATGTCACGACACATATCCTAGAAATTTGCAAGAAAAGCAAGGCCGTATTTCAGGGCCTCGCGAGGGTCTGTAAGTCATATTGGGGACTGAATTACGGTACCACCCTCAGGCTCTATCGAGGCGTCTTTCTGCCTATTATAACGTACGCTGCCGCAGGCTGGGCGGACAAAACTAATGTCCACCACCTGCGGAGGCTACAAAGTGCGCAAAGAAATGCCCTCCTTAGAGTCACCAGGGCGTACCGTACGATATCCAACGATGGCCTGATGGTACTGGCCGCCGCTAAACCCATAGATCTCGTCCTTCAAGAAAGAATGGCAATATACCGCCTCAGGAAGGGTGAAGAGGCAAAAATCGGAGATACGATCTTCTCATCTGGTACACAAACACAACCCTCCGGTAATAACGACACAATAACACAAATCACACAGAACATCAAAAACCACACTCTTGACATCTGGCAAGGGAGATGGGACTCTTCCTCCAAGGGAAGAATCACCCATCAATTCTTCCCAGATGTCAGAGCGAGGATGGCTGCGAAGCTGGAGCCGGATTTCCACAGCTCGCAGCTGCTGTCGGGGCACGGCAAGTTCAACGCCAAATTAATGGCGCTGAACATAGCCGAGTCTGACGCCTGCAGATGCGGGGAGACCGACACGGTAACGCACGTCACCTTCGAATGCTCACTCCATGACACACACCGTACAACACTACTCACCCACGTCACCAAACATCACCTCCCGTGGCCGTGTGACCTGAGGAGGCTTACCGAGCCGCCAATACTCAATACATTACTAAAGTTCGCCAAAGAAGCCATGAAAGCGCGCGAGTAGGCGGGCAGTCGGCCCGCATGGCCTGCATTGGTCGGTACACGGCAACGCAGGCATCCCACCGACAGGTGAGATGTGCCGAACCGTCCACAAAAACACTCATGCATTGCACCCAACGCATGAGCCTGCAAGGGACTGAGCATATGCCCGTGCATATGCTGACAACCCCGCCTCCACGTGGCCCCCGCTGTCAACACTGCTCCACTCACCTCCAAGTGAGGCTTGCACAGTGGAGCAGTGGCTAAGTGGGTTGTCTCCTGAAAAGGACAGTCCTCCTTCCTGATGATCCCCACCAAAGGTGATGGAAGGGTTTTTCACAGCAGGTTCCCCTCGTACTGGTTTCGCTACTTTAACACCGCCAGTATAAGCCGCACTCTGCGGCTTCGGTATGGCTGAGCCGGCTAACGCCCCATTAGCTCATAACGTAGACATTCTAATGTCCCTATCTACTGGCGGTGGCGGTCTGTGGCCACCCAGGGTTGAGAGGCGACCCCCGAACTAGTCCTCGCGAAGGTTGTTGCTACTACCGAGTCGATGGGTGCGTCGACGATGAAGGCATTTTAGACCGTCAGTGCGTTGTACATGTAGTACTTCGCATAATGGCGAGGCCCGAGATTAAGCATGCGGGCTGTGGCGTGTTCATGTACAGCATTGAATATGCTGTACTACTTCCTACCGGGGGGCTGTTGTCACTTGTGGCTTCAGCTCCCCGCGTCACGTTATGCGGTTTTTCTGGTCTGACTGGAATGCCGCATTTTCGTTGTCTGAACACGCCACAAAGCAACACGCCGTCGGATCGAATGTTGCTGCTGAGTCGATAGGTGCATCGGCGATGAAGGCACTTGAGACCGTCAGTGCGTTGTACATGTAGTACTTCGCATAATGGCGAGGCCCGAGATTAAGCATGCGGGCTGTGGCGTGTTCATGTACAGCATTGAATATGCTGTACTACTTCCTACCGGGGGACTGTTGTCACTTGTGGCTTCAGCTCCCCGCGTCACGTTATGCGGTTTTTCTGGTCTGACTGGAATGCCGCATTTTCGTTATCTGAACACGCCACAAAGCAACACGCCGACGGATTGAATGCTGCTGCCGAGTTGACGGATGCATCAGATGCATCGGCGATGAGGGTATTTGAGACCGCCAGTGCGTTGTACATGTAGTACTTCGCATAATGGCGAGGCCCCTGAACTAAGCATACGGGCTGTGGCGTGTTCTTGTGCAGCATTGTGTATGCTGCACTACTTCCTACCGGGGGGCTGTTGTCACTTGTGGCTTCAGCTCCCCGCGTCACGTTAGGCGGTTTTTCTGCTTTACTGGAATGCCGCCTTTTCGTTGTTTGAGCGCGCCACGTAGCAACATGCCGTTGGATCTAGAAATCGGGATGCAACCAATCACCTGGGCAACCCAGGCCGCAAGGGGCAAACGTGCCCTAGCCACACTTGAGCCTCCACGAAATAAGGTACCGCTGGATAGCTCGTGTTCTCAAAACGCAGCGAACTGAACGAAGTGTGGTGGAGAGGAAGAGGCAGCCTCTCCGACTGCTGTCTCCCGCGTGTTTGCCGTGCGTGGCGACCCTTGTCGTCGGAAAAGAGGACCCTGGGATCTGAGGGGGCCCTCTCCTGCGGGTGAGACGTTCCCAACACGTACCTTTGGCCTCTGCTTCGGCTAGATGGGAGGCTGGACGAGAAAAGCAGCCCTGGTCCAGTCAATCGGCTTGGAACGACCATACGCTTCGGCGAGTGGGTTCTGACGGGTGAGGACGCGGGCTGGGTTGAGTAATCGGCCCAGTCAGCAGACTATGTCCGGTGCGTAGCCCTAACCCAGCCTGATGGCGGGTTCCAAAATGTGTGGGTCGGTGGTGGCCGGGGAGCGTGCCGGATGAAAGAAAGATTCATAATATGGGATCTAGAATAAAAATTGAACGCTCGAAGTCGGCGGGTCCAGCTCCTACTCGGAGTGAAGCCGTCGCCACAAACGCGGAGACTGCAACAGCAGTTGTCAGTCCTCCCGCGTCTGCGAAAAAGACAAGGTCCGGGAAGGTGATCAACATCGCCAATCCTCGCGTGACCTTAGAGAGATGCGTGACACCCACGCGAGCGGTCTCGGTGAAAACTGAGGCCACGGTAGAAGGCGCGCCGGACACCGGTAACGTGGGGACATCGCCCAAGTCGGGGGACTCCCCCAGCCGCAAGGCTGGGAAGGAGAAACCCAAGAAAATTGAACGAGTCAAAGACACGCTCGTGAAGGTGCAACCGGCACCCGAGCGTGTTGAAGACCCCGAAGGTGGCGGTTGGAAAACCGTCACCAAGAAGTCGAAGCGTGCCAAGCCAGTTGCACCTACTGGCAAGGCCGCAGTAAACCAGACCAGGAAATCGAAGGGGACGGTTTCCGGGCACAAGGTACGGCCTCTCGATGTCGTGAGAGGCGAAGCCTTCAGGCTAGTATCAGAGATACGGGCCTTTTGCTTTCGACCCGCGTCGAAAGTCAACAAGGAGTCCGGGTCGAAGATACTAACAGAAGTCGAAGCACTCAACGGGTTAGTTCAGGAGCTGATTCAACGAAACAGCTTCGTCGAAGGGCAACTCGCCGCGGTCAGGGCGGACCTAAAAGCGCGTCCTGCCGTAATGAGTGCGGTGCGACCTGGGCCGTCCAAGGGAATTCTCCCGAAGACGGTCTGCAATGCCGCGCAGTTGACCTACGCCCAAGTGGCTAAGGTCAATCAGACAGCTACTCCGGAGGCGAGAAGACCACCGACACAATACGTGGTGCGTATCTTCCCGCCAAAGAATAAAGGACAGAACAGCGATGCTACTAAGTGAGCTGTTCTGTCGATCGTGAAACCTGCGAAGGAGGCGATCCGGGTCAGATCGGTTCGACGCATCCACTCCGGTGGCATCGTCGTCGAAACCGATCGCAAGGAGGACCTAAAAGCCTTCGTAGGTAATAGAAAGCTGGCGAGTGCGGGACTGTCCGTCTCCTTGCCTAGCAAACGGGAACCCGAGGTCCTGATTTATGATATCCCGAAAGGGATGGGCAAGGAGGAAATTGCCTCCAGTCTTTGGAGGCAAAACCTCTCTGAGGCGTCCCAGAAGGATGTGCCTTCGGGTGTTCGGGTCAGTCGCATGGCTGGCAAGACCCCGGAGACAGCCAACTGGGTAGTGGCCGTCAGTCCGCAGATTCGTCGGCGGCTGGCGCAGAGAGGGGACCGGGTGTACCTCGGGTGGAGTTCCTGTCGTGTGCGGGACTTCATACAGGTCACCCGATGCTACAAGTGCCAGCGCTTCGGGCACACGGCGAAGCGCTGCAAATTCAAAGAGGATGTCTGCGGACATTGTGCCGAAAAAGGGCACGGTTATGCGCACTGTAACAGGAAGAGCAAGCCTCCGGTTTGCTCCAACTGTAAAGACAGAGGGCGACCATTTGAACATAAGTCGCGAGACCCGGCCTGCGCCTCGTATCAGGAAGCGCTGGTTTTGGAGATGTCTCGCATCAGACACGAATAATTTGAATCTTGAATGGATAGTACAAACGACCGGCGACGCTCGAGAGTCATACGGGTCATGCAGCATAACATGCAGCGGGCCCGAAACGTGACCGACGAAGTCCGGACTGAGATGCATAGGCGAGGGGTAGATGTGTTGCTTGCACAAGAGCCATATAGCTGGCGGGGTACTGTGCCCGGGCTAGGCTTGAGAACGAGGCTGATCACGGCAGGCGATCCGGTGATGGCTGCAATAGCGGTCAGAAACCCGGATCTAACCGTGGTCAAAGTCTCTAACTTGTGCGACACGCATTTGTCCTGTGCCAGCATCTCGGGTTCGTTTGGGAGCTTCTTCCTGATCAGCCAGTACTTTCAATGGTCCGATGACGTTGAATCAGGTCTGGCGCGGTTAGAGAGAGCTCTTTCCGCACTAAGGCATAACCGAGTCATTATCTCTGCCGACGTTAACGCAAAATCAGCCCAGTGGGGCAGTGCGGAGACGGACGTGAGAGGTCGTAAACTCGAAGAGTTTATCGTGAGCCATGGCTTGGTTGTCTTGAACGAGGCTGGAAACGCTCCGACGTTTTCCAGCCCTAGTGGACAGTCTTACATCGACGTCACACTATCGACACCTGACATTTGCGACAAGGTGCGAGGTTGGAAGGTCCGCGAGGACCTGACGACCAGCGACCACCGGGTCATAGAGTTCACTTTGAGTTTTTGCGCCAAGGACGGTACTGCCGAAATTTGTAGTAGCGACAGCAGCACCAACCGGAACGGATTATTACCAAGGTTCCGACTCCGAAGCGCAAAATGGCCCGAGTTCGACAAGGCGCTGCAGGAAAGTAAGAGGAGTATATCCCCCAATCCATTGAATAATAAGGGGGAAGTCGAACATCTAGCACAGGAGATCGAAAGAATGATCGTCCAAGCGTGCGACTCCTCGATGCCAACCAAGCAGTGGCATTCAAAATCCGTCCCATGGTGGACGGCCGACCTGACGAGGCAGAAGAGGCGAGTCTATAAACTTAGACGAGCCTCGCAGAACGCGGCATGTTCAGAGGAGCAGAGGGCGGCCAAGAGGACCGAGTATCTCAAACAGAGAAAGGCCTACAAAGCCGCCATTAAAGCTGCTCGGTCGCACAGCTGGCGTGCATTCGTGACCGAGCAGGGAAACAAAGAACCCTGGGGCCTCATTTATAAGATCACGAGGCAGAAGATGACAGCCAACACGGTCATCTCGAATATTAATCTTAACACTGCCCAGGGTTATACTACAGACTGGGACTCCACCGCTTCCGCGCTGCTGGAGGGGTTAATTCCGGACGATAGCCCCGCGAATGATTCTCCGGATCATGCGCGAGTCAGGAGGGAAGCTGCCATCGAGCCGGAGAGTGAGGACGCCAGTTCCTTCACCCTCTCGGAGCTCAGATCGGCGGTCAACCGACTGAAGAGCGGCAAGTGTCCAGGCCTAGACCGAATTGAGCCGGAGGTTCTAAAACGCTCGTTTAATACGATCTCACGCGAGCTCCTCCGACTCTACAACGGATGCCTGGCACACGGAGTCTTTCCCGCGGAATGGAAAATCGGGTCCATCATTTCCATCCTTAAAGGATCCGAGAAACCTGAAACGGAGATAAAGTCCTACAGACCTATATGCTTGCTTTCGGTCGTAGGCAAAGTCTTAGAGAAGCTAATCGCTACGCGATTAGCTAGTTCGTTTTTGCACCCCGACTACGCCTCCGATCGGCAATACGGATTCAGGCCGCATCGATCCACGACTGATGCCGTGGTAAAGATGAGGGAGCTTGCGTCCGGTCGAGAGGAAAAGTACGTCGTGGGTCTGCTCTTCTACATAGCCGCAGCCTTTGATAACGTCTGATGGCCAAGCATACTCAACGCGTTGAGGAAGCGAGGCTGCCCAAAAAACCTATTTAGATTTGTGGTCGACTACTTCGACGGCCGCGTGGTGACTATGGTGTCTGATCGCGGTGCAGTGCGGAAGAAAGTCACTAAGGGCTGCCCACAGGGATCAATTCTTGGTCCGAGCTGTTGGTACTTAGTCTTCGACGAGGTTCTACAGCTCCTATCGAACGCCGGGCTCGCTTGCGAGCCCATCGCCTATGCAGACGACCTTCTTGTCTTGATTTTTGCGAACAGCAGGAAGGGTCTAGAAAGCAATGGCCAATTGGTTGCGGACACCATTTCTTGCTGGTGCGACCAGCAGAAATTGTCGCTGTCTGCGACCAAGACTGAGATGATATTCTTGAAAGGCTCTCTCGACAGAGAGAGGCCACCTGTGATAAAAGTAGGAGGTCGGAATATTGCCGTCAAGGACTATGTGCGTTACCTTGGCGTGCATTTTGACTCTAGACTGGGTATCCATTCCCACGTCGAGTATTTGAATGCTAAGTCCTTGCGAACGTTTAATGCGCTAGCAAGGATTGCTAAGTCGAACTGGGGATTGGGATATCGGACGATGCGTAATTTGTACCGCGGCTTGTTTGTCCCAATCGTCACGTATGCTGCCGCGGGCTGGGCAGACCGCCTTACCTCTGGGACGAGTAAATGGCTCACCAGAGCGCAGAGGCGTGTTCTGCTTGGCTGCGTCAAAGCCTACAGGACAGTCTCCACTGATGCGATCCCCGTGATCGCCGGGGAGATACCTGTGGACTTGGCGATAGCGGAGTTCAGCTGCGTGTACAAAGCCAGGAAGAAACTCGGGTTCCAACATGGAACCTATCAAGTGAGTCAGGCCGAATTGGCTGACGAAGTCGTCACCGAAGCCCAAGTTCGCAGAAGGCTGAGGGAGGCGACTTTAGAGATGTGGCAGCAGAGATGGTCGTCCTCGACGAAGGGTAGGGAAACCTTCCAATACTTCGGCGAGGTATCAGACCGACTCTCAGCGAGCTGGATCAGAGTCGACCATGATGTAGCGCAGTTCTTGAGCGGACATGGAGACTTCCGTGCGAAGCTCAAGACGTTCGCCCTGGTCGACGATGAGTTGTGCGAATGTGGGGAGGAGGAAACTCCAAACCACGTCCTCTACGATTGTCAGCGTTACGTAGAGGACAGGGAACACCTACGCCAGGCGGCGATTCGAGAAGGATTTCAGTGGCCGATCGACAAAGCCAGCCTGGTGTCAGAGTAGCTATTTAAGGAGTTCCAAAAATTCGCACGATCCGTAAGAACGACAAAGAGACGAACATAGAACGAAACTGTATACGGAGCGTGGACTCGTCCAGCTCCGTCGATGTACGGCATGCTGGGCGAACCCCTCGGGGTTCGTCCCCTCGGGCCAGGCTGAAGCCCCTCTTGCGGAGATAAAAGACTTTAACACTACTCCGTAAGAGTGCCTGGATTGGGTTGGACTCGAGGTGGCAGTGGGAGTAGCACGCTGTCTTCCCCTGATACGATAGTGAACGAGGGTAGAGCCCGAACATCAGGCATAAGTCGCAAGAGCGGCCGGTATGGTCCACCAAGGACTTAGGTACGGCCCGTCTCTCAGAGACCACAGTTATGACGACGAACACTAACTGTCGTGTGGCACTTTGGGGGTGGCAACACGGCAAGAAAGCCGTTGTAGCGGTTGGCGTGTGGTGCCGAGCACCCGCCACCGCGGTCGCCTAACAGATCGACCATTCACTACTTTCATATTATTATCGCCGGCATTATTGCCGGCGAAATACTTAAAGCAAACATACAACTCCTTGCAGCCGACAGAGAGTTAAGACCGGGTCTTCTGACTCCCCGGTCCAATGAACTTAAACAGCGAGGGCGCGATGGATCTAAGTCCCGGTTCCTTCGCAGTTGTTCACCGCTGATTTTCCATCGACCCACCCCGCCTCACCCCCGCCCGCCATCGTCCATCAGCATGATGGACACTGAGGCGTCCGACTCCGAGGGATACCGGAAGGTCATCAGCCGCAACCGCAAGACCAAACGCCGGATACAATCAGACAATGACTCTGATACCCCCCTCGCGGCAGTCCTCCCCCGGAAACCCAATAAGTCCGCGAAAAGATCCGTGGCTCCGTCCCCACCCCCGGTCGCCCCCGCCCCAAGCCCCGCCCCGTGCTGCGACAACCCAGCCACAGCCGCCCCCGTACCCGACCCCACCGCGAACGACCTTCGGCTTAAGTCCGCGAAGGTCACCATGGCCTTGATGCGGTTCCTCATGGACCAAGACAACGGCTTGTACCCAGACGCGTCCCAATTCATAGCCTCCAAGGTAGCCAAATTGCAGAGCATACTCAGCGAGTGCAGCAACCTGGAAAGCCAGATAAAAGCTATCAGATCCGAAAATAGACAGCAGAGGAAAACCCTCGAGTCCGTCACAGAGAACTGTCAGGCCCTGAAAGAACCCTCTCGGCCCACTACTTACGCCGAGAGAGTCGGGGTCCGCTCAAAGACGGCCGCTCTTTCGAACCTGAGGCAGAACCCCCCCAGTGCCATCACCATCCTCCCACAGGACCCCAAGTCCTTCGAGTCCAGCGACATGACCAAAGAGACGGTCCTCAAGCTGGTCTCCCCCGCGGATTGCAAGCTCCAAATTAAGAGCATAAGGAAAATCCAAGGGAACGGCATCCTGGTCGAGTCCCCCAAAGCCTCTGACCTCAACACCCTCCGCGACAACGCCCAGCCTAAAGCTGCTGGCCTTATAGTCGGCCCCCCCCTCAAACGGAACCCCAGGATCATACTCTATGACGTCCCAAAGCTGGAAAGCGACGAGGCCACCCTTCGAGCCATAGTCAGCCAGAATTTGGACGCCCCAGAAAAAGCCCTCTCCCAGCAGATTTAGCTCGCGTTCAAGTCCGGAGACAAGAACAAGGATAAGAGCAACTGGATACTCGAGGTATCCAGGCAGGCCCGCGACGTCCTCATAAAGAAAGAGCGCGTATATGTCGGATGGAGTTGTTGCCGGGTCAACGACTACATCGCGGCCACCCGGTGTTATAAGTGCCATAGCTTCGACCATACCACCAAATTCTGCCGCGCCGAAAAAGACATCTGTGGCCACTGCGCTGAGCAGGGCCTCATTCAAGACCTGCCCCAATAAGCCTAAACCAGCCCGCTGTCACAATTGCCACAAAACCGGCAAACCCTCTGCCCACCCTGTCACCGATAGGCAATGCCCTGCCTACGTTACGGCCATAAATCAGGTTCTTTCACGTACGGATTATGGTCTGTAAACCTTACCCCTCGCAACCCAAGCCCTTTATTAGGATAGGCCAAGTCAACGCACAGAACTCCAGATCGGCTCTTGAGGAGTTAAAAGTCTGCGCCTTCGAGGTAGGAATCGATATTCTCGCGATCCAGGAGCCCTACTCCTTCAATAACGCCCTCAGCAGCTTCGGACCGAACTCCTGACCGCAAAAGGTTCTCCAGCCTCTCAGTCCCCGACCTTCCCAAGGCGGCGATTGTAGTCAGAAACCCCTTCATAACCGTTCTTAAAATAGAAGCGCTGTGCAACACACATTGCATATGCGCAGAAATCACTCTCCATGACCTGAAACTCATCGTCGTCAACATGTACTTCCAGTACAGTGACGACATCCAGCCATTCCTTCACCACCTCGAAACCATCTTACACACCATCCAAAACCGCAACGTCCTGATCCTCGCTGACTGCAACGCCAAATCGCCACTCTGGCATAACCCTTCCTCTGACGAGAGAGGCGAAATCATGGAGAACTTCATTGCCCAATCCCGACTCGCGATAGTAAACGAACCCACCAACACTCCCACCTTCGATAACGCCCACAGTCGATCCAATATCGACCTCACGCTCGCCACACACAGCCTCTTCAGCCACGTCACTTCGTGGACTGTCCACCCAGACAGGTCAACAAGTGATCACAACCTGATCACTTTTCAGATCTGCTCCCCCACGCCCACTGCCACCGCCCCGTCCCAATCCCGCTACAACATCAAGAGAGCCAACTGGGAGGAATTCGATAGAATTATCCCAGCTCTCTCAGCGGAATACCCCCCCCCCCCCCTCCCAGACGACCCCTACGCAGTTGACCCCGATATCCTTGGCGCGGACGTCCAGCAAATAATCTCTACAGCCTCCAATTCCGCGATCCCTAAGAAGACCAGATTTCCGAGATCAGTCCCGTGGTGGACCCCCCAGCTCACAACCCTCAGATCCGAGGTCCGCCACACGAAAAGAACCTACCAAACAGAACCAAACTCCGCTCGTAAAGAAATCCTGAAGGCCCAGTACAGGCAACTCAGGAACAGGTACACCGCCACCATCCGCAAATCCAAACTCCAAAGCTGGAGAGATTTCGTAACGAAACAGGGCAACGCCAACCCTTGGGGCATCCCATATAAAACGGTCACGGGCAAAGTCTGCGCCGTGGATATCCCGGTCTCCATATCCACCGAAAACGGCCAAACCACCTCCTGGGAGGAATCGAGTAGGGCTCTCCTCCACGCTCTGATGCCCGACGACACCCCTCAGACGGACTCCGCCTTTCACGCGGAAGTCCGCCAACTCGCGAACACCACCCCTGACACCCCCAACGCCCCCTTCTTCGAGATGGAAGAGGTCTCAAGCGCTATCAAGCACATTAAAAATAATAAAGCCCTCGGCCAGGACCTGATGGAGGCAGCCATCCTCAAGCGTGCCTGGCGCCACCTCCATCGGGAAATCACCCTTCTGTTCAATAGCTGTCTCGCCCATGGCAAATTCCCCAACATCTGGAAGACAGGAGTCGTAAAGGTACTTCTAAAGAGCACAGAGAAGCCCAGAACTGACCCAAAATCGTACAGGCCCATCTGCCTCCTGCCCATCATTAGCAAAACCCTTGAAAGGCTCATCGCCGACAGACTGTTGAACCTCTTCAACAGTCATCCTCTAGCTTCCACCTCTCAGTTCGGGTTCAAAACTGGGCTCTCCACCGAGCACGCCATCCTCCAACTACGCGAGTCCACCCAGAACAGCAACGGGAAATACGCGGTCGCCCTCCTATTTGATATCAGCGGCGCTTTTGACAACGTCTGGTGGCTCGCCATCCTCCACCAGCTCAAAGCGAGAAGCTGCCCCAGTAACCTCTACAGGTTAATACAAGACTACCTGTCCAACAGATCAGCCATTATCTCCTCGAACAGCTCCGCAGTTTCTAAGAGGGTCACCAAGGGCTGCCCGCAAGGCTCAGTCCTTGGTCCCTACCTATGGAACGTCGTCTTCGACGACCTCCTCACCGCCATCCACCGCTGCGGCTACGACGCAACGGCCTACGCCGATGACCTCGCAGTCACCGTCTCCGGCAACAGTAGGAAAGAATTAGAGACCAGATCCGCCGTTATCACGGACATCATATCCGCATGGTGTCGACGGAACAAACTTGAGCTGTCCAAAGCCAAGTCCGTTATCTTCCTCGCGAAAGGCTTCCTTGAAACCCGCAGACCCCCCACCATTCGAATAGACAACTGCTCACTCAAGATGCCGGCCTCAATCCGGTATCTGGGTGTGCATTTTAACCCCCGTTTCAATATCACCCCGCATGTAAACTACGTAGCGGGCAGAAGCAAAACCATTTTCAATCAGCTCTCTCGCATAGCCAAGACCCACTGGGGTCTTAACCAGAACAGCATGAGGATCCTCCACAAAGGCCTCAACGTCCCCATCGCATCCTACGCAGCCGCTAGTTGGGCCGACAGGCTCAACAAATGGCACGTCAGGAAGCTACGACAATCGCAGAGATTTGCCCTCATCCGTACCACTCGCGCCTATCGCACCACCTCACTTGACGCCCTGACCATCGTTGCCGGAGCCCCCCCCCCATAGACCTAATTCTCAGGGAGCGCAAAGCCCTCTTCCATCTCAGGAACAACCAACCTTTCACTCTCGGCGAGATACACCACACCCCCCACCCACCGAATACATCCCCTACAGCAATCTCAGAATTAGCCAGCTCTATTAGAGAGCAAACCCTGGCTACTTGGCAGAAGGAGTGGGATGAGTCGACCAAAGGTCGCATCACCCACGACTTCTTCAGCAGCACGCACGATAGAATGCACCGTAAAGCCATCCCGCTCAACTTTTATGTGATCCAACTCCTCACGGGGCATGGACGCAT
The DNA here is from genome assembly GCF_051020955.1 of Megalopta genalis. NCBI lineage: Eukaryota > Metazoa > Arthropoda > Insecta > Hymenoptera > Halictidae > Megalopta > Megalopta genalis. Next base: position 7,617,878 of record NC_135022.1, read on the forward strand.
TAAAGAGAAGCTACACTCCCTCAGGATCTCATCGGACGACGCGTGTGTCTGCGGTGCCACCGACACCGTCAGGCACATCATCTTCGAATGCCCCTCCGTCCACGAACACAGGGTGGAGCTCGCACTCAAAATGCGACCTAACAACACCCCCTGGCCATGTCATCTCCACGAGCTAATCAGCAAAAGCAAATTTCCGCACTTTGCCAATTTCGCGGTCAAAGTGATGAAGCTCAGAGATGACCTCATCATCAATACCAGGCCCCCGTCTCCCCAACCGACCACCCCGGGCCCCAGCACCCGCAGTGGCAGGCAGCCATCAAGCCGCCTGCCCCCGGAATCCGCGCAGACAACCTCCAGAGCTAAAAGGAGTTATGTGTGGAGGACCGCAGCCAAAAACCTCACGGGCAAAAGGGCTAGACCGCGCCAACCACCCTCCCCAGACTAGGACCACCCCCCCCCCCTGCCCCGCCCCTACCATCCACCAGGCTACCACCGGAACCGCAGGCACCGTCCGTCCTTGACAACGGTGTTCCGGGGTAGCCCGCGTAGAATGTCCTCGCGAGCCGCTCTCCAGCGAGTCGCGACGACGGCCGCCGCAAAACTCTCAAATGGAGAGCCTGTAGGAGATCAAGCGCTACGCTGGTGACTCCGCCTCCCCGTGGCCCCCGCTGGAAACATTCTCCCGGCGGCTCGGCCTCCCCCTAGGGGCCGAGTCGCCGGGGGAATGGCTAAGTGAGTCACCCCCCTCGCGGGACGATCTTCCCTTCCGATGAACCGGTAAACGGTGAGGAGGGGGTTTCTCCAAGCACGACGTCCGCAGTTTCCGGATGCGGACCTCTCTCTTCGCAGTGGTTTCAGCTGCTTTAACATTGACCGGCATAAGCAAGCACTGCTTCGCCCGGTCAGAACAGGCCTCGGCCCTGTTGCTCAATTATTGTAGACATTAGATGTCCCTATCTACTCCCCCCGTGGTTCGTACCTTGTCGTGGTGGAGGGGGGGGGGGGCTTGCGAGCCTCGATGATCCTCAAGGCTGTGCCGGTGGGGAACTTGTTTCCCTGGTAGGTCCTACCTAGCCGGAGTGGCTTGAGGTGAGAGGCCAGACTAAAATTGAACCTCATACCGTAAGCCCGTGGTCATGTTTTACGGGCCCGGGGGTCTTGCCTTAACCGGCCGGACCGCGAGGATGATAACCTCTCTAAAAAAGTCCCTAACCCTAAGCTATGGTGCACGACGATGGGGTACACCCCGATCGATGGCATCGGGGTGTGGCTGATGGGTGCACCAGTCACTAGCGGCCAACTACTGGATACCTGGCGACCTCCAGTAGTATATAGCCTTGCCCAGGTATGGCGGCTCTGCCTGGGTCGACCTCTTTTCCGACCCTACTCGTGGGAACACTATGGATCTGAAAAATAAAATAAAACATAAAATGATGGAGCGGAAACGCTCACAAAGTGAGAGTAGGGAGGAGGACGTGGTAGAGGGAGAGACCCGAGAGACCCGAGGACTGAGCCGAACTAGTTCGGCTTCGTCTGTTATGTCTGCGTCTAGTGAGTTCTTGGAACCTGGATTGTCTTCTCGTAGAAAGAGGAAGAAACGGTTGGATGATGAATCCAGTGTTAGACAGACTGACGAAGAAGAAACATCTCTACAAAAGGATCGAGAAGAAAGAGAGAAACTGGAAGCCTTTTTATTTGATGAATCTAATAAAATTGTTAGATCTTCGATTAAATTTATATTAGAAAAATGGCTAGTCTTGGAATCTGCCTTACAGAAAGAAATAATGGAGAATGAGAAGTTGAGAGCTTTACCTTCAGTTCGAGACACAACCGAAAGAACCTCTTATGCGATGATTGCGGCGAGTGGAAAGTCGCAATCTCGTTCAATACCAGAACCTGCAATAGAAAACAGAAAAATTATTAGAGAAAAATACGAAGTATGACTTATCAAACCAGATAAAGAAGAAGATAAAAGAAATAATGAACAAATAAAAGCTGATGTTATGAAAAAACTAAATCGTGTACGAAATAAATTGAAAGTTAGAAATGTAAGACAGATGCGTAATAAAGGTATTATTATGGAGGTCAAGGACGTCGAAGATGTCGAATTAATACGTAAAAGCAATTTAGAATCTACAGGTCTCAAGGTTGAAAGACCAAAAAAGATTAACCCATCAATAGTAATATACGATGTAGAAACAGAATACAAAATTGAAGATTTAAAAGAAGATTTTATAAATAAAAAGTTTAGAAATTGCACTGAGGAAGAAATTAAAGAATTAAATAACGATGTTAATTTTGCACACAGTTTCAAGGTTAAAGAAAATCGAATTAATTGGATTGTCCAGATTCCCGGAAAATATTTTGGGAACTTGATGGATTGTGGAAGAATATATATGTCCTGGCGAACATACAGAATACGAGAATATGTAAATGTGACAAGATGTTACAAATGCCATGGTTACGGACATATAGCCAAGGTGTGTGGAATGTCGGATCAATTGTGTGAGATATGCGGATCTAAGGAACACATGAAGAATGAATGCAACAATAAGGACCATCCCAAATGTGTGAACTGTGAAAGGTCAAAAAGACGTGATATAAATCATAGTGTTCGGGGTAAGGACTGTCCTGAGTATCTGAGACATTTAGAACTATACCGTAGTAGGCTGAAATGGCACTAAAAATGGCACACATAAATGATCAAAGATCTGTTGCTGCTGCTGCTAACCTGGAGATTATAATGAAAGAGCAAAAAATAGATATATTATGTATTCAGGAGCCCTATAATTTTAAAAATAAAGTCAGAGGATATAATTCGAACTATATGAGGATTATTCAACCATCTGTTTGTTCTCCATGGGTGGCAGCGGTAGCGAGTAATGACAAAGTACAAATACTACAGGACGTTCTTTGCCAAGACGAACACATAATGTGTTTTCAGGTAACCACTAGATCTATTGATCTATATATTATTAATGTCTATTGCAAACCATCCCTTTCGCTGGAACCATTTCTGGAGAGGATGGAATATATTTTGAACAATATTGACGACAATAGCAATATAATATTAACTATGGATGCGAATTCCAAATCTACACTATGGTATTCAGATTACACAGATGATAGAGGAAGGCTACTGGAAGAATTTATAATATCAAATAATTTATATATCTTGAATGAACCAAATAATCCGCCTACATTCTCGTCTACAAGAGGAGAATCAAATATAGATATTACATTAGCCAATGAAAAAGTAATTAACATGATAAATAATTGGAAAATTCAGGAATTATCTACAACGAGCGATCATAATTTAATTATTTTTGATATTGGAAAGACAACTTTACAAAGAAGAATCTGGAATAGAGAAAAAGGTTTTAATGTTAAGAAAGCGGATTGGGAGAAATTTGAAAATTCTGTAGATTTGGAATTTAATGAAGAAATAGTTGAAGGTCTAAAGAACATGGAACCCAATGCAGCAATAACAAATATCAACAAATTGTTAAATAAATGCTGCAGACAATCCATTCCCAAGGTTAGCAAATGTAATAGAACAGTTCCTTGGTGGAATGAAGAATTAAAAGAATTACGGAGAAAAACATATGCAGCAAAGAAACAACTTAGTAGGGCTCGAAGGCTCCATCTATTGGATTTAATTGAAGAATATTCAGAATCATATAAAACGATTAGAAATATATATGTTGCTAAAATTAGGAAAAACAAAAGAGATACGTGGCATAACTTTGTAAAAGTAGAAGCGAATAAAGATCCTTGGAGCATTGTTTATAAAATTGTAAGAGACAAAATTCATGAACCCATGACCTTGAGTTCTGTTATACTCCCATCTGGTAATCAGGCAATAAGTTACACACAGGCAATAAATGCGATTTTAAATAAATGTGTACCTGACGGAAATGAAATGAATGAACCAATGGAATTACAGAATATTAGAAAAGATATACAAAGATATAGTAACAGTAATGTAGAAAAAGATATAACAAAAGATGAAATTAATGATGCAATAAAATCCACAAAGAAGAGAAAAGCACCAGGATTCGATAAATTTACAATAGAAATAATTAAAAATTTATGGAAAATTGATAACAGAATTTTACTGGATGTTTTTAATAATTGTCTCCGAAAAGGTATATTCCCAAAAATATGGAAAATAGCCAATGTGAAAATTATTTTAAAAGATAAAGCAAAAGATAGAAAATTATTAAAATCATATAGACCTATAGCTTTGCTGCCAATTTTAGGGAAAATATTTGAAAAAATTTTAATAAGTAGAATAAGTAATATTTATCGAGATAAAGGACTTGAAAACAATAAACAATTTGGATTTAGAAAAAGAAAATCAACTGAAGACACACTTGTACGCTTTAGACATCAAATTAAATTTACTGAAAAGAAGTATGTAGTAGCCTTATTTATAGATATAGATGGAGCTTTTGATAACCTATGGTGGCCTGCTATCTATCGAAGACTAGTTGAGGCGGGAATAAGCTCATGTATGCTGAGGATTATTCAGAACTATTTTAAAAACAGAATCATGAGAGTAATCTCTACTTTTGATAAAGTAGAGAAGAAAATGGAAAAGGGTTGTCCACAAAGATCCATCATTGGCCCTGTTGCCTGGGACTGGTGCATGGACCCTCTACTAGATAAAATAGAAACAGATATACCAGACGGAGTTGTTGAAGCGTCAGTTTTTATCATTAGAGGAAACTCCCGAAATGAACTAGAAAACAATGCATCAAAAGTTGTCGAAATTATTGAAAAGTGGTGCCTGCAGCATAAACTAAAGATTTCTTCTAGCAAAACGCAATTAATGTTGATGAAAGGGAAATTTAGCAAAGATAGAATGCCAAAGATAGAAATAAATGGATTAAAAATAAAATATACGGAGCAAATAAAATATCTCGGAATAACAATTGATAATAAAATGACTTTCATAGAACATTCGAAATATATAAGACAAAAAGTTTTAAATTTTATGTCTATAAAACGAGTTGTTCATCAAGAATGGGGTATTAAAACACATATTTTAAGGATTCTGTACAAGGCTCTTCCAATTATAAAATATGGTTCTATTCTTTGGTATGATAAGACTAAGAGTTCTCATGTATGTAGAAATTTAATGGCAATTCAAAGATCTCTTTTGCTGTTGTTGACCAGAGCTTGTAGAACTACATCGACTGCTGCAATGCAAGTTATTGCTGGAACACTACCTCTGTATTTAGAAATTGTTGAACAGGGATTGATTGGCCGAGTTAGAAGAAATCTTTCAACTAATTGGGAAACCTACATCTACAGAGAAAAGGAAGTAGAAGAACTTCAAAGTTTTCATGAAGATTATCTAGAAGACGAAATAAGAAACATAAAACAGACAGTTTTGGATGGATGGCAGCATAGATGGGATAATGAGCTTCATGGCAGAGAAACATACAACTTTATAAAAGACGTTGAATTTACAATTAGAAATGAATGGTTTAAACCTTTTTTTTTTTTTTTTTTTTTTATTATCGTGGGGGAAATCTGCTGGTCAGACACCCCCGTCCCGCCCGGATGGCGGGGCGGGGGTAGTGCGGGGTTCGACCCGCTAAAACCCCCACGGCGGCCTAGGGCGCTGGCGATTAACGGGGGAGCCACGGGAACTCTTAAGAACACGACCGCGGCTCCCCCTCGCCTGGCCGGCCACCAGGATGGAGCGGTGGCCGGCCGCGTCCCGGGGGGAGATTAATCCTCCCCCCATAAATCATCTTGATTCGGCGGTGCGGGGGACCGCACCCCACACCGCCTCGTCACGACGGCCGCACCGGCGGCCGTCGAGGGCGACGACAAGTTGTCGTCGCCCCCACTCCTGATAGAACATCCTCGGTTGGCGGGCGGCGGGTAATTAAACCAGCATGATCTGGTACACCCGCCGCCCGCCTATTATCAGCTGCTCGGGGGGGGGGGGCTCTAGGCGTGGGCGCACACGCCGCACCCCCCGCTCGCGGCGACCCCGCTCGGCAGCCTCCTTCTGCAACATTACCTGTTCGCAGAAGGCTATGGCTGCCGCCCATTTTGAATGGTTTAAACCTGGCAAATATTGTGTTTATTTAATTACCGGATACGGATCTATTAACAGTTCACTCTATAAAAGAGGTCTATCAGACACTAATATTTGTCCTATGTGCCGCATTACTGAAGAAACTGTGGACCACATATTATACGAATGTCATGAATATAATGAATTTAGATATAACGAATTAACCCAAGAAGGACACAATAAACATCAATTGATTTCGACCAAAGAAGATTTTGAAAAATTTACTAAATTTGCAAAACAAATATTTGAGAAAAGAACTTACTTTATTACAGCAGGAAGTAGTGGGTCCGCCTCCTCGTGGCAGGGACGGGCAACGCCAAATTGAAAATTTGGCGGCAAAGTGACCCTAAAAAGAAAAATACAAAAATTGTAAAATTAACTATACATGTAAATTATCTGAAGAGAATTCTACAATATCTAAAGAAATAACCTTTATTTGATAAATATGAGACATTAATAAATTTAAAGAGAACAAATGTAGCAATGAGCGAGAGCTCGAGCTACAATAGTGAGAGATAATTAATGAAAAAAAAAAAAATGTCCCGATCTACTGGCTCGAAGTCCTGAGCCTGGAGTCAGCGGAGGAAACTATAGGAATGGCAGAAACGCTCACAGACATCATCAAGGATGCCTGCACCGCGTCAATGCCGAGAAAGCGTAGATTTAGGAAGGCCAATCCGTGGTGGACGAAAGAGCTGACGGGCATGAAGAAGGCTGTCTACCGACAGAGGCGTGCCTTCCAGAAGGAAAGGGATGAGTCCTCGCGCCTCCTAAAACTGCTGGAGTACCGCACTTCGTTGCGGAACTACAGCAGAGAGGTGAAGAGGGCGAAATTCGAGAGCTGGCGAAACTTTGTGTCGTCGTACGGGAACACGGAGCCTTGGGGCATCGTGTACAAGCTGCAAGCGAACAAGCTCCGTGTCGAGAGGGTGCTCAGCACCCTCCGGCGAGCTAACGATAATACCACGAGCACGATAGAGACAGCCAACACCCTTCTGGAAGCACACGTCCCGGACGACCGGCCGGAAGACGACACGCCCGCGCAGCAAGAGATTAGAGAGAACGTGCGAATCGCGCCAAACACCGCGGACGCCTCTCCGTTTTCACCGGACGAGATCGTGGATGCGATCCGCACATTCGGAAATGGCAAGGCACCAGGACCGGACCTCATCGAGGTCCGAGCGCTGAAGGTCGCCGCGAAAGTAATGTTAGGACAGCTAGTTCGTCTATTCAACGGGTGCCTTCGTTGGGGCGTCTTCCCCCCCCCCCCCCCCACCAGGAAGGAGGGCTCCCTCAGAGTGCTCCTGAAGGGAGAGGGCAAGGACGTGAAGGCCCCGAAGTCCTACCGACCGATCTGTCTCCTCTCCGTTGTGACAACTGAGGGGAATAAAGACCCCTGGGGAGTAGTCTATAGACCACAAACCAGGAAAGTCCACGCCGCTAAAGCTTGCAACAACCTCACAGACAACAGCACACACACACAATGACATGGCAGGACACTGCTGCACTGCTTCTGAGAAGCCTAGTACCTGATGATGAAACGAGCACTGAGTCGCAACAGCACAGGCGACTTCGGTCCACCGTTTTAGAATCGCCCAACACTACTGACACCACTCCATTCACCATTTCAGAGATCGACACGGCCATCCGGAAACTGAAAAGGGGGAAGGCCCCAGGCATTGACGCAATGGAACCGTAAGTAGTACAAAGGGCCTGGCCCATACTACACGCGGAAATCACACATATGTACATCTAATGTCTACAATTTTGAGCAACGGGGCCGAGGCCGGCTCTGACCGGGCGAAGCAGAGCTTGCTTATGCCGGTCGATGTTAAAACAGCTGAAACCACTGCGAAGAGAGAGGTCCGCATCCGGAAACTGCGGACGACGTGCTAGGAAAAACCCCTTCCTCCCCGTTGACCGGTTCATCGGAAGGGAAGATCGTCCCGCAAGGGGGGTAACTCACGACCCTGAGGGGGGTCGAGCCGCCGGGAGAATGTTTCCAGCGGGGGCCACGGGGAGGCGGAGTTACCAGCATGACGCTCGATCTCTAACAGGCTCTCCATTCGAGAGTGTTTGCGGCGACCGTCGTCGCGACTCGCTGAAGTGCGGCTCGCGAGGACTTTCATCGCTGCTCGCTCCAGGATCACCGCTTGTTTGTGAACAAGGGGTGCCTGCGCATCCTGGAGCGGGCTGGTGGCGTGTGGCGGGGGATGGATGGTTATGGGTGTGGCTGCGGGGGTTGTTTCGAGGGGATTTGAGGGGGTCTGGCTCTTTTGCCAGTCAGGTTTTTGCCTGGAGTCTTCCACACATAACTCCGTCTGGCTCTGGGGATAGTCTGCGCGGTGCCCGGGTTTGAGCTGGCAGTGGACTGTCTGCCACTGCGGGTGTTAGGGCCGGGGGTGGCTGGGGGGGGTGACGGGGGTCTAGGATTTATGATAATGTCATCTCTGAGCTTCATAACTTTTACCGCGAAGCTGGCAAAGTGCGGAAAGTTTTCTTTACTGACTAGCTCGTGGAGATGGCATGGCCATGTGGTTTTATTTGCACGCAGTTTAGATGCGAGCTCTAATCTATGGTCCTGAATGGTGGGACATTCGAAAATTATGTGTCTGACTGTGTCTGTGGATCCACAGACACACACATCGTCGGATGCAATTCGGAGGGAGTGTAATTTTTTCTTAATGCGCCCATGCCCCGTTAGGAGTTGGGTCACATAGAAATTGAGCGGGATGGATTTAATATTCATTCTTGTATGGGTGCTGTTAAAGAAGTCATGGGTGATTCGACCTTTGGTCGACTCATCCCATTCCTTCTGCCAGCTGACCAGGGTTTGATTCCTGATCGAGTTGGCTGTTTCGGAGGTGTCTGTCGGGGGTGCGTCGGGCGGAGGGGGGGGGGTGAACCGAAGTTCGCCTATGGTGAATGGTTGGTTGTTTCGGAGGTGGAAAGAGGCTTTGCGTTCTCTGAGAGCGAGATCAATCGGGGGAGCTCCGGCAATTATAGTAAGGGCATCGAGCGACGTGGTGCGGTAAGCGCGGGTGGTACGTATTAGAGCGTACCTCTGGGATTGCCTATGTTTCTTGATGTGCCATTTGTTGAGCCTGTCGGCCCAACTGGCTGCTGCATAAGTGATTATTGCGACAAAGAGACCTTTGTAAAGGGTTTTCATGCTGTGGTGGTTAAGGCCCCAATGGGTCTTAGCAATACGAGAAAGCTGATTGAATACGGATTTACTCTTGTTGGCGACGAAATTGACATGCGGGGTAATGTTAAAGCGGAGGCCGAAATGTACACCAAGATACCGGACGGATGCCGGCATCTTAAGTGAGCTGTTGTCTATTTTGATTGTGGGGGGTCTGCGGATGTCTAAAAATCCTTTGGTGAGGAGGATTTCAGACTTGGCTTTTGACAGCTCAAGTTTGTTCTTCCTACACCAAGCAGATATGATACTGGTGATGATGGAGGACCTGTGCTCGATTTCCTTCCTACTATTGCCGGAAACGGTGACCGCGAGATCGTCCGCATAGGCTGTTGCGTCGTAGCCGCAGCGGTGAATGGAACCTAGGAGGTCGTCGAAGACGACGTTCCAAAGGTAAGGGCCTAAGACAGAACCTTGTGGGCAGCCTTTAGAGACTGCCTTGGAGGACACGGAATTATTTCTGACGATTTTGGCGGATCTGTTGGACAGGTAGTCTTGGATTAGTCTATAAATGTTGCTCGGACAATTTCTCGATTTTAACTGCTGGAGGATAGCGGGCCACCAAACGTTGTCGAAGGCACCGCTAATATCGAAAAGAAGGACTATGGCGTATTTTTCGTTCTTATTTTGCGTGGATTCGCGTAGCTGGAGGATGGCGTGTTCAGTGGAGAGCCCGGGTTTGAAGCCGAATTGGGAAGTGGAGGCTAGGGGGTGGCTGTTAAAGATGTTGGAGAGTCTGTCGGTGACAAGTCTCTCCAGGGTTTTACTAATTACGGGGAGGAGGCAGATTGGTCTGTAGGATTTGGGATCGGTGCTGGGCTTCTCCACGTTTTTGAGAAGGACTCTAACGACTCCTGTCTTCCAGGTGCTGGGAAATTTGCCGTGGGCAAGGCAGCTGTTGAATAGAAGGGTAATGTCGCGGTTTAGGAAACGCCAGGCCTGTTTGAGGATCGTGGCCTCCATCAGGTCCTGGCCGGGGGCTTTGTTGTTTTTGAGGCGGATAATTGCGCGCTGCACTTCTTCCACCTCGAAGAAGGGGGCGTTCGGGGTGTCCGGGATGGTGTTCGCGTTTCGACGGATTTCCGTGTGGAAAGCGGTGTCCGTCAGGGGGGTGTCGTCTGGCATTAATGCGTTGAGGAGGGTCCTACTCGTTTCTTCCCATGTGGTGGTGTGTCCATTGTCAGTGGTGATTGTTACCGGGATATCTTCAGCGCGGGTTTTACCGGAGATGGATTTCTAAGGAATGCCCCAAGGGTTGGCATTTCCTTGTTTCGTAACAAAGTTTCTCCAACTATGGAGTTTCGATTTGCGGATGGCGGCGGTATATTTGTTCCTGAGTTGCCTGTACTGGGCTTTCAGGTTTGCTTTGAGAGCGCGGTTAGATTCGGATTGATATATTTTCTTCCGATGGCGGACCTCGTTTCTGAGGGTTGTCAGCTGCGGAGTCCACCATGGGACGGATCGCGGAAATCTGGTTTTCTTCGGAATCGCGGAGTTAGCGGCTGAAATTATGACGTTTTGAATCTCCGCGCTGAGGATTTCATGGTCAATTTCGTAGGGGTCGTCTGAGAGGGGGAGGTATTCTGCTCTGAGAGTTGGGATAATTCTTTCGAATTTTTCCCAGTTAGCTCTCTTGGTGTTGAAGCGGGATTGAGAGGGGTTGGCTGCGATGGATTGGGAGGTTTTGATGTGAAAAGTAATTAAGTTGTGGTCGCTGGTAGTACTGTCGGGCTGGACCGACCATGCTGAAATTTGGTTGTGGAGGCTGTTAGTGGTGAGGGTGAGATCAATGTTGGACTGACTATGGGCGTTATTGAAGGTGTAGGTGCTTGAGGGTTCGTTAATGACTAATAACCGGGATTGAGCAATGAATTCCTCCATCATCTCGCCCCTGTCGTCAGATTGCTGATTGTGCCAAAGCGGCGATTTGGCGTTGCTGTCTAATGTTATTAGGATATTGCAGTGTTTAACGGTTTGGAGGATGGTTTCAAGGTGGTGGAGGTACGGCTGGATATTGTCACTGTACTGAAAGTACATGTTGAAAATAACCAGTTTTAGATCGAGGTGAGTAACTTCTATGCATATGCAATGAGTATTACATAGCCTTTCTATTTTGAGGACGGTTAACAGGGGGTTACGGATTACTATCGCCGCTTTGACGTGATCAGGGGCTGAAATGATGGAGAACTTCTTGCGGTCGGTGATTGATTTACAATTTGGGCCGAAACTACTTAGTGCATTGTGAAACGAGTAGGGTTCCTGAATTGCGAGGATATCTATGTTCTCCTCGAAGGCGCAGACTATTAATTCCTCCAGAGCCGATCTGGAGTTCTGGGCGTTGACTTGGCCTATTTTAAGGGTGGGCTTGGATTGAGAGTGGTTGGGTTTATAAACCATAATCCGTGCGAGCAAAGACCTGATTTATAGCAGCGATGTATGCCGGACATTCGCTGTGGGTGACAGAGTGGGTTGCGGGTTTGCCGGTCTTCTGGCAGTTATGGCAGCAAGACGGTTTGGTCTTATTTGGGCAAGTTTTGAAAGTGTGGCCTTGCTCAGCGCAATGACCACAGATGTCTTTCTCGGCGCGGCAGTACTTTGTAGTGTGTCCGAAGCTGTGACACTTGTAGCAGCGGGTCGCCGCGATGTAATCATTGACTCGACAACAATTCCATGCGACGTACACGCGCTCTTTTTTGACTAAGATGTCGCGGGCCTGTTTCGATACTTCGAGTATCTAGTTGCATTTGTCACGATTTTTGTCGCCGGATTTAAGGGCCCGGGTCGCCGCACACTATGACGAGCCACACATACAAGAAAACCATATACGTATATTAGTTTTAGGGGTGTCTATCGACCAAAACTGACGCTTTAATATCAAAGTATGCAGTTCACAAGTGGAAAATTTAGATTCCGGAAAGACTAAACGACTGGGCTTCGGTTGTAGAAATATCCGTTTTGCAGTTATTGCGGAGATATTTGCAATATTCGGCCAGAGTGGTGTCAATCTCACGAGCATGACGTCACAAGATGGCCGCCGCTAACAGTTTTTCGTAAATATCGAGAGATATAGAGCTCGAATCGAAAATTCACAACCGAAGCCCAGTAGATAAGACACGTACAAAGACGGTTATGTCAAGATTATGTTAAGGTTACGTTATATACCTGACAGTTGAGCTCGCTGTGGTGCAGCTTGTTGGTTGGAAGAGAACTGTGACGCTAGTAGTGAAAAATGTCGGAAGCTCGGGGTTGGTGCTTCGGTCTATCAACTACTCCTGTGTCTTAATTAACTAAGAAATCAACTGAAAATACACTCCATTGCCTTTGTACGTGCCTTATCTACTGGACTTCGGTTGTGAATTTTCGATTCGAGCTCTATATCTCTCGATATTTACGAAAAACTGTTAGCGGCGGCCATCTTGTGACGTCATGCTCGTGAGATTGACACCACTCTGGCCGAATATTGCAAATATCTCCGCAATAACTGCAAAACGAATATTTTTACAACCGAAGCCCAGTCGTTTAGTCTTTCCGGAATCTAAATTTTCCACTTGTGAACTGCATACTTCGATATTAAAGCGTCAGTTTTGGTCGATAGACACCCCTAAAACTAATATACGTATATGGTTTTCTTGTATGTGTGGCTCGTCATAGTGTGCGGCGACCCGGGCCCTTAAATGCGAGTTTAATCTGTTGTGACACGGATTTTTCGGGGCCGTCGAGATTCTGATTGACGATAGCCTTGAGTGTGGCCTCGTCACTCACGAGTTTCGGAACGTCGTAAAGGATTACCCTGGGATTCTTTTTTAAGGGGGCTCCTACTATCAGGCCGGCAGCTTTCAACTGCGCGTTGCCTTGGAGGGTGGTTAAATCAGAGTTTTTAGAGGACTCGACTAGGATTCCGTTTCCTTGGATTCTCCTGATGCTCTTGATTTGTAATTTATTCTCGGATGGGGAGACGAGCTTAAGGACTGCTTCCTTTGTCTTCTCGCTCGATTCGAAGACTTTAGGATCCTGAGGAAGGATCGTTATCGCGCTGGGAGGGTTCTGCTTAAGGTTTGAAAGAGCCGCAGTTTTGGAGCGAACTCCGACTCTTTCGGCGTAGGTGGAGGGCCGGGAGGGTTCCTTCGGGGCTTGACACTTTTCAGTGACATTCTCGAGGGTTTTGCGCTGCATCTTATTCTCGGAGGTTATTGCCTGGATTTGGCCTTCGAGATTGCTGCAACGGATGAGGGACTCGCCCAGAATGCTCTGGAGTTTCGCGAGCTTGGTGGCGATGAATTCCGATGCCTCGGGGTAGAGACCATTGTCCTGGTCCATGAGGAAGTTTAACAGAGCCATAGAGACTTTCTCCGACTTGAGGCGGAGATCGTTGGCGGTGAGATCTGAAGAGGGGGTGACGGGGGACGTCTTGCTGCTATTTTCGGGGTTGCAGGGGGCAGGTGTGTCCAGGGGTGGACAGGGAGTTTCGGATTTTTTCCGACTTTTCGGGGGTTTCTGGGAGGTCAGGACGATGAGCGGGGAGTCAGAATCGACATCTGAGACGATTCTGCGTTTGGACTTGCGGTTTCATTTACATACCTTTACGTAGCCCTCGGTGTCTGATGTATCGGCCTCCATCCTATCTCCTGTTTGTGGCTGGCGATGTGGTGGGTCTGTCGGCGGGCGGGTGGCTGCTGGGCTGGGTTCCAGGGTGTCCAGGAGTCGCACTCAGGATCTTGCACTGGATTTTTTAGAAATTTGCACGTGGAATATAATATACGTATTTCGAAATTTGCGCGTAACTAAGGACGGTTGCTATGGAATATCGCGGAGGAATGTATGTACCGCTACCTGGCCGGCGACCCTTATAATCCGGGTCGGCGCAGGTATACGAAAAATTTACGGACGCGTGGAATTGAATTAAATGTTTTTTGCTTGTAACTATTTAGATGTTTATATAATTACTAAACAAACTGTACACGATTATAGCTGGTAATTAGCACTACACACTCGTATAAAAATTTTTGAATTTCGATCACTTCGAACTGACGTTATCGAAAAAGACGCGGATCAACTACGGAGCTACCGGAAACACGTCCGTTCACCTCGACTGTTGAGAGCAGAATCAGTCACACATATGTACAACACGTGTCTCTCATCGGCGACATTTCCGGTAAGGTGGAAGCGGGGGGATGTCAAAGTTCTTCTGAAGAACGAAGAAAAGGACCCCGCCAACCCCAAATCCTACAGGTCTGTATGCCTCCTCCCGGTCCTTAGCAAGGTTCTGGAGAGGCTAATAGCAGGAAGACTAAAAGGCATCTTTGAGAATCACCCACATACCTCTGACCAGCAATTCGGCTTCCGTCCAGCCAGATCCACGGAGGAAGCAATTGTGAGAGTCAGGCGGATCACTTCATAAAGCCGAGAGAGATACGTGATTGGAATACTATTCGGCATAGCTGGCGCATTCGACAATGTCTGGTGGCCCTCAACCCTGGACAACCTGAAGAAGCGCAACTGTCCGGCGAATCTGTACAGGCTTATCCAGAGTTATCTCTCGGGGAGGTCTGTGCAGATCAAGAACAATAATAACATTGCAGAAAAAGGGGTGACAAAGGGTTGCCCGCAGGGCTCAGTCCTGGGTCCGAGGTTTTGGAACCTGGTGCTTGACGGTCTTCTAAACACTCTGGCTCGCTGCAACATAATTACCATAGCATATGCCGACGACCTCCTGGTCCTGATCTCTGGCGACTCCAGGAGGGAACTCGAGGTCAGAGGCAATGCTACCACGAAGACCATAGCCGACTGGTGCAAGCAACACAAGCTGCATCTGTCGGACTCTAAAACGGAAATGATCCTTCTCAAGAGACTCCTTGACATCAGACGCCCACCTACGATCAAGATCGGGAATGGATCAATAGCAATGAAGAAGACCGTCAGATACCTAGGCGTCAACTTCGGCCCCAGATTTAACCCTTTCGCGGCGAACAGCGCCTTTAGGCGCTCAGCTATAGATGCTCACTCTCAGCGAACAGCGCCTGATGGCGCTCAGGCAAATTTACCCGCTGCGAACGAACAGCGCCAGATGGTGCCCATCCGGAGCCGCTCTCTTCGAACGAAGGCACCGTTCGTTTGTTATCAACAACTGCCCAATAATGTCCATTAAGTCGTTTGTTTTTGACGTGCTAGCAGCATACGCTTCTTGTGCAAAGGTTTTTTTTACATAATCAAATATAATTATCCACAAATTTTGCCCTAATCATGGACAAATGGACGACGAATATGAGCTACGATGATATGGAATTTTCATCGGATTCTGACCTGTCTGAAATGTTTGGAGAAATTGGATACAAAGGTAGAATTCCAAATGCATATAATAAAAAGCGCCTAATGCCAAGTAGTTCGGAATCTGATTCTGAGAACATTGAGGAATTACCAGACATCGATCCGCGGCAATTTCTTTGGAGCGCACAAAATTTGGCTTTCCGAAAATATGGTTGAACATATTGTAAGAGAAAGCAATGCTTATTATACTACGAAAACTGTACGCAGTAGGCACTCACGATTGTTGGCATGGAAAAATACAACAGTTACCGAAATGTATCGATTTTTTGCTCTGTCGATGTTAATGTCAAGAGTAAGAAAAGTATCAATAGAAGAATATTGGTCAACCGACGAGTTATTACGAACGGAAAGTTTTCCAAGAATAATGACAAAAGACAGGTATAAATCTCTATTACAAATGCTGCACTTTCATGATAACAATGAAACAACAAATCAAGACGTGCTAATAAAAATTCGGAGCATCATCGACAGACTGCGAAATTCTTTTTCACGAGCATTTTAGCCGTACAAGTATTTATGCATCGACGAAAGCTTGCTGCTTTTCAAAGGACGATGTTTCTTCAAGCAGTATATACCTTCGAAACGAAACAGATTTGGCATCAAGTCGTATGTTATTTGTGACTGTTATACTGGATATATCCAAGATTTTATTGTCTATTGTGGAGCGCGCACGGATATAACAAACAATAATTTAGCAGAAATTTGAAAATCAGGAAATATTGTCATGACGTTGATGGAACCGTATCTAAATAAGGGTCATGTTTTGGTCACCGATAACTGGTATTCAAGCCCGGCATTATTTTCTCTCTTACATCACAATAGGACACATGCATTTGGAACCGTGAAGAAAACCAGACGTGGAATGCCTAATATATCCAATAAATTATGCAAAGGCGAAGTTGCATTTCAATCTACGGATAAATTATTAGCACTAAAATGGATGGACAAAAGAAAAGTGCTAATGTTATCAAGTTATCATTCTGCTGAGTATACAGAAACAAAAAGAAATGATATTAAAACGGGAAGACCAATTCTAAAACCAACTGTCGTAGTAGACTATAATCGCGTTATGGGAGCAGTTGATAAAACGGATATGATTTTAAATTCCATTAATACTATTCGTAAAACTCTAAAATGGTATAAGAAATTATTTTTCCGTATGGTGGACCTTTCGATTTACAATACTTACATACTTTACAAAATTACGACAAAAAAGAATATAACATTTGCGAAATTTCATTTACGTCTCATTAGAGAAATTCTACTCAAATATTCAAATAAAGTAAGTCTGGAGGCCAAACTGCATCCAAAGATAATCTGTTACGTTTGGTTCAAACACATTTTCCATCCAAATATATCAATCCCACAGGAAAGCGGCAGAACGGTCGGCGGAAATTTGTGGTTTGCAGCAAACACAAAAAGCGAACCGAAACTCGATTTGAATGTAAAGACTGTAAAGTTGGTTTATGTATTGAACCCTGCTTTAGATTGTACCACACAAAGGAATATTATTAAAAATTATCTAAGATTATTAAAGATTGTTAAACATTACTAAAATTGTTATTATTATTAATATTATTGTTTGATCGGCGTGCCGGCCAGCCGCGTTAGAGAAATGACCAGCAAAATCAGCTCCGCACACCGCGTTCGGAACGACTCGCGTATTTTGTCCGCGCGGTCGATCTGGCATCGGCTGCTTAGAGCGCAACTCATTTCAGAGCGCTCCGCCGCAAAAGGGTTAAACAGTCTGGCCGTCCTTCAACAAGTCGTCCAACACAAAACATTGAAGCAGTTCGAGAGAGTGTTGCTGAGAGTCCAGGAACATCAATTCGGCGCCGTGGTCAAGAATTGCATCTTCATGCTTACAAAGTTCAATTGACTCAAGAACTGAAGCCTACTGACCACGCACAGCGAAGAGAGTTCGTTGAATGGATTATGGAACAACAAAAAGTGGATGCTGATTTTTCGAACAAAATCATCTTCAGCGATGAGGCTCATTTTCATCTGGATGGCTTTGTTAATCGACAAAATTGTCGCATTTGGGGTTCAGAAAATCCACAAGTGATTGTTGAGAAACAAATGCATCCACAACGTGTCACTATTTGGTGCAGATTTTGGGTTGGAGGCATCATCGGACCATTCTTCTTCGAAAATGCAGCTGGTCAGACAATAACGGTTAATGGTGCTCGCTATCGCGACATGATAATCCAGTTTTTTGTGCCAAAATTGCAAGACATGGATGTGGACGGCATGTGGTTTCAACAAGACGGTGCCACATGCCATACAGCCCGAGAAACAATTCAATTACTGCATGAGTCATTTCCTGGTCGTGTAATTTCCCGTTTTGGTGATCAGAATTGGCCGCCCAGATCATGCGATTTAACGCCGTTGGATCTTTTTCTTTGGGGTTTTTTGAAGTCTAAGGTTTATGTCAACAAGCCCACGACCACCTACGCCTTGAAGGAGGAAATTGAGCGCTGTATCAACGAAATTCAGCCACATTTATGCAAAACAATCATGGAAAATTTCAACAAAAGAGTGCGTATGTGCCAGCAAAGTCGTGGAGGCCATTTACCCGATATGCTATTCCATACATAACCCTACACTGTATACTATATAAATCAATAAAAAATTTACAATTTTTAATTATAAACCTGTGTTTTCTATCAAAATTATTTCTTGCGTGAATTTTGGGACACCCTTTACAATCTCCTCGCGGCAGAGTGCGCTGAGAACAAAGAAACGCAGGGGACTCCCGAAAATGTCACCACACCAAAAGGGAAGGGCAGAATGCCACCAATATATATAACAAAATCAAAGATAAAAACTATAATAGCATTGATTTCAGAAAATAAACTTAACACAGAGTCATTTATGGTAAAACAACTAGACGAAGATACTGTGAGGCTCAACGCCAGTGATGAGTCTGCTCACTTTAACCACTTGCGGTGGAAAGACGTGCCACGCACGTCAACATGCTTTTGTTACCGAAACGCCAGCGACGTGTTACGCACGACGTTGGGCTATTGTTACAGAAAGATGAATGACGTGCGTGGCATGTCCACTGTTCAATAAAATTCTTTACCGAGGCACAGTTTCTGCTTGCTCTTCATCGTGTAAAGTTATTAGTATTGACCCCAGACTGTAAAATGGAAAGTGATAGCGAAGCCAGTGATGTTATTTCTATAAATAAACGGAGAAGACAAGACAATGTAGAATCTGACAGTGATTTAGAACAAATTGTTTTTCCACGTCGGAATCGGCGTAGAATTATATCTGACGACGAGGAAGATGTTCAGAATGAGAATAGAGAAAGGAATGTTTCATCCCAGGAATGGATTTGGAAAGACGCGGAAAATATAACGCAAGTATGGGAATATTCAAGAATATCTAGAATACATATTCTTGTTGGGCAAAATGTCACAGCTTTACAAATGACAAGAGAAGTATTAGCAGAAGACTTTTGGAAAATTATTGTGACAGAAACTAATCGTTACGCCAGTCAAACACTACAAAATGAAAACCGCAAATTACGAAAATTTGAAGACATTTGGTGGGACACCAATATAGATGAAGTACATGCGTATTTTGCTTTGTGCATTTTGATGTCCCATGTCAAAAAATCTACTGTGCAGTCATATTGGTCTAAAAAAAGCGTAATCGAGACACCAATATTTCGAAAAACAATGCCCTATTGGAGATTTGCACAAATTTCACGCTTTTTGCACTTTACTGATAACGAAGTTGTAAACGATAATGACGATCGTTTATGTAAAGTGCGGAGTGTAATCGATTATTTTAATGAGAAATTTCAAAATATTTGCACTCCCGCGGAATACATTTCGTTAGATGAGTCGCTAATGAAGTACACGGGTCGGATCTTGTACAAACAGTATAATCCGTCCAAAAGAGCACGTTTTGGAGTGAAATTTTATAAGTTATGTGAATCCAAGTCGGGTTATTGCATTAAATTAAAAATCTACACTGGTCAAGATTTAGACAGAAATGCGAATGTAGGTGTCTCTGAAAGCGTCACAATGCTTATGTCCACAGTACTAACTGGTTACGGGCATACTCTATTTTTGGACAATTGGTATTCTTCGCCAAGCCTATTTCAAAAGTTACAGTCTAGAAAAATTAATGCCATAGGAACAGTGAGATGCAATAGGAAGAATATGCCTAAAGAACTCGCAGCTGCAAAACTAAAACGTTCTGACGTGATATCGCGCTCCTGTAATGGAATTTTGGTTGCAAAATGGAAAGACAAAAAAGACATATATGTAATGTCCACGAAACATACAAAAATTGAGATGGTCGAAGTGGAAAAAAAGAGGTGGAAAAATAATAATAGCCTTACAACAAAGCCTAACATCGTTTTGGAATACAATGAGGGTATGGGTGGAGTGGATCTGCAAGATAGTTATTTATCATCTTTTAAATTAATGAGAAAATACGTTAAAACTTATAAAAAGATATTTTTTTACATAGCAGATATGGCACTGCTCAATTCATATATTTTATATTGCAAAAAAATGGAAATACCAAAATGTAAAAAGTATTCTTTTTCGAAGTTTCGAATCGATGTAGCCGAACAGATTTTAGAAACAGTATGTCTTCCTGATTACCAAAGACGTGGAAGGATGTCTGCTGGAAATGCTCCGAGTCGCTTACAAGCGAAGCAATGGGGACATTTCCCAAGAAATATACCACCTACAAACGCCAAAAAAAATCCACAACGGAGGTGCGTAGTATGCGCTAAACATAAAAAACGGAGTGGAACTACATGGGAGCGTAAAACATGTCTTGTAGCGTTACACATTCCAAGTTGTTTTGAAAAGTATCACACCCTACAAGATTATTAATAAATAAATTTAGTATTGATA
Source organism: Megalopta genalis (assembly GCF_051020955.1). Classification (NCBI taxonomy): domain Eukaryota; kingdom Metazoa; phylum Arthropoda; class Insecta; order Hymenoptera; family Halictidae; genus Megalopta; species Megalopta genalis. The sequence goes on from NC_135022.1 coordinate 7,638,384, forward strand.
CAGATGTAATTTTATCCTTCTGCCTCTTTATATTCTCTTCTGGAACTCACCCGCTGAACGCGCCGCGAAGTGATTCCCGCTCGATTGTTCTGGCACGCGCAACCGAGAATTTCTTTGCACCGCAAGTGGTTAAAAGCATGGAAATCCTGAAGGAAAATAACCTCCAATTCCACTCCTTCACCCCACAAGCCATCTTAAAAACAAATCATTCGTCCTTAAGGGCATTCGAGGGGGCTTCAATGAAGCTGAGGTAATGGCTGCATTAGAAGAACTCAAAATCAATAACATAAGCATAACCAAAATTAACAAACTACAATTTGACCGCACAAATAGCAATAAATACCATTTTATAGTGCAAATAGACAAAAATAGCAATCATCCGGAGCTACTCAAAATCAAAAAACTGCTAAGCCAATCAATAAGATGGGAAAGGCTTAGAAAGCCTAAAATTTTCCAATGCAAAAACTGCCAAAGAGTAGGTCACGCCAGCTCTAACTGCAATATGGAGTACAGGTGCGTCAAATGCGCACAAAGCCATAAACCGGGAAAATGCAACATCGAGAAATCAGGTAATAAAAACGTGCTAAAATGTGCTAACTGCGGGGAAAATGGGCACCCGGCCTCTTACCTGGGCTGCCCATATATGTCTATAATGAACATGAAGAAGCAAGAACACGAAAACAAAAACAGAAAAGCTATCGAAAAAACACAAAAAATTCACAGACAAATTGACCCGAGTATTTCATACGCAAACATCACAAAAAACAATAGAATTCCATACACACAACATATGGCACAACCCGAAACACACACCAGAAACGAAAGGCTCACCCCCCCCCCCCCACCCCACCCCCCCCCCCTACCCCAAGAATGCTGACCAACAGCAACGAAAGAACACAATTTCAAGTAACGGACAACAACATAAATATAAGCCAAATACTTGATATATTCAGAAGTAGCTTAGACGAAATCAAAGAGCAACTAGTCGATTTCAATAATAAAATCACCCAAAATACACTGAGAATCGATTATTTAGCACAATGGTCAATCGAGTAATGGCTCACACAACCACCAGCAACCCAATCAAAATATCAGCGATAAATGTAAATTCACTGTGCACAATTAAAAAAAGACTAGACTTACAAAAATATATTGAAGCTTACAAACACGACATTATACTGATCTCAGAAGCGAAACTTAACAACAAACACAAACTGAAATTAAACAACTACGACATAATTAGGACAGACAGAGCTCCAAACTCGAGAGGCGGAGGTACTGCAATAGTTATAAAAAACAACATCAATTACACCATGGTCACATACCCAAACTCAAAGAAAAATAGAATCATAGAATACACAGTGATAAAAATAATAGTAAACTCAAAAAAAACATTACTCATCTTCAGCATATACGCCCCACAATCCACAAAAAACGCATTCATAATCGAGTTCGAACAACTTTACAAAGACTTTCATCTGGACAACGAAAACAGTTTCTTCATCATAGCCGGCGACATAAACGCCAGAAATACACAATGGGGTGATTCAAACACGAATGACAGGGGCAGACGATTACTACAATGGGAGGTCGACAACAGTATATCACATAAAACAACAATCTACGCAGCTGCCAACCCTACGTACACCAAAGCAAACTCTTTCCTGGATTACTGCATAACAGACAGCAGATTAGAAATACTGAACCTCAACAACAACAAAATAAGGACAAACCCATACGATAGCGATCATAATGCACTAACATTCGCAATAGAACCAACCACACTGTTCCAAGGAATAACACCAACTCCTCCTAAACCCCACTCATTCAACTATAAAAAAACTAATTGGCGAAAATTCGCCAAACGGGCCGATAAGCACCTAAAAAATAAACTACCGGATAATAGGAATCTCGCGATAAATGAAATAGACGAAGGTATCAGCTACCTCGAACTGCTTATCACAAAAACAATTAAAGAAATAGTCCCAACAAATAAACCTAGCAATAAAAATTATTATCAAAAATACATTAGCAATAACACTAAAAAACTACACGCGGCAAAGTCATGCCTAATATCAAGGTTGTATTTCATCAGGTACCAAAGCTCGAGCAAGCACAGCAGACAAGAGACGAACAGAATTAAACGGACAATAAAAATACTCAATAAAAAACTCCACATTGAAATCTCTAAAGCTGCAACCGCATACTGGGCCTCCATCATTAAAAATATAAACTTCAAGAACGCCAATGAATTTTTCCCGACCATTAACAGGATACTGAGACCACAAAAACACATTAGCATCGAAAACCTCAGACTTAATATTAACAAAAACGAATTTAACAAAGAAGTAGCGAAAACTTTACCAGACAGGACCGACAACAACGAACTTTACATTACAGATCCGATTACTAAACTCGAGATAATAGGAAAGTATCTGGAAAGAATAAATTCACCAAGATACGACGAAACAACAGACAAATACAGCAAAATAGCAAAAAGAATGACAGATACAAAGGCAACTTTTACAACATTCACAGACGCTAACCCAGCATACAGGCCAGTACACCTGGATAAAGAAACCAATCATTTCATTTCTTGCAGTGAAGTAAGCGAAATTATCAAAAAGCTAAATAATAAGACTTCGTCAGGGCTGGACAACATCCCATCAATTGCCATCAAAAATCTACCGACAACCATCATAATAGAATACACGATACTCTTTAATAATGCAATTGACCACGCCTATTACCCAAACAGATGGAAACAAGCTAAAATCCTACCGATACTAAAAAAAGGTAAAAACCCAGAAGAGCCACAAAGCTACAGACCCATTAGTCTCACTACGAACATTTGAACACAATATTATACCAGATAACCAATTCGGATTTAAGAATAAACTTTCTACCACACACGCAATTCACAAACTAACTTCTGACCTCAACAATTACCTACACAACGGACTGACAGTGGGGGCAATATTGCTAGACCTTGAAAAAGCATTCGATTCAGTTTGGCATAATGGGCTAATTCATAAACTAGACAAATACCAATTTCCAGCAGGACTAATCCTACTAATAGCAAATATGACTAATGGAAAAACGTTCCGCATATGGGACGGAACGAAAATGTCTACCACCACATTCAAAATCTCAGAAGGCCTGCAACAAGGAACAGTAACATCACCAATACTCTTCAACATTTATAATAGCGAAGTTATAAACGAATTCGGACTCAACACCGTAGACAGACTACACTCGATTGCCTACGCGGACGACTTAATAATCTACAAAGCTGACACGGACGTAGGACAAATCAAAAACTCACTACAAATGACATTAAACCACATCACTGACTACTATAAAAACTGGAACTTGAAAATTAATCCCACCAAAAGTGAGCTAATATTCTTCCGCAGACCGGTAAAACAAATCAAATACTCAAACGTAGTAAAGATAGAAAAAGCAACAATCACAGCTAAAAACATTCACACTAACGAAACTGTTGAAATCCCCCCCAAAAAGCTAGTAAAATATCTAGGAGTACAACTGGATCATCTACTAAGACTGAACAAACACCACATTACGCAACTGGACAAAGCCAGAAGAACCTTCAAAGCTAACTCTAGACTTTTCTACAACAAAAATCTTTCCACCAAAGCCAAACTTATTTGCTACCAGCTATTAGTTAGACCCATATTAACGTATGCCGCACCCATATTCTGGAACACCGGGCCAACAATTATAGAAAAAATAAGAAGATTTGAAAGATCATGCTTAAGAACATGCCTCGGCCGATATAGAACAGCTGAATAAAATTACACCAAAAGAATCAGTAACATTAAAATATACACAAAAGCTGATATACCAAGAATAGACTGCTTCAACTTAAAACTCACCCGAAATTACTTCAGCAGGATTGGCCACACCAAAAATCAAATAATAATAGACACAATGAAAACGGAAGAAGAGACGACCCCCAACAAGTTAAGTTCAGGTTACATACCCCCAGAGCTGTTCCTCTGCTGTGACCATAATGGAATAATCCAAGATCAACATAACTTACCCATAATCTACCATAGGAATAGACACTCCGCTAATAAGAAAATCAATCCAGACGACAACAAATACATACGAGAACAATCCAACTACTCAATAGCACTCTCTATCAAGGACAAAATGGACAGGGATAGACTAAACAAAGATTACTCTTGGCTAGCTAACGACGCCAGGCACATTGACGAACTCCGCAGAAGAACCCGTAAAAAGTGAAAAAATAGACTAAGTTCCGGAAAAACAAAGGTCATTAGTTATTATCAGTGGTTGTCTTAAGACCTGTATACAATCCTTAAATAGCGCAAAATGCTTAACAGCAACATTAGTTTTAAGTTCCCTTGTAAATAGATCCTCCGAACCCTAACCCACCCACCCCAACTCCTCACCCCACACCTACTGCCTTATTTATTTATGTTTTAATTAGCCTAAGTCATATTTAAGATAGATGGTAAAAGTTTTTTTAAGACTCTTCCTTTTCTTTTACTAACAACTAACGATACAAGACTGATAGCATATAAATCTCTCGCCCTAATAATGTGCCTAAAACATATCATATTACCATAGCTAGCTATAGAGTTTATCCAAATTGATAACTAATGGCTATCAAAATTTTTATTATTAATGTTAAAAGTATTTTTAAGTAGGATTATTCTCTGTATATTATGACTGAAATGAGAAAAATAAACTTACTTTAAAAAAAAAAAAAAGACAAAATCTGATATAATACTGTCGATCAATCCGTCGGAATTAAAACAAATAAAGGATTGTAGAACATCGAACGAGGTATGGCGGAAACTCGAGCAGATCTATCAATCACGGGGGCCTGCGCGTAAAGCTACGCGCATGAACGAGGGCGAAGATGTTCGCGAACACCTCAGGAAATTCTTTGATGCTGTCGACAAACTACACGAAATGGACGTGGATATCAACGCAGATTTGCTGGCAATTTTGTTGCTGTATAGTTTGCCACAGAGTTTCGAAATTTTACGCTGTGCAATTGAGTCGCGTGATGAGTTGCCACCTCCCGATACTCTTCGAATTAAGATCATCGAAGAAAGCGACGCACGCAAAAATGAATCGTGTGACACAGTGCCTAACGCTATGGTTGCCGGAAGACGTGTAAGACCAAATTATGGGAAAAATAATTATAACAGAGCTGCGGAAAATATACCGATGACGACCGCTCAAAACCGAAATGTTTTCAATGTCGGAAATTCGGCCATATAGCATCCGAGTGCCGCAAGGGTAGAAACACGAGACACTCGGCTAAAGGTGCTAGCAGCGATATCTCCTTCTACACAACGTCGGAATTCGGGCAAAAATGCAAAATAACACGAGTGAATAACGGGGTGAGCGACGAACAGTGGCAGCACGCCTCACCTGTGCAAGGATCTAAATAGCTTCGAATATATCGACAAAAGGCTGCATGGAAAATTAAATCTTGCAAACAATGCGTCGACAAACATTAACGCGAGTGGAACTTTGCGCGTAGTTATCGATGAAAGGGGTTCAGAAAAGAACTTGACGCTAGAAGACGCTCTGCAAGTACCGGACCTAAGAACAAACCTGTTATCGGTCGGGAAAATAACGGATCGTGGATACAGAGTGCTTTTCACAAAAGATCAAGCCAAAGTCATCGATGGTAAAGGCAATAACAATTTGACCGCCATTCGTAAAAATGGCCTATATTACGTGACGAAAAAAGGTCCACACACAGGGCCATGGCAGCAGACGAGGACGCAGCGAAGTCGCAACGGAACAACGAGCTCGAGATATGGCACAGGCGGCTTGGACATTTAAATCAACAGGATCTACTGGAAGCGAGGCGGAAGTGCATCATACCGAGTGGCAACGTTGAAGATTTTAAACGGACATTGTGTTGCGAAATTTGTATCGAAAATAAGATGACGCAAACACCGTTTCCGGAACAATCGAAGCGTGCGACGGAAGTCTTAGAAATAATTCACAGCGATGTCTGCGGCCCCATGCGAACGCACTCACACGCAGGTAACAGATATTTCGTCACGTTCATTGACGATTATTCTAGGTGGTGCGAAGTTCCGTTTATAAGATCAAAGGACCAAGTATTTGATGCGTTCCGAGAATTCAAGAACTATATATAAAATCAGACCGGTCGCAAGATTAAATTCCTACAATCGGATAATGGGAAGGAGTATATAAATTCGCGGTTTGGTAAGTTCTTAAGCGATAACGGGATTAAACGGAGGTTATCGGACGCATACAATCCACAGCAAAACGAGGTAGCCGAGCGGAAGAATCGGACAATAGTAGAAACGGCGAGATGTCTAATTGCGCAATCCGGTCTACCGCGATCTTTTTGGGCAGAAGCCGTATCGACGGCGAATCATATTCGTAATCGATGTCCGTCAAGAGCTATAGCCAGAAAATCTCCTTTTGAGAGGCTTTACGGGAAGCTGCCCGTCGTTAAACACTTTCGCGATTTCGGATGCGACGTCTATTTTCTAAATAACGATCCGAATAAAGGGAAGTTTGAACCACGTTCGCGAAAGGGGACTTTCGTCGGGTATTCCGAATGTTCGAAGGGATATCGAATATGAAATAAGGATGCAAAACGGGTAGAAATCGCGCGCGATGTGAAGTTCCTCGAAAATTTCAGCGCGAACGACATTCAAAAGTCTGCCGTAAAGAACGTTCCCTCCGAAAATATCCCGCAAAATGATTTAGGCCGCGACGAACACAATAGCGAACCATTAACTTTCGATGTCGATCTGTCTTCTCAAGATTATCAAAACGATAATATTGATTATCTTCAAAGAGAAGATAATCTACGCATCCCAACTCCCGAAGCTCAAGAAGCACCGTCACAACCTGAAATCCCTGTCGAACAATTATCGACGAACGATATAATAAATTCTAGTCCTAAAAATCATGATGAAATGTTAAATAGAAAACGACGACAAAATTCAAATTTGCAAATTAAAGAAGTTTATGAACCATTAGATTTAATTTAACTTATGAAAGAGTCTAAAATAGGAAAATTTTGTAACCAATATAGTAGTCCACACAAAGTTGTAGAAATCTTGCCGAATAGAAATACTAATTGGAGGTAATCTACGTATAGTACACACTAACAAATTGAAAATTGCACATGTAAGATCTAAATTTAATTAACAAATAACGGTACAATTAACAATAATGCCACATATGTATTACGTATCAACGAATGTTCATTAGACTTTAAAATTCCAGTACCAAGACAAGGTAAATTCTCAGAAATTTCTTGGAATTCAACGAACCAATGGATGATGTCATTCTACCAAATCACGACGAACCTCGCTGAAGCCTACCACAATCAAAGCCGTTATCTGTATCCGATGAGACGACTCGACAACTTCCGTGATGGTAGCAGATAGTTGTTGAGTGTCATGAAAACATCAGAACCACATTTCGAAACGTACGAGTAGAAAAGAGCATCCTATATAGCAACGATAAAAATAGCATCTATAGAATACGATATAATAGAGAAGTAAAATTCGCCCCAGGAGTTCATTCGCATTAACTTGATTAATTATATCAAAGATAATTTATTATTTTTGATTATAGAGAAATAAGATTTTTGAATATTCTAACTATTTAAATTACTGTCCTAAATAAAATATAATGTTTTAAATAATCTATGAGGTTCACAAAATTCGAAAATGTCAAAATTACTTAAAAAATATTGTCATTCCGAAACTAGTCTCGAACGCATTTCCGAAACTCGATCAAGCCCAAATTATGCAAATAACTTCATTTCACATAGAAACAATGTTAGCGAGAAGGATTTTTTGAAATTGGAATGTTACGACCCAAAATATTGCGAGAAATCTATTGCACTGTTATGTAAACAATAAACATTTACCATTTCTGTCTTTTTTAAAAACGTTTACAAAACCTCCAATAAGAATGAAAAATTACTTTCCTGACCGAGTCTTTTCCGTACTTCAACCTAAACCAATGCAGTGTCTCACAATCAGTGATAGTACCAAATTGCAGGTTCGAAATACACAGCGTTCGTACTCAAGCACATAATATACAACGCGATTCCATTTCACAAGAATAACTGCGATAAATACTGTTCGATATAAATCATAGACCTATTTAAACCAATAACACTACTATGAAAAACCTCAGGAATAAGTTTATTAATTGCATTAACTCTGTAATACTATAAATGCTTGAGTTTGCTCGAAAAGATTCGACATACCTACTCTAGCTTACTTAATAGACAACAAGGTTATATCCTCGCAAAATTTGCTACAACTAGAAAATCTGCATTATCAATTTCATCGAATGAATGTTCCAAATTGATCATATAAACATGGATTTTTATAAATCTAGAGTATTTGATTTAATCGTGTCAGAATCGGAAGCAGACGGTAAATTGATCAACGTACTCAAGAAAGCAATATCTCTAGTGACAGTAGGATTTGAATGTAGAAATAAGTAGCAAGGCAATCAATCCTCTGAAGCTGTATTGCTTGTTATCCAAATATGGTTGCAAGTTTTTAACTAATGGAAAGCAACAGCAAATAATGACGTGTAAATAAAAATTACCGATTCAGATTTCAAGTTTGCTTCTACATGACGTTTAGTGCCATTACTGCACAATTTGATTCATAGATAATATACACGACTTCGCACAATCACTTCCGATCCTGTTCACCCCGAGAAGTAAATGTTTCAGACTGTTAACCAAATTCAGGAAAGTTCGGTATGAAAGATCCAACATCAAATCTCATATCCTTGCTCCAAAAGTACATCGAAATTCAGATCAATGTAGTCTTCCTTTTCTTGTTGATTACTTCCGCAATCGCGCCATACAAAGTCTCAAGCAGAAGAACCAGTCTTCTAGATATCTGCTGAACACTGACGTGAATCTTGACATGAAAACTGCATCACTCAATCTCCATATTGATCCAATCGGTTTTTGGTGACGATTAAAGCCGTAAATCTTCAAGCAAACAAATTCCTGCTTTCTAAATTTCCACTTGAATGTTTAGTAGGAATCGTGCAATCTTGGTATTTTTCATTATGTGATTAATATTTGTTGCCCGTTTATTGAGAATGTATCCACTGCAAGTTACATTTCTGGTTATGTATATCACACTATTTGAAATTATGGAACCAAATTTCCAAATACTTTGGAAATTGAGATTGATAGTTGTGAACATGCTTTGAAAATGGCTATATTTACCTATAATTAATACTTAGGGAAGCATCGCTCCAATATCGAAAGATATGAGATAATTAATAGCCCAGCCATAGTTTTCTTCGACTACTGAAACCAAGCTGCAGTAGTATCATTAATGCATTTCGAATAATTTGGTTTCGATGAATAACATAAGAGTGGGTGTTGCACTGCTTTTCTTCCTCTATATCATAACCACTACAGAAACTCATTTAGTTATTTCGGGCGCGTAGAGTACAAGAAATGACCTGCAAACTACCAAGAATGCACAGCTCTGTAGTAATAAAAAATGGAGTATTCTCAATCTGAATGTTCCATTTAATGCAACTCTTCATTTGTGGTGAAATTAGATGTTGGCGATTCCGTTGCTGATTCCGAATATTGGAAATTTGTCAAGCAACAACCCGACCCAACTATAAATTTTCCAATACAGATCCAGTACGCTGAAGAAAATAGTCTCGTGTGTCTAAAATCAAATCGATCAATTTTAAATCGCCAGTCGATTACCTCCTCTTTACTGGTATCACTTGGATCGATGCATAAGAATTCTAGCGCGACCATTATTTATTTTCCGTCGTTTCCCATGCAACGTTGTTCGTTAGGGCATTGCCATCGTACACTGTAACGAACATTCAGTTCTGCTTAGTTTTCAATATTCACAACGAAATAAATAGGCCCTCACACCGCGACCGTGGTTAGTTTTCATTTGTCATGAGTTAGCAGCTACTGTTACGTAGATACATATAGTTACGCTTGTAATTCTTCTCTGCTATTGTGCACGCGATTCACGTTACGCTTGTAATACTTTTGCGCTTGCAGCCTAGCTTCGCTACAACCGATTGCGCTTGCAAATTTCGATACAGCTTTGTAGCCATAAATTGATCGCTTAATCGTATCATTCATGACCTTCACGACACATCGTCACATTTCATCATTCTATTGTATATCATCTATAACCTCCTCTGTACGAATCTTATTGGTTAAAACATATTTAGCGTTATTACACCAGCGTTTTTTACCATACAGTCCACTATCCAATTCATCCTTCCAATCCTTCCTCCAATTCATTCTTCCCAACGAAAAGATACATTTGCAACATATTTGGAAATTTGAGAAGAATAATAAACTAGTAATTTTGGAAATTGTCGAACATTTAACTTATTTCTGCACTTTATGAGCCTTCCCGGGTACTACATATTTCCAAAACTTCATCCTCCGGTTACGTAAATACATACAACTGTGAGATGTAGATGGTTCATTCTATTATATAATATTTCACATAAAACATTATGATTCAGATTCTGATAATACTCTACATTGATGTTTAAACCCACGATTTAAAAAAGTGATGAAAAAAGTGATGTCAATTTTGCAGGTTGTCTTCGCTATAGTAAGCATGAAAGTAGTATAATAATACTTTACTATCCACACTTTAATTATGCATGATTCGTACTCAAGCCGCTATATGCACTATTCAGATTTGACGAGGAGATGACTATAAACAGTGCGGGCATGTTCGTCGCAAAAGTCTTCTCGTTAGCTTTAAACTATACGATAGTAGGAGTTATGAATTGTACATTAAAATTAATATAACAATTTGCGTTCAAATTTTTTCGAGCAAACTTATTATCATACATACAAATACACTGTATGTTACCGTGTTCGTTTGAACAGTTCAAACAGATATATGTATAATTCTTATAGTTCAATACTGTGCATAGTACAAACAGAATTAAGTCTTATTACGAATAATTTCTTTCACGAACCATAACTGAACGCGACATCGGGACAAAAATGTGTAAATCGTACATCCGATCGAAAAAATATAAAAACTCGTCTCGATGACTACATTGTGCAACATATGTCCAAAATGATCTATTGGAAACAAAAAATACTCCATAAATACTGCAGAATTCGTTTGAATTGATAGAATTAAGAATTAACTTTCCTACCTCGAGTATAATGATATAAGAAAATGATCACGTTTTCAGCTGGCATTTATGCGTTACTATCCTATAAATGTAAGTTTCATAAATAACGCTAAATATTTATTAATAAAAATAAGATCAGATTAAATAAAACTAATTAAAACAAACACTATGTGGTATTACAACATAGTATAATATAAAGAGTATTTTCCCGAAACTACAGAGATTTAAATTATTATATTATCATTAAAAAGAATTTTTTCAGCTACTTTTAAAGTACACCTATGAGATGATTTATTATGTGTACAACATTATTTAAAATACCAAAATTATGAAATCCTTTTTCGAAAATCATCGGTTAGTGTAAACCAGTGTATTACAAAAGATGAAAGGTAACATTCTCTATTATTCCGAAAATGTCTAGTCATATAAGTCAACATAATAAAAAACATGGAGAATACTTAGGCAATTATGCAAACTAATATTTTTGTAATTTCTATTGCGTGTTTCGTCCAAATTTTAATAGGAGTTTGTAGACAAATGTTTTATTTTATTTTCTTCTCATGGTTACTCTGGGGTTTTAATAATGTCAAGTAGAAAGTTGATTGAAGTCATAGAAAATGCTCACTGGAAGTGTGACATACGAAGAACATTCCTGACATATTTTTCATAGCTTATCTTTCACGTACTTTAAATTCGCTCAAGAATAATTATTCAGCCACAGGAAAAGAACGTCGAACATAACGTCGAAAACGTGGGAATTTAAGACAGCGTTAAATTCATTTAAGACATCCACAACCCACACTCTCGATGAGAGCCAAACGTCCAAATATCCAAATAACCAAATCGACGACCCAAGCATCTTTTGCAAACGCAATTCAATAGATGAAACTGTGATAACAGCGAAGCCAAGATTAGAAGAAACAATGATGCAAACACCACTCATCTACAATCTCCCAGGAGCCTCATCTACGCCATTACATCTACCAATAATCTCACCTGCCAAGATCAGTGAACCAAGTATAACTTAGTCTATACCTGATTGCGAATCTAAATCCCAGGAGAACAGCAGTTCAACTGATGGAGACGAACCAGATATTAGCCCAGTTTTGCCACAACCTACGAACACGAATAACATTGTCACACCAGCAGATGAAATTCGATGAAAATTAATAGGAGAAGCTTGCAGTAGATTAATCGCAGGTCACAAGGGTGTAACGGAAACCTTAAATCAATTAACCCTTTCGGTACTACCGCCGCCTATTGGCGGCATCCACGGAAAGTTATGTGGGCACTTTATGTGGGCACCGTGAACAGCACCAACGGAAAGTTATGTGGGTATGATTACTCTCTATAGTACACATTACTTTACTATTCTGTGTTTAAAATTCCCGGCTGTTCTAATCGTTCCATTATAATATATAATTAGTAACAGTCAACAGCGTGCCTTAATTATATATGTTTTATAATATATAGATAAGCTACGAAAAACAAATTGGAATGTTTGCTTATGTCGTTAATTTTTTTAATGTATAACTTACAATTTGAATTTAGTTCCCTTCAGGATGAGTGTAAAACGCTTGAAAGGAGAACAATGAATAAAAGAAATCATTGATTCCAAAAGAGATTCTGATGAAGAAAATCAATATAATTTAGCATTTCGCAAAAGGAGGAACAATCGAGCACGTGTACTTAGCACCTCAGAATCTGAAGAAGCAGAAGAGCCTGAAGTACGAATTGATACTCCTTCTAGCATCAAATGGACATCAAAGAAGCTCAGTCCAAAAATTCATGATGTTACGCCACATCATTCGGGAGTAGTTGGGAACAATTTAAATCGTTCGTCGAGAATTTTGGATTACTTCAGACTACTTTTTTCTGAAGATTTAGTTAAATTTATTGTGGAAAAAACAAACAATTACTGGTGTCGACAGAAGGGTTCAGAAGGGATGGAAGTGGATGAATTATATTGTTTTATTGCTGCGTCGTTATTAATGACGCGAACCAAAAAGCTATCCTTAAATGAATATTGGTCTAAAGATAAGCTTCTCCGAAGCGATATATTCAGTCAAATTATGAGTAGAGATCGCTACTTTTCATTATTGAAAGTGTTGCATTTTACGGACATAGTCGGTCGCACTGCTGATCGTTTATACAAAATAAATGAAGTAGTGGAAATGCTACGAACATCTTTTTATCAATGCATTTCAGCCATACCAGCGGTTATGTATAGACGAAAGTCTACTCCTCTACAAAGGCCGTCTCTCATTTAAACAATATATTCCCCCGAAAAGGAGTAGGTTTGGTATAAAATCATTCCCACTTTGTGACTGCAAGACGGATTATATCCAAGATATAATCATTTATTGTGGGGCTAGTGCTACTGTAGCTACCGAATATCAATATATTGGAAAGCCAGGGAACTTTGTAATGTCGCTTTTGCAACCTTTTCTAAACAAAGGCCATTGGGTTGGCAACTAAGACTATTGTATTTATCTGGATAACTGGTTTTCCAGTCCCATATTGTTCAACCTACCCCACGAAAAAAGTACGAACGCTTGTGGCACTGTGCAAAGAAGACGGAAAGAGATGCTTAAAATAACTGATAAATTGAAAAAAGGAAAGGCAGTGTTCCGCTCATCTGAAAATCTGTTTGCAATGAAATGGTTTGATAGAAAGAAATTTTATATGCTTTTCACTATCCAAACCGCAGAATTTGCAGAAGTACCTAAGAAGTCAAGAAAAAATGAAATTGTTCTAAAGCCCAAAACGCATACTGCCTATATAAGCACACCACAAAAAAACAAATCCCAATGGCGAAATTTCACCTTCAGTTGATTAAGGAAATATTAGAAAAATAACACAAGAATCATGAATATCATCGGCTCACAGGGGGACATTTTCCTTCGATATATCAGTCGGGGAAAAAAGATCGAAAACGAAGATGTGTTGTATGTGCGGCTGGTGGTGTGAGACGTGAATCCAAGTATCAGTGCGAACAATGTAATGTGGGCTTGCGCGTTTCCCCTTGTTTCGAAAACTATCACACCAAGTTACACTATTAGTTTTGTCGTTGATTATATTTCACTATTAGTTTTATTATTTATTATGTTACACTATTAATTTTGTTATTTATTTTAATTTTGTAATATTGGACCATATTATTTATACCAATGCCATTTACTTTAATTAATGTACTGTAAAGAAAAAGATATGATTTTAGAACGTTAAGCGCCATGCCTGTTTTGTCTGTCCATTCGTCTGATCCGCGAGATAAGATACCGTCGAAATCGGTTTTCTGCCGAGGATTGGTTTAGGTTACGACAAAGCAGTATAAACATTTTAGAAATGTTTTTCAAACACGTTAAATTCCGCGTCAGTCACCGATGTCGCGGTCCGAATGAAAAGTTTAGTGTCAATCACGCTCGAGATTTCTATGAATGCCGCAAAACATGTTTTCGCGGTTTACACTGTCGGACAGTGCAACCACTCTTGCGAAAAACTTCCTCGTTCCACGAATGTATAACCGCGGCCAGGTCCTCCGTACCGAAAGGGTTAAAAGAAAAATATCACTGCCCCGAAATGAGAAAAGATTCACAAGAATTCATTCGTTCACTTATCAGAACAAAACCCGTCAACCCGTGATTATTACGGACACATCTCTGGAACCTTTTGACGAACTTGCCACGACACATTTGGACTACTTCCAAAAACAATCAATGGAAATCGCTACATTTTAACTATGCGAGACAATTTAAAAAAGTATTGGTTAGCAGTTGCTTTATCAGATATTAAAGAAATGATAATAGCTGACGCGTCCGCGAGTCATTTCATTGCAATACGTGAGACACCAAAATCCATTTCGATAGATGAAAACACTAGTTTCTTGGGAAACTAATGCTACATGTTGCCGAGATGGATCGTTAAAAAGGAGCCATATATTGTATTAACAGAACATCTAAAACAATACATCGAGTCATATGAAGAATGGGACCTCTACTTACCATTTGCCATGATTTCATATAAATACCTCCGTCCATGAAGCTACGAATTTCACACCCCACGAATTAATCTTCGGGAATTACGATAAGTGAGCTAATCCGACATAACTTATGGTGGAGTAATACGTCCATGTGTAAAAAGAACCTGAAACAAGTAAATTCGATCCACGTTACATCGGGCCATACGAGATAGTAGATGTCGGATATAAATAATGCAATTTTAAAAACAGATGCGACCGGACACCTAATCGCGAAACATCAGGATAAATTAAAACACTCCTTCGTCTTCGATAGTTCGTCCGACACAAATTAAAAATTGGAATCACATTCAGGATGAAGTAAATCCCGCTGATTATCCAGAGGTGCACGAGGATCTCTTAATATGCCAATGTATAAGGAAAATGCAACTCGTGTTTGAAGCTGAAGAATACAAATTGTGTGAAAAATGTTGGTCTCGAGTGGCAGCAGAAGAAAGAGAATTATTTCCTGAAGGCTGCTGGCATACCATCGCAGGAAACCACAGAAGTGAGGCAGATTGTCATTGTGAAGGATATGGTTCTGTAATCCTGGAAACATCAAACGCTAGTCGATGCCGAGAATGCATCGAAGAATACATATTTCGAAATGTAACTGGAGACATTACAGTAATTAAAACATGGCAAGGCCATTGATGTGGTTACTCAGTGGTAGCATCATGACCGTTGACAGCAACACACGCACATATATACTGCAAATAATTAATTTATACAAGCAGGAGAGTCATCGGATGAGAGCATTAATACTTTTGAAGAAATACTTCAATGTAGCAAGGAAAAAAATGTAGACCTTATATTTCATTCTGGAGATTTATTTCACGATGCGAAACCAACAACTTCTGATGAATTAAAATGTATGGAATTGTTAAATAAATACTATATGGGTCCCAGGTTAACAAGATATGATAATATCAATATAAGATGGTATTTGAAGTACGACAAATATTAATGATTGTCTTTTCATCAGAGCAATTAACATCCAATTTTTGAGCGAGCCAGAATTAACATTCCCACACTGTACTTTTAAAACTGTAAATTTTTAGGATCCAAATTTTAATATTGACATGCTAATATTTTCCATTCACGGGAAAAATGACCATCCAAGTAAGAAATATAATATCAATAGTTTAAGTACAGTGATTTTTCAACATTGATTCAGCCATTAGTAATTATAATCAAAATTATAGGTTGTGGAATAAATGGGCCAAATGGACTTGTTGTCTGTGTCTGGTTTCATAAATTATTTTGGAAAATGGACAGCCACCCCTAAAATGATCATTCCTCCACTGATGATAAAAATGGGTAATACCCATGTTGCAATTTTTGGTTTAAGCTGCATGAACGATGATAAATTAATACGGATGTTGAACGATTTTAAGGTGAACTTATGAGATCCATATATGTATTGAGAGGTCTTTCCATTTATTTTTATTGCACATGATTTTCATTCATAGGTGAAATGCTTTAATTTGTTTGTTTTACATAAAAAACGTGCACCATGTCTTAAACGTGGATATACTTCGGAAGCCCACCTTCCCTCTTTTGTTGACTTTGTCGTGTGGGGAGGGGAACAGGAATGTTGTATCACACACGTGTTTAACTCTAAAAGACAATACTACATTTCTCAAACAGGTATATTTTTAGATTTATTTATTAATTATGATGCATGAAAAATAAGAAACTACTGCTTAAGAAACGCACTTACAGATTGCGATTTCTTTATGCGAAGGCGAATCAAAGACCAAACACATTGTCATACTTAGCGTAAACGGTAACAAGTTTAAGTTGAAGAAATTGAAATTAAAAACCGTTAGACCATTTGTGTTTGACACTCTGGTCCTTAATGATACAAATATAAAAAGTAACAATGATAGATTGCTATCAGAATCAGTTTTTAATATCGTCGACCGACGCATAGAAAATGAATTGATTCCTAGTACCGCGGAACAATTGTCAAATCATCCGAAGCAACCGGTCTTGCCGTATATTCGATTGAAAGTAATTTACTTGAAAGATAAAGAACGGTTCGATTCGACCAGGTAAGATTCTATTAGTATATTAACGAATACAAGTAATAAATGGAAATAAATAATATGTGTATTTTATATTGGCACAGAAATATTGTGATAAAGTTGCTAATTCTCACGAATTAATTGTATTCTGTAAAACAAGAAGTTCCGGTAAGTACTCCAGGATACGACTGACATTATGAGCTATACTGAGGTAAACAAAAATTGCGATATTCTACAAGATGCTCGAAGGTAAAATTTGTGTTTGGTTTTTTAATTAGGAGAATTAAGGTTTTGTGGAAACCACATACAAGCAAAACTAAAAGGACACCAGTTTGGTTGAAAATAAAAACCTATGAACAATACTAACAGTGAATGATCTAAATAAAGCATTAGGTAAATTTGTTAACAAAAATAACACTAACGCTTTTAATAACCTACAGAGGTCAAGCATATACAATGTAATATTTCAAAATATTGATTTGCCATTATAAGCTCGATTGTATTGTTACAATTAATTCTTTACATATAGTCGTGAAATAAAAGAACTTGTGCTATGTTTGGAAACTACTGAAACAACTGCAGATATTGGAAATATCAGGAAAGAAATTAAAAATTATTGTGATAAGAGAAAGGAGGAAGCACAAAAAGAAAAGACAGAAGTATATGTATACTTGCAAACAAACTCATTTAAAAATGATAATATACTATCAGATTTGACAGATTGGATAATCGCATGCTATTTTATAGATGCAAACATTATTTGCTAATAGACCGGTAAAACCCTTCAATAATGACGAGATAATAGTTATTGTCAGTAGTAGTAACGATGAAGAAGAAGCGGAAAAAACAGATAAAGCTAATGGCAGTGGAGCATGTAACAAAAGCAAAGAAACCGATAAAAGTAATGAAAATCATAAAAGTTCTGTTGGTATAACATCTGAGAGGTAATTTACTTCAACTCAAAAACAGACAACAGCGCAGGTACATCATCGAACTCTATTAAACGATTCACAGTTTATATGCATAGGTCTTTGATTTACTATTAACCATGACATTTTATCATTTGTTACAGGATGAAGCATTGGGCGGTGATGTAATAAAGAAAATAAATTGAGGGAAGCCTAATAAAATACGGTTCCTACGCAATTTCGATTCCAATTTAGATTAGTTTGTCCAGGTCCGAATCCTTGTTTATACACTACTTGTAAAACATTATATTAAACAAATACTTTTCATTAAATCTTGAAATATTTGATAATATATAATATATATTATATATAATTCGGACATTCAAGTTGCAACAAAAAAAAATACATACTATAAACAAATTTTAAAATCGTATAAAATAGAGATTTAAAAACGACATCAATCTTAAATAAATACTAATCATAGAACAACTAGTACAAGAACTAGTAAAACACCGTTTATCTGGACTGTGTTTATCCAACATAGTAACCCGTTACCAACAATTGGATGTCAGGAACGATGCTCCTCTTATCCAACTCCAGTCTACGCGACATACCCATTATACAACACACTGTTTTTGTTTCTTAGTTAGAAATTCTAGCATAGTCTTCCTGCATAGAATGTAAGATAAGTAACGATTTAATTCAGTTACTTGTATCTATGTGATTCGTCCAGAAACTATATTCTCATTACGTCTTCACACAAATCAAACGAAAAGAGAAAAAGAGTGGTGCTTTGTATTGAAGAAAAATTTGAAATTAATAGACGCTTCAGAAACAATTAATCTCTTGTCTCGTAAATATAACATTGGTAGATTTACTGTATATATCATAAAAAAATTATAAAGATAACATATTAAAATGCAAAGAAGATGATGCAGCAAACACGAATAGAGGAATAAAAATGAATAACAGCTTCTAAAAGTCGGTGAAAGTAATTCATCTTTGCATGAAAGATCAGATAGCGAACAAACCGTAATCACAAAGTTATATATATAATGTTGCAAGGTGCATTTCACACTGCGTAGAGTGCGATGTAGAAAATGTGATTAAAAATGATGGAAATGATAAAGGATTTCATATTCTTAACGACAATAAAATAATATCTCAAGTTATAGAGGATCAATCTGAAGTGAATGTATAATCAGGTACGCTATACAGTATGTTATACAATACTTACATTAAACAACTTAAGAAACAGTTTCAGATATCTAGAAATAAAGAAATAAATACAAGACATGCCCATAAAGCGACATTTTATTAGAAAATAAGCTTACATATTGCAAAGAAAATATATTAGGAATTGTAGATCTCGATAAGTTACATGCATGCCGAAAATTTCATCGAAATCAGTTAACGCAAGGTCATAGTTACGAGCATTAAACAAATTTTAAAACAGCAACTTTCTCACAATTATTGGACAGAAATATTAAAAATCAGGACAAAACTGCGATTTTTGCGATCTTTAATTGTTTACCGCTTATACCAAAGTCAACCGATTCCGCTGAAATTTTCAACATGCATATAAATTACCGAGATCTACGAAATGCATTTCTTAAATCATCGTTATATATATTTCGTCATATATTATTTTCTTTAATCATTCTAAGCAATAACAAAATTCAAGTTGTTCAGTCCAGTTCTAAGCAAGTTATGGCGTTTTAAAAGTTGTCCGAATATTAATATAAATAAATATGGCCGCGACGCCATATATCCGCAAGAACCGATTGCCCACGTGGAAGACACGTGCTTCCAGTTTCGCAAGCTTTCTCAAGACGCCATATGCGTAACGCACGTGGCGTGTAATAATTCGCACTGGCGAATAATTAGCCCAGCCGAGAGAAGGTGTCCGAGCCATCGAAATGTAAATGAAGAAATTCGTACTGATAATGAGACTTACCGAAAAACCGATCAGAAATTCCCAGTTACGAATGCGGATCCTGGCCGGTCACTAGTCTTGACATATCTTTGGAACGGTCGCTGCCAGTTGTTGCCAGCACTGTCCTTTATTATTTCGCCTGCTGCCCTATGGTCTTTAGCGGCTATCTTCCTTCATTTCGTATGAATTAATCTCGGCTCGAATTGTCACAGTTATACTTATTTCTTCCAAACACCCAACGCTACGGTCTACGCGACAAAGATCCTCGTTCTCGGCAGATCGCTTCTTCAGCTAGAAACGAGGCATTCCCCACTCCCCAGACTCACGGCTCGGCACGACGCACAAACCCTACGCGCACTCGCCGTTGCTCAGGGCCGGCACCATTCGACTCAGCCCACGCTCCGAGCGTCCTAGATCTCGCGGCATAATTCAGTGACTGTAGAGAATACCGCAACATGTTACAATTTCAAGAAATTTCAGTTTATGCAAATACGATAAGCTCAATAAATGGAAAACCAAGAAAGGAATTGGTGGCCAGAACTTTAAATGACAAACATCTCGAAAGTGAAAACATGTGATATGCAGTGTTTTTTCTTCCAGCCGCAGAATTTCCTTCTTTCCTGATTTTGTTAAAAGACTTACGAATCACTTTGCAAATAAAGATAAAAAAAATACAAAAATCATGCTTTCCACAAAACAAAAAAATAAATTATTATATTCAAAAAACTCTACCAAATTGCAGAAAAACAGTCTAGACTGAGCCCTCTTACAGCAAACTACGTGTTACATTTAAGATTACTTTTTTTGTCCGTGAAATGTGTATACGCTGTACGTGATTGTACTGAACATGTGTAATAAATTATGATACCCAAAGCTCACACAATTTTCGAAGTTTAGTATTTACCTAGCACTCTTTATAGTGATTAGATCAGTGCACAGAGATTGACACATAGTAATTAGATGAGTGTGCAGATGATAACTAGAAATGGCTCAGTAAATGAGCAATGAGATGTACATTGTTTTCTAAAATTCCTGTTATAATATAGATTCACACATATAATGTAGAATGCATAAATACAGATATAGCTTTCATCTGACGCTGTATAAAATTAATAAGAAAGAATAGCCAAAAAATAATCGTCAGTAATGTTACAGCTTTTATGTGACTGGTGGAGTTAATCAATTTGGCAACTGAAAAAAAGTAGTAAAGTTAAATTCAGTCTTTAAATTTTTAAGTTTTTTATTACAGAAAAAGTTAGTTATTATATATTTTTATTACAGCTTTTGCATAAACATGAATGTTCACAGTTCTGTTATATTATATTATTTGTAATTAATTCATCAGAAATATTATAAATAATGTCTTCTTCATCAGCTGGATGTGAGGATTCGTCATTTCGATTTGTTGTCAAGTTTTTATAGTAATCATGTTCAACAGGAGGAATGTATTTTAGCAGGTCCATCATGTCTCTCCATTTTTCCCTTTTCACAGTTCTGCCTTTAGGATATAATAAAGGCTGATATATATTTTTCAAACTTTGCGGTCTACCTGATACAGATTTTCTTAAATTAATGGCTTTAAATTCTGTATCTTCATTATAATCACATTTGAATTGTATGAGATGGGGTTTGGACCTTTCTAATTTTATCCAGCGTATTTTAAGCCAATTTACTGGAAAGCCTGTGACGGTCACTTTTCTGTTAATGATTGATTGTTCTAAAGGTTTTGTTGAAAAAATATCTTGGTGGGTCATTTGGATTAGATGAAATGGAGCTTTCTTTTTACATGTTTTGATTATATTGTACCAATCATCTGGTGAAAAAATGTTTTGATTTTTTTTCGCACGTGACTCAATAATGGCAAAATCTGAGTCATTAGGCAAATAGCTGTGCCCACTTACCAAAAATTTCATTTCAATTGACTCAGCTCTTATTTCCGTACTCTGAACAAGTTTCAATAAACTTAAGACAGTTTTAATATTTCTGTTTTGCCCGGTACACGAATCCGAATATGTTATTATTTTTTCAAAGTTTGTAGCGTAAGTCTTTATGTACTTTATTAGACAAGATGAAATTTCTTGAGACCCACGAGATCCTTCAGTTTCTGGCCAAACAAACATGTGGCTTATATTTTTACTGAATTCATGACATCCGAAATTATAAACATATAAATTACGCTTATAATAAGCTACGGATGTGGTCAGCTTGGGAAAGGCCAAAGCTTCTTCCAAGTCGAAAGAAAATAAGAAAACTTTTTCTGATGTTGCCATTCGGTCGGCAGCCATTTGACTGCGAGCCCGTTCAGCCTCTTCTAAGTGAGTTTCCTTTTCAATTTCTGCCATCTTCTTTCCCTCACCGTCTGAGGATTGAATTTTTATTTGCAAAGCATCACAATTTTGACACGTATCCTTTGATGGTTGTTTAAAATGTAAATTAAATTTTGTAGAGAACACATTATAGTAATACTTTTCTTTCACTGGTACTACATTTTCCTTTTCACATTCTGTGACGTATAGTTCATACATCTTCTTAATATTTAAGTCAGGATCTAAATATTGTCGTCTTGGATTATGAGCTCTAGTGTAGTGACTACGGTAGGCTGGAAATAACTTTATATGTTTTATAACACTTGTGTCATCTATTTTATTGCTTGCAACATGGCCTTTGCGCAGATCAAAGATGTAACTTGTTCTTTAGGACAACATTTGTATATCTGCCCATCGCTCACCTGATAAGTGTCTCTAAAATATTTTTTGCAAACGGGAATATCACGTGTGTCTTTTCGAAAGTAATATGTAAAAGAATGTGATCTTCGTTCTTTAGTTTCATTCGTGGGGCGCCTTCTTTTTATTTCGTTGACTTTAATATAACCTCTTAAGAAAATATTTTGGTCAAGCTGACTATGTAATCTATAAAATGCCTTCATGGCAGTCTCTCTCTCATTTGAAAAAATTTTTTGGTTGCACTTTTGGCGGCATCTGCATTTTATATCGACAAATGTTTTTGCAGGTATTAAATTTCCTCCCCTATTCCTATATGCCAAACCTTTTGTTCTGTTATGCTTTTGTAAATTTCGTGTCCATTTATCAGGATTACAACTTCTTTTCCTCCCAATCAACGTGTTTGTTGCGAAATTTGTACTATTGCAATCAGATGAATCCGAGGAAAACGATAAACGTCTTCTTGAACCACACTTTCTGTTAATAAATCGTATTGAAGAACCATCACTGTTTTCGTCATCCACGTTGTTATTAGTCTCACTCATCTTGGTTATAACGGTATAATATTTATTTCTTTAAAAACAATCTGGGAGTAATGATGAAAAGATCAAGAAAATATATGTAGGCCGTGCAATAATGGTAAAGTAGACAGTAACATTCAGCGTGCGAGATCACTGTTATACTAACTACCGTTTGCGTTGCGCTTTTTTTTAATCTGTTTGTTGATGCGATTTTATTACCAATATTATTGAGAGGGGGGAAAGCATCTTCGGCTGTTTAAAACAAAGCGTTGATGCATGGCAATAAAGCAACGATTACATTAGGGTATGGAGTTAATCAAAATGACTTCTGAAATAAATTACTTATTTTTCAATGGCCAAAAAAATGTTGCCGTTTAATGGTGTTAATTTGTATTATTCAGGGAAGTTATTATAAATATAAAAAGTTATGACTATAGCAAGTGCTTTGACACATAAATTTAAGATTTTTCAAAAAGTGGAGTTAATCGATGTATGCACTGAACGGCTCAAATAGCACGCAGTAGTAAACTTTTCATTCTTACAAGGCACAGTAACTCGATCGAAAACTACTATTTATATTTTGTTAAATATTTTATGTTCCTTATATATTTCAATTATAATAAAATTAGTAGTTATGTAAAAGACATCAACATATATGACATCAACAACATAAAAGACATCAACATAGAAAACCATATAATTTATCGAAAACTTCAGACGCCACTTTAATGGGCACAGTAAGTGACATACTAATCCTATCTGGCTATCATACAGAACTGAAAATTAACAGTTATGGACCTATATACATAATATCGATTTTAAATGTCGGCATTCAACTATCACATTTCTCCTTGGTGCTCGAAGACATCGTCGCTACTCGGCAGTTATTTTGTGTGCGTTGAGTTCTTTGTTTCAATTGATGGGTCAAACAGCGCGTTCTAATCAGCCTGTCGCAGTTACATAAACGGATATAAAGGACATAAAATAGCACGTGTGCATACTTCGAATAAAATATCATTATTTAATTGGATACGCGGTATTGTGCTTTTTGTTTATTTCCATCATTAAACAATGGAAACTGTTTGATGAGAATTTTTGGATTCTCCATAATTCTTTCACGAACTGAAACCGATGTCATAATTGTTTTCAATCTCTGCTTTATGAAGGTATATTCAAGAATGTAAAAGTTTGAATCTTCAAAATCCTGGCAAAAGTTATCCGCAAATCTATTCGTAGCCTTCATATAAAGATAAAGATAAAAGATGAAAATTATATTCAACGCCACGAATAAATACGCTTTGAATAAAAAATGTATGTATTGGAAATGGATGTAAAAAGAAATGTGCACTGATACTTTCTGGTAGAAAAATATCTTTACTTCGCGACATGTGAAGAAGCTCAAAGAAGAAGAAACTCAACGAGCTACAGTGCCGGACGAATAGATAGCACACTTTAAAATTAACGTAATTTAGATTTATTTAAGGTAATAGCCGAGATTCTAATACTATATAGATTTGTAAATTACTGTTATGAACATACACAAATAAAATAAAATTACGTTACGCCAGTTTAAACAATTTTACTTAGAAAAAAAGAATTTTTATGGAAATACGGTGGAAAATAATGATGGCATATTTCACTAAGAATTATGTTGCGACTCCATGTAATTCCAAATAAAAAAAAACATGAAAGAAGTGTAAAATAAAATATTTTTTTGTTTAGGTTTTAGTTTTCGAGAAAATCGAGATTGAAAATTTGCTAAGCGCTGTACATCGCTTATAGCCGGAAAAGCGTATGTACAAAGCAAGGTTTAAAACCTGGTTTTCTCAAAAACGAAATCCTAAAAAAAAAGAAGTCACTCTATATCTTTTTCATTTCTTTTTTATGAAGAATAACCCGGTGACCGCTTGTATATAGTTTCAGGAATACCCTGTACATATTTTTCAACAGGGTGATGCCGCGAATTTTTTTCTCGAGGATTAATCAGCAAGATCATATCGTTGAAAATTGTTGCAAAAATCATAACCATGCATTATGCAAATGGCAGATAATTTCAAAAGATTGCCGAATGATAAAAATGTATTTAAGATGATAAGAAACAATTAGAACAAAAAACTAATAAAGAAACTTCGTAGATAATGACGACTGTTAATAAGTGGAAAGATGAAGCCACAAAACATTAGGCATTCAATATTATTGCTTGATTTATTGACATACATAATTTTTAGTTAAGTGTGCTAACATTTTGTCCGACTGTATTTCCATAAAAATTCTCTTTTTTTAAATAAAATTGTTTACACTTGCGAAATGCAATTTTATTTCATTTGTGTATGTTTATAGGGGTATTTTGCAAATTTATATAGAAACAGTATTTTAGTTGTAATGTTACATAAATGAAAATTACATTAGTTTTAAAGTATGCTATCTTTTTGTTAGATACTGTATTATCCCGAAATGAAAACTAGAGAGCATAATCGGAGACTTGAGACCAAGCATCCACATATTCGACACTTTCCTATCTTTATTTGAAAAACGATTCTATGAATATTGATTTGTTTTTGTTCTGGAACAATGTAGTTACGTGTTGATAATTAAGTGGTATTTTTATTTGTCGGACAAATTCTCGACTAATAAAATTATTTATTTCAAACACATCGAATAAAGTTACTTATTTTATTAGGACCCTCCAATATTGCATAAAGATGAAGAAGTATCTTTTGTTCGTAACGTTTCTATAATTTATTATCTAAATAATGTACAACTCTGCTAGGTTGTCATTTGTTTCCTAATTACAAGATGCAAATGAATTTCAGCATAAATTATACTGCAAAAATATCGTACAGTATTTATGATGAAATAGTTGAAAATGTTAAATGCTAGATGTTTTTAATCGAGTAGTACATATATTTAATCGATCCAAAAGTTTCAGTCATATTACTACGAGATCGATTAATATTGTATAAAAAAATAATGCACCGTCAGACATAATAAAATTCGTTTATTAGAAGTAAGTTAAAAAGATTAAATATTTTAATTATGGAAAAAATTATAACTTAAATTACATTGCACACACACACATACAGCTACTGCAGTAACTCGAAATTTTATATTATTTTCACGATTCTCTTAGTTTCGTTAATATCATTTAGTCCAAGTATATAGACTAAAAAATATACGATCAAACCCTACCAGAAAATCTGACAAATTTAAAACACTGATTGCAATAGATTATGTATTGAGGAACAGTCTTTTCTCTATTCCTGCGAAAAAGAAACATATCAATTATTTTTCTTCCTCATTATTTTGAACCACAATTTTCAACAAAGAAGAAGCTGACAAAATTCTTTAATATATTAGGAAAGGTCTATGGTTTATTTAGAAATGGTTTCATAAAAAAGAAACGAAATACGTCGAGATACACCATATGCTGTGCAATGCTTCGAAATTCTCGTTTACGATAAGCATAGTTTCAGGACAGTCCTTCCGTCCTTGACAGCAATTGCAGGGAATACTATTTTATGGCACCTTCAAGTGGCTTTCTCGTTTAGGGTCTCCGACGAGAAGAATCAAGCCGTCAGAGGAATGACTTACAGACGACTCGAGACAATAGATACGAACATGTGTACGCTAGAGGCGAGCAGGACAAGGATGGCTCGCAACATCGAGATCCCATTGAATTAGGAAAGGACGAAAGAAATAGTATAAGCTTCTGATAGAATTGTTCGGTACCTACGAATGCATAGAAACATACGCCGCTTAAGTTATATAATCACTTTTAATGAAAAACAGCGATGTATCATTGACTGTAGTTTTCATAACAGTCTAATAAGATGTTGGATAACCCTTGGATTTGAGGACTGCATTGCATCTGTGTGGCATAAATTCAGTCGGAATTTCTGGTCATATTTTCGTGATTGTTTCCATTAATTCTGCTTTATTGTTAAAAGATCCCATTCCCTTGTGATAAATAACCAATTGTCGGATTTCAAAAGACGTATTTCTTCCTTTTCATCCCATTTTCACAAGTAAAGCGTCTGATATCACCAATAATTTCTGTGGTACCGAGTTCTTACAACGAATTTTTATTTATTTATAAACAATATGTGTTAGCGGCGTCGTCAATGTAATACAATATTTTACTCTGGCATCTAAGATGTTGTGTCCGAATATTTTTGCGACGTTAAATTCTGTCACAATCTTGTTTATCGCTTGTTATACAAAAGAACATGTGCAATAAATAAACAAAATTTATTTTTCTACTTACTTTAAGAAGTGCTTTATTATATGAGGAAACGATTCAATAATACTACCATAAACAATAAAAGGGAGCAATAATTTTTCTAATAATATCGTGTCCGAATATTAATGGGAGTCACGTGTATCTATTTAATATAAAGAATGTGAAATAAAACTGTAATAAGAAGTATATACATTCGGGTAAACGATGGAATAAAAAATGCTCAAAAATTACTTTTGCCTATATCTTTATCCGAAATATATTTAAAACATTAAGAACTTAATTTTGAAAAAAATCGAGAAAGAGCAATACTTATGAAAAAAATTAGCCTCATCGGCGCTCGCACAACGTTCAAAAGACTCGTATCTCGCTCGCTCCATCAACCAACGACGTTGTAATCATAACGAAGATTTTGTATATCACGCATATCATAGTTTCATATCTTGAATTTCGTGTTCCTAGTTAAGTAATCGTTTCTTTAAATGTAAAACCGTTTAATACTGCATAATATACTTATTAAGTGGACAATATTATACTTAACCAAGTTAAGTATGGAGAAAATGTCGAAAGTTTGGTTTTTATTTTTTATAATATTGTTTCACCCCCACAAAAAATCTGGCAGAGATTGCTGACAACATCAGAGATTGCTGCTTTTGGCAATATCCTCCGATAGAATTAAAATGGCGAAGACAAGATGTGTCATTTCCGAAAAATTTGCAACTTTCCGTTTTGTTTTTACGTTCTCTATTTTTTGTGATCACATTTTACGATCGAAAAATCTGAAAAAATTCTCTAACATGTGGCCTGTTATACAAAATGGATCAAATCTTTTTAAAAATTTTAAAATGCCATTGTTCATCAGTTGGTAAATATGAACAAAACTTTGAAACTGTTTTAAGTAATTATATTTAATTACATATTTTGAGGTTAGCAATCTGTTGTTAAGAAGTTAAAAATTTTTAGGTTAAATCACTGCATACTACGTCGACGTATTTTTCGTTTGCTCTCTAATGCGGCTCGGTTTGCGCCGAATGACGTGTTTATGATTAATCATTTTCCAGTTATTTTACCTTATTATTAATAAAAATATTAATACAACTTCGACAAACACAAAAGTAGACAGCAAATAAAGGATGGATATCATTATAATGCAATGCGACACTTTTTTATTTCTTATTTTTTCTTAACGGTAATTGTAAGATTTTTCTCACTGTAATTGTGAGGTTTTTGTGATTAAATTAAGATCAAATACAATATAATTTTTGTAAGATTATATCTTATAAAATTACAAATTTTATAAAAAATATAAATATGCTTTTCATATTAATACTTACTTGATTATAATTTATGGTAAAAAATTTGTTTGTTCTTATTTTAATCAGAAAAATCTTACAAACACATTTACGCAAATTTTATTTAAAAATAAACAAAAAGAAGGATGTTTCATCTTTGCATTATGTATTTTGTACCTGTTGTTCCATATTCAAGCCCGGATTAGATTACGATCCATGTGACTCGTACGACTTTGAATTTTTTCGGCATGTCAAGGGGAGCCCCCAACCCCGCTCAGTAGTAAGTGAAAAACTACCTAGAACTATACCATGCACTTATGCAAACAAAAATTACGTGTTCTAAGCAAAATGACCTATGCAAACGTAATAAGTGGTACCACTCAAGAAGGAATTGAACGAATTTTCAAGAAACCAATCACATTTCAAGATAGGCGTATACAATCCTGTATGAGTGGAGAGTGTTCACAGTCGCGATAACGTGGGAATGATTGGCCTCTCGAATGTATTTAGAATGTTGATTCAATTACGAATTATTTTAATCACGAGTGTAATTGAAATACAATATAATATATATGTATGTATAATTATTTGTTGTTTGAAAGTTTAAATGAAAGAGAAAACAATTACTTATTAATTATTTGAAATAATAAAATTTGTTTATTAATTACGAATACGATTTCAATTGTTACTTATTAATTATCATTTAATGGTTAAGTATTTATTATTCATGCGGTATACCGTGTCCAATAAATAATAATTACGTCGTAGTTATTAATAATATTTTAATTTATTTATTAAGTACATTGTAATTCGTAATTAATGTAATTGAAATACTTAGTATTTTGTAATTATACTCCTATTGAATTACAAATCACCTTGTATTTTAATTAAATGGCGATCTCAGTATCGAATTACATTGTAATTGAATTACTTTGTAATTATAATTCCTTGAGAAATTCAAATGTTCGCCAGATCCTTATCCTTAACCGATAAGGATTTGATGAATTGTCCGCAAAAGACCGCAATTTTTAAAAAGCATTCCATAAATCGCTCAAGTTCTTTTCCAACTAAGGAAAATCCACTGTAGGTTGGTTCCTCAACTTTCTCAACTCAACTTCCAAAGCTATACAATTACGCGCCACGTCGCTGAGCGGGACTCTCCTCACTCCTTGCGTAGCCTTTTTCGTGAACAGGTTGGTCGTAACATATAAATTCCTTACAAACAACAAATACATATATAGGAGTGTGGTGACATGAAACAAACGTCTGACTTGCAGAATGTCTTGTCGAGCACTGTCGTTCGAGTATGTTCAAGTAGACGCAAGTGTAGCGCGAGGCTACGCCTACTAACAATGCTGCATGCTCGATAATTTCAATCCCCAATTTACATGGATGGATCTCGATAGGAGTCATATAGTATTACATAAAAGTCATTGACGTACCATATCAGCCGCAAGTTTCGAATCGTTATCCCATTAAAAATAGTATGTCATTCCCATTCCTAATTAACCCGCACTTTTTTGCTAATTTTCCTTTCATATGTCAAAATTCAAGTGTTTGCCCATTATTTCGTCTATAAACACTAATTCTCCGACTCAGAGAGAGATTTGCTTCGCAAATTCCACTCTCTTTGTTTTATTCACTTCACTGATGTACGGTTGCTTCCTCACAATTTTGCTTTTAAATCCTGCCCAATGTAATCTGAATCGTTCTTGTATGCATTTGATTTTTATTTCGTTCCTGGACTTTTGATACAATCTCAGACGCACTTATATCTGGCTTCTTTTTAATAATCCTAAGAATTTCATGTTTTTGTACTGTTAATTTTTTTGGTCTGCCACTCGGTGCAATATTCTTTCTTTTCTATATTTATTTACTAGGGTAAGTGGGTTATTTACTGTGTTTGTTCCGGCCGAATCGCGGACCGCGGGTCAACGCACGTTCGACATTCAATGTACGCCGTCTCGCCGTTTTTCTCGAATAAACGGCGAGGCGGCAAGACAATAACACGATCGACGTGCGTTGGCCCGACCGTCAAACGCTCGCCTCGGCCGTTGTAAACACGCGGCGTTTTGCCTTAGGAGGCAATGACCCGGCCTTCGACGCCTGACGATACTTCTCCTTGAACATCGGCCAGGTGTCTATATATACTGCCGCAAATTCGATAACGGATGGAATTGTCAACAATTTCAGTGCAGATACCATTACAAGTTTTATTCAGCGCCCTTGCGCCCGTACGAAGCCGTGCTTCATTTTTATGGTCTGTGCGAAGTCGTGCTTCATTTCATACTAAGTTCGGAGCCGTGCTCTAAACATTGTAAACGAGGACTGCGGAGTCCAACAAATAAATCGTTGTCGTCTCCTCACGACTTCCGGCGGTTATTTTTGTGCCGTGCGCAACAATGTTCTTTGCTTTGTTCCGCGTTGTTGCTTAAAAAAGTATTACGATGTTTTACGTTGTTATACATTGTTTTTACGTTGTTTTATATTGTTTTATATTGCTTTACGTTGTGTTACATTGCTTTACTTTTTTCGGATTGATGATTTTCGGTGTTTTACGATGCTTTACGTTCTTTGCTTTGTTCCGCGTTGTTGTTTAAAAAAGTATTACGTTGTTTTAGTTTGATGTACATTGTTTTTACGTTGCTTTAAATTGTTTTACATTGCTTTACGCTGTGTTACGTTGTTTTCCTATTTTTCGCATTGATCGTTTACGTTGTTTTACGATGCTTTACGTCCTTTGTATTGTTCCGCGTAGTTGTTTAAAACAGTATTACGTTGTTTTAAGTTGGTATACATTGTTTTTACGTTGTTTTATATTCTTTTACATTGCTTTACGTTGTGTAACGTTGTTTTCCTACTTTTCGCTTTGATGATTTACATGGTTTATGATGCTTTACGTTCTTTTCATTGTTTCGCGTTGTTGTTTAAAACAGTATTACGTTGTTCTACTTTGTTATACATTGTTTTTACGTCGATTTATATTGTTTTACATTGCTTTGCGTTCTGTTACCCTGTTTTTCTTTGTTTCGCATTGATGATTTACGTTGTTTTACGTTGATCTACTTTGTTTCACGTGGTTTTTTAAAATAGTATTACGTTGTTTTACGTTGTTATACATTGTTGTTACCTTGTTTTATATTGTTTTACATTGCCTTACGTTGTGTTACGTTCTTTTACTTTCTTTCGCGCGCATTGATGATTTACATTGTTTTACGATGCTTTACGTGCTTTGCTTTGTCCAGCGTTGTTGTTTGAAACATTATGACGTTGTTTCACGTTATTATTCATTGTTTTTACGTTGTTTTATATTGTTTTACATTGCTTTACGTTGTGTTACGTTGTTTTCCTTTGTTTCGCATTGATGAATTACATTGTTTTACGATGCGTTATGCCCTTTCCTTTGTTTCGCGTTGTTGCTTAAAACAGTATTACGTTATTCTACGTTGTTATACATTGTTTTTACGTCGATTTATATTGTTTTACATTGCTTTGCGTTCTGTTACCCTGTTTTTCTTTGTTTCGCATTGATGATTTACGTTGTTTTACTAAGCTTTACGTCCTTTACTAAACCTTCTACTTCGCATTGATTTGAAGCTAAATCATGTGTTTCGCATGGATTTGAAGGGAACTCGATTGTTTCGCATGCACGTGAATCTAAAACATTTATATCGCAAGTATTTGAAGCTAAATCATGTGTTTCGCATGGACTTTAAGCTAAACCTTCTACTTCGCATTGATTTGAAGCAAAATCATGTGTTTCGTATGGACTTGAAGCTAACTCGTTTGTTTCGCATGCATTTGAAGCTATATCATTTGTATCGCAAATGTTTGAAGCTAAATCATGTGTTTCGCATGGATTTGAAGCTGACTCATTTGTTTCGTATGAAGTTGAAGCTTTATCATATATATCGCAAGTATTTGATGTTAAATCATTTTTTTCGCAAGTATCTGAAGCTAAATCATGTGTTTCGCATGGATTTGAAGCTGACTCGTTTGTTTCGCATGCAGTTGAAACTATATCATTTATATCGCAAGTATTTGAAGCTAAATCATATGCTTCGCATGGACTTGAAACTAAACCTTCTACTTCGTATTGATTTGAAGCTGAATCATGTGTATCGCATGGATTTGAAGCTAACTCGTTTGTTTCGCTTGCATTTGAAGCTATATCATTTATATCGCAAGTATTTGAAACTAAATCATGTGTTTCGCATGGATTTTAAGCTAAACCTTCTACTCCGCATTTATTCAAAACTAAATGATGTGTTTCGCATGGATGTGAAGCTGATTCGTTTGATTCGCATGCAGTTGAAGCTATATCATATACATCGCAAGTATTTGAAGCTGAATCATTTCTTTCGCAAGTATTTAAATCTAAATCATGTGTTTCGCATGGATTTGGAGCTAAACCTTCGACTTCGCATTGGTTTGAAGCTAAATCATGTATTTCGCATAGATTTGAAGCTAACTCCTTTGTTTCGCATGCATTTGAAGCTAAATAATATATATCGTAATTATTTGAAGCTAAATTATTTGTTTCGCCTGGATTTGAAACTAAACCTTCTACTTCGCCTGAATTTGAAGCTAAATCATGTGTTTCGCGTTAATTTAAACCTAATTCATGTGTTTAGTATGAATTTGGAGCTTAATCATGTGTTTCGCAATAATTTAGACCTAAATCATGTGTGTCGTATGAATTTGTAGCTAAATCATGTGTTCCGCATGAATTTAAAGTTGCATTATGTGTTTCGCATGGATTTGAAGCTAATCCATGTGTTTCGCATGAATTTGAAGCTAAACCTTCTACTCCGCATGAATTTGAATATAAATCATGTTTTTCGCACGGATTAGAAGCTAAGTCATTTGTTTCGCATGCATTTGTAGCTAAATTATTTATATCGTATTTATTTGAATCTAAATCATTTGTTTCGGCTGACCTTGAAGCTACATCGTAAGTATCGGCTGAATCTGAAACTAAAACAGCTTTATCTGCAAAATTTGAAGCATAATCGTATGCTTCGGCAGAATTTGAAGACAATTCGTACGTTGTGTCTTAAATTGAAGTTAACTCATATGTTTCGGATGACCCTGATGCTATATGATAAGTATCGGCTGAATCTGAAGCTAAATCAGCTGCATCTGCTAAATTGGAAGTTTAATCGAATATTTCAGCAGATATTGAAACCAAATCGTACGTTAAGTCCAAAATTGAAGCTAACTCAAACGTTTCGGCTGACCTTGAAGCTATATCTTGAGCATCGGCTGAAGACAACGTAACACAATGTAAATCACTGCAAAACAATATTAAACAACGTAAAATCAATGTATATCAACGTAAAACAACGTAATACTGTTTTAAACAACAACGCGGGACAATGCAAAGGACGTAAAGCATCGTAAAACAACGTAACATATCAATGCGAGAAAAAGTAAAACAACGTAACACAACGTAAAGCAATTTAGAACAATATAAAACAACGTAAAACCAATGTATAACAACGTAAAACAACGTAATACTATTTTAAGCAACAAAGCGGAACAATGCAAGGAACGTAAACCATCGTAAAACAACGTAAATCATCAATGCGGCAACAAAGTAAGACAACGTAACACAACGTAAAGCAATTTAAAACAATATAAAACAACGTAAAAACAATGTATAACAACGGAAAGCCACGTGATACTATTTTAAACAACAAAGCGAAACAATGCAAAGAACGTAAATCACCGTAAAACAACGTAAATCATCAATGCGAGTCAAAGTAAAACTACGTAACACAGCGTAGAGCAAGTAAAGCAATGCAAAGCAATATAAAATACGTAAAAGCAATGTATAACAACGGAAAACAACGTAATACTATTTTAAAAAACCACGTGAAACAAAGTACATCGCCTAAAACATCGTAATACAACGTAGAACAATATAAAACAATGTATAACAGCGTAAAACGACATTATACTGTTATAAACAACAACGCCAAACAAAGTAAAACAACGAAAATCGTCAATGCGAAGCAAAGATTAACAACGTAAGACAACGTAAAACAATCTAAAAACAAAACAAAACAACGTTAAAAGACGTAAATCATCAATGCGATTCAAATAATACACAACGTAATGTGAACGTAATGTAAAACAATATAAAAAAACGTAAAAACAATGTGTAATAGCGTAAAACAACGTAAAACTGTTCTAAACAACAATGCGGAACAATGCAATGAACGCAAAGCATCGTAAAACAGCTTAATGGTGATGGCGCATTGATGATTTACGTTGTTTTACGATGCTTCATGTTCTTTGCATTGTTCCGCATTGTTGTTTGGGACAGTATGACGTTGTTTTACGTTGCTATACATTGTTTTTACGCAGGTTTATATTGTTTTACGATGCTTTACGTTGTGTTACGTTGATTTCTTTGCTTCGCATTGAAGATTTACGTTGTTTTACGTTGCTGTACTTTGTTTCACGTGGTTTTTTAAAATAGTATTCCGTTGTTTTACGTTACTATACTTTGTTTTTACGTTTTTGCAATATTGTTCTACATTACGTTCACATTACGTTGTGGGTTTTTTGGTTCGCATTGGTGATTTACTTTATTTAACGTTGTTTTACTTTGTTTTTACTTTGTTTTACTTGTTTTTACGGTGTTCTTCTTTGTTTCGCGTTGATGATTTCCGTTGTTTTGCTTTGTTTCACGTTGTACTTCAATACAATATTACGTTCTTTACGTTGTTATACATTGTTTTTACGTTGTTTTATATTGTTTTACATTCGTTTACGTTGTGTTACGTTGTTTTTCTTTGTGTCGCATTGATGATTTACGTTGTTTTACGATGCATTACTTTGGTTGCTTCGTTTCGCGTTGTTGTTTATAACAGTATTATGTTGTTTTACGTTATTATACATTGTTTTTACGTTTTTAATATTGTTTTACATTACGATCACATTACGTTGTGTGTTTTTTGGGTCGCAATGATGATTTACGATGTTTTAAGATGCATTACGTTGGTTGCTTTGTTCCGGGTTTTTGTTTAAAACAGTTTTAGCTTCAGATTAAGACTATACGTACTGTGGCGGCGACAAGCCGGCGCCACGTCTCCGCCATGTGTTTAGTTTTAAGGCGAAAGAATGTTTGGACGAATGGACCGGGCTGCATGCTGTGCGTCAGCGTCGAGCGAATGTCTAGATGATTGGTTTGAGTGTCGCGTAGAATGAATGCGTCTAGCCAGGATAGAGTGAAAGCGAACCGTGAGAATGAGAAAGAATGATCTGGATGGGATGCATCGGTGTGCGAATGATTAGTTCAGTAAGAACCCTCGTCGGGAACGGTACGCGAGCATCGCGAGTTTTGTTCCGACGCCAATTGTAAATAAAGATAGTCTAATTGTAACCGGGTTCGAGTCTCTCTTCCCGTCGCCGATCCCACCTCCTCAGTACGATTTGTCTTCAAATTCTGCCGAAACATACGATTAAGCTTCAAATTTAGAAGATACATTTGATTTAGCCTCAGCCTCAGCTGAAACTCATGATATAGCTTGAAGATCATCCGACACATATGAGTTAGCTTCAATTTAAGACTAAATTTACGAGTAGTCCTCACATTCTGCCGAAACATACGGTTATGCTTCGAATTTTGCAGATATAGTTGCTTTAGCTTCAGATTCAGCCGATACTCATGATATTGCTTCAAGGTCGACCGAAACATATGAGTTAGCTTTAATTTGAGACTAAACGAACGATTTGTCCTCAAATTCTGCCGAGACATACAATTAAGATTCAAATTTAGCACATGCTGCTGATTTAGATTCAGATTCAGCCGATACTTATGATAGTGCTTCAAATTCAGCAGAAACATACGATTTAGCTTCTAATTCATACTATACGTGCGATTTGTTTTCAGATTGAGCCTAAACATAAGATTAAGCTTCAAATTTAGAAGATACAGCTGATTTAGCTCTAGATTCAGCCGAAACTGATAATATAGCTACAAGCTCAGCCGAAACAAATGAGTTAGCTTCAATTTTAGACAAAGCGTACGATTTAGTTTCAATTTCAGTCGATACATAAGACTAAGCGTCAAATTTAGAAGCTACAGCGGATTTAGCCTAAGTCTCAGCACTTCCCTGCTTTTCTCTGCTCTTCTCTGCTCTGCTCTTCGCTGCTCTTCTCTGCTCTGCTCTGCTCTGCTGTTCTCTGGTCTGCTCTTCTCTGCTCTGCTCTGCTCTCCTCTGCTCTGCTCTCCTCTGCTCTGCTCTTCTCTGCTCTGCTGTGCTCTTCTCTGCTCTTATCTGCCCTGCTCTGCTCTCCTCTGCTCTGCTCTGATCTGCTCTGCTCACCTCTGCTCGGCTCTGCTCTGCTCTTTTCTGCTCTGATTTTCTCTGCTCTTCTCTGCTCTACTCTGCTCTTCCCTGCTCTGCTCTTCTCTGCTCTGCTCTGCTCTTCTCTTCTCTGCTCTCCTCTTCTCTTCTCTGCCCTCTCTGCTCTGCTCTTCTATGCTCTTCTCTGCTCTGCTTTTCTCTGCTCTTCTCTGCTCTTCTCTGCTCTCCTCTTCGCTGCTCTTCTCTGCTCTGCTTTGCTCTGCTGTTCTCTGCTGTTCTCTGCTCCGCTCTTCTCTGCTCTGCTCTTCTCTGCTCTGCTCTTCACTGCTCTGCTCTTCTCTGCTCTGCTCTTCTCTGCACCACTCTGCTCTGCTCTTCTCTTGTCTTCTCTGCTCTGCTCTTCTCTGCTCTTCCCTGCTCTGCTCTTCTCTGCTCTTCTCTGCTCTTCTCTGCTCTTCTCTTCTCTGCTCTGCTCGGCCCTTCTCTGCTCTGCTCTGCTCTTTTCTGCTCTGCTCTTCTCTGCTCTGCTCGGCCCTTCTCTGCTCTGCTCTGCTCTTTTCTGCTCTGCTCTTCTCTGCTCTTCTCTGCTCTGTTCTGCACTGCTCTGCCCTGCTCTGCTCTGCTCTCCTCTGCTCTTCTCTGCTCTGCTCTACTCTGCTCTGCTCGGATCTGCTCTGTTCTTCTCTGGTCTTCTCTCCTCTGCTCTGCTCTTCTCTTCCCTGCTCTGCTCTTCTCTACTCTGCACTGCTCTTCTTTGCTCTGCTCTGCTCTTCTCCGCTATGCTCTGCACTTTTCTGCTCTTCTCTGCTCTGCTCTGCTCTTCTCTGCTCTTCTCTGCTCTTCTTTGCTCTTCTCTGCTCTTCTCTGCTCTGCTCTGCTCTTCTCTGCTCTGCTCTTCTCTGCTCTTCTCTGCTCTTCTCTGCTCCGCTCTTCTCTTCTCTGCTCTTCTCTGCTCATCTCCGCTCTGCTCTTCTCTGCTCTGCTCTTCCCTGCTCTGCTCTGCTCTTCACTGTTCTGCTCTGCTCTCCTCTGCTCTTCTCTGCTCTGGTCTGCTCTACACTGCTCTTCACTCCTCTGATCTGCTCTTCTCTGCTCTTCTCTGCTCTGCTCTGCTCTTCTCTGCGCTGCTCTGCTCTTCTCTGCTCTGCTCTCATCTGCTCTTCTCTGCCCTGCTGTGCTCTTCTCTGCTCTTATCTGCTCTGCTCTTCTCTGCTCTGCTCTGCTCTTTTCTGCTCTGCTCTTCTCTGCTCCTCTCTGCTCTGCTCTGTTCTTCATTGCTCTGCTTTGCTCTCCTCTGCTCTGCACTGCTCTTCTCTGCTCTGCTCTGCTCTTCTCTTCTCTTCTCTTCTCTTCTCTTCTCTTCTCTTCTCTTCTCTGCTCTGCTCTGCTCTGCTCTGCTCTACTCTGCTCTCCTCTGCTCTTCTCTGCTCTGCTCTGATCTGCTCATCTCTGTTCTTCTCTGCTCTGCTCTGATCTGCTCATCTCTGTTCTTCTCTGCTCTGCTCGGCTCTTCCCTGCTCTGCTCTTCTCTGCTCTCCTCTTCTCTGCTCTGCTCTTCTCGCTCTGCTCTGCACTCCTCTGCTCCTCTCTGCTCTGCTCTGCTCTGCTCTACTCTGATCTGCTCTGCTCTTCTTCGCTATTCTCTGCTCTGCACTCCTCTGCTCTGCTCTTCTCTGCTCTTCTCTGCTCTGCCATTCTCTGGTCTGCTCTTCTCTTATCTGCTCTGCTCTGCTCTGTTCTGCTCTTCTCGGCTCATTTCTGCTCTTCTCTGTTCTGCTCTGCTCTTCCTTGCATTGCTCTGCTCTTCCCTGCTCTTCACTTCTCTGCTCTGCTCTCCTTTGCTCTTCTCTGATCTGGTCTGCCCTTCTCTGCTCTTCACTGCTCTGCTCTGCTCTTCTCTGCTCTGCTCTGCTCTTCTCAGTTCTTTTCTGCTCTGCTCTCCTCTCCTCTGCTCTTCTCTGCTCTTCTCTGCCCTTCTCTGGTCTGCTCTTCGCTTATCTGCCCTGCTGTGCTCTGCTCTGGTCTTCTCTGCTCTGCTCTGCTCTGCTCTGCCCTTTTCTGCTCTGCTCGGCCCTTCTCTGCTCTGCTCAGCTCTGACCTGCTCTGCTCTGCTCTGCTCTGCACTTCTCTGCTCTGTTCTGCTTTTCTCTGCTCTTCTCTGCTCTGCTCTGCTCTGTTCTGCACTACTCTGCTCTGCTCTGATCTGTTTGCTCTTCTCTGCTCATCCCTGCTCTGCTTTGCTCTGCTCTTCTCTGCTCTTTTCTGCTCTTCTCTGCTCTTGTATGCTCTTATGTGAAAAAATGGGAACTATGAACATTACCTATTTAACCAGACCCTAAATGCACGTATACACGTATAGATAATATATCCGTGTGTTAACCCATGTACTTCTTAATGCACAGGGTCACGAGAGCACTGGTCCGAGATACATGGGTACAAGCTTAATTAATGTATCCATGTTTTAATTCGTTCAGAAAATATAACAATAAGAGTTTCTTAATTTCGCGCAGATACATAAGAGAAATGCAGGTTGTGGCAAAAAGGTAGAAATGTATAGGTGAGTAATTTAGTAGGAATTTAAAAATTAATAGAAAAATTGTATATAAGGACAGGATTCTGAGCTTCTTTGTTCGATCCTGGGTTAGAGTGAGATAGGTATTCTTGTATCTTTGTCCAAACAAATGATGTAGTTATATGACCGGCAATAGCTGCCTCCAGCTCGAAGCTCTGTACCTGTAATATTTAGATTTACTATTTTGTCACATTTTTCTTCTTCAGCTATAGTAATTTCAGTATCCAGGTAAGGTTTGCTGCTGTGGATGGAAACTCTCATAACGAGAGTTTCGTAATAACGGCAATATCTTTCCCTTCTTTTATCTTTTTGTCAGCTAAAAAGGCTTTTCTTTATCTTTACGTGTTAATCCACCATATGTCAACTTGTTAATTATATCCTTTTTATTAGCATTTCTCAATGTTTTCATATAATGTTTCTCCTATGATAGTTGTACAATGAAAATTTGCAATCTTGTAAAATCTATGAAAATTTGTAAGAGTATAAAAATTCTTCTAATTTGACTGGATTCAGGAACTCGCGATACAATTCCGAAATAAACAGTGAGACTATTTGTTGGTTTACGAAAATATCTACAATTGTTGCAGTAAACGTTGCTGAGCGATATACTTGTTTATGTATAGGTTCCGCATATAAGTTTTTGAGTCTTTTCGTATAGCTTCTAGGTTCGACCTTTCAATTTGCCTCTAAGCACAAGAACTCCTTAGAAATCAAACTTTCGAAGTGTATATTATTTTTCTAATATTGACGTAGGCTTTAGATTCTGCAATCTCGGTCTTGCAACCTGCTCTTCTGTCCAACCTTTTGTCCCAACACAAATCATCATATTTGGAAATCTTTTTGATTAATTTCTTAAGCTTATTATGCAAAAACTTCATTGTTACAGCAATCAGGTTCGTTTCGTTCTTCTCTTTGAGCATTTGGTAGACTTTCAGATCCAAATCTATTTCAAAGAGATTAAAAAGAATTTCAAAGAAATTTCTCAGTACTCTTTCTCCCTCGCCGTTGGAATAATCTTTATCGTCTCCTTTAGTATGTAGTTCTGCTTCAGGTAATATTTGTCTCTGGCAAGCTCCTCTAATCATCGAAAGAGAGAGAGAGAAACAGTTCTCAGAAGAAGGAAGACTTTCTGGCGAGAGTGAAAAAGAAATAAAAGAGAAATTTTTAGATAGACTAATATTTGCAGTTAATCAGTGTGACAAGGAAGCATTGAACAGTGTTATTAGAAATGGGATTGCAGAATCTAAAGCCTACGTCAACGTTAGAAAAATAATATACGTTGCGCGGTTTTTAGGAGTGAGTGAGAGATGGAGGATAGATGCGTCGCAACGGTTACCGTTGCGCACGACGAATGCGTCGCATTTGTAACGAGTCTGGAGACGATTTCTAAGCGGTCTTTTTGTCTTATTGAATTTAATCATGTGGCGTATTTTTCTCGCGCTTGCATTTTTACATTGTAGGAAATGTTTTGGAGTGTGAGAGCGAGAGAGAGAGGGGTAGATTAGAGAGGCTGCGCTTGCATTTTTACGACGTTGTGGAGAGTGAAGTGCGCGTGCGTGCATGTTAATAAATAGATGAAGCATAACGCGGAGCTAATTAAATCGTTGTCGTACAGTGGAAAGGTGCGTGTTGCTATAGACAAATATTTTGCAAAAAGTAAGTTTACGTTTAAGATGCCCGCAATAGATTTTATTGTCGATATGGACGGTTTCTTCGTAGCCAACAAATTTAATTGTAAAGAATTAGCCATCGTAAATGCTCATACCGCTGAATATGAATTATTTGAATTCGAATTGCGCGTTCGCTACATGGATTTATCCAGAAGCGATCAGAAGTCTGCATGGCATATCTCGAATTTCGTGCACGGGATTTCATTTAAAAATTTCCAGGGGAAAAAGAATTATCAACAAGAGGACATTGGCATTATTATAAAAAATTTCGTTCGAGACTACAAAGATCCCGTCGTCGCGTACAAAGGGGGGCATATTGAAAAGGATATTTTAAATAAAATAGGAGTTGGCAGTTTCAATTTGGAATATCTCGGCTGTCCGAAATTCAATTCATTGATCGCGGAACCGATGTATCAAGAATACCACGTACCATGCAGGCTTCATTGCTGGACGCGAACTTCGAAAGAAAAGATTCAATATCATTGTTGTTTGAGCGAAGTTCGTGTATTTTAGATGTGGCTAATGAAATCGAAAGGTAACACATTCTTTTTTCATTTTTTTTTAGTTAGAATTATTTTTTATTTCTATGGCGCCTTTTTGTAGAGAGAGAGAGAGAGAGAGAGAGAGAGAGAGAACGTAGGAACGTATGGATTATCGGTGCGAAGAAGACAGGCTTAGCAGCTTTGAAAATTGGCCGATCCCGTTTATTAAGCCGGAGGAGCTCGCGATCGCTGGATTTTATTATCTGAGGGAGGATGATTTCCTGGAGGATGAATGCTTCGCGTGCGGCATAGGACTTTATTGGTGGGAAGCCGGGGACAAACCCATGTTGGAGCATCGCTTTTGGTCCAGGAATTGTCCGTACGATCCTTGAACAACGTTATGTATATGTTTAGCGCGCAATGTCCGTTTTGTCCATCAACGATGACGACGACAACGAGGGTGGTGGCGTCAACGATGAATAAAAAAAATGTAATACAAAGTTTAAAATATTTTTTAATTTGTAAATTTGCTGTGTAAAAGCATATGCATCAATCGAAAATAAGGATACATTTCCGAGTTCAGAAAAAGTCGAATATTGGATAATAAGCACGAATCGAATTGGGTAGGGTTTCTCTTTAAATCGTTTTTCCTTTCGGTTTGTAACGCGATTGTCACGTACCGCGGTTTTTTCATTTGCGGAGCTGTTTTTATCGCCCACGTGTGCTTCGTGGTTGTTTGCAGCATCGGATATTTGTACAGTTACCACGAACGGAAACTCATGCTGATCGTTCTTTCGCTCTCAAGAATACGCAGCATCGACAACTTGTGTATTTCATCCAAAACGACGTGCAACATTCTCCATTGAATTTGATACAAATCCAGGACAGGTTTCGCATTGTCGGACCAGCTTCGTAAAGCGTTAGCGTCGTTGCGCGCGCGAATCAAAATCAATCCGTGCCGAGCATTTATTACAACGCGTTTGTAATCTTCGCAGAAGTCTAGCAATGTGTTCATATGCACGCAAAAGTTGAAATGTAGCAAATTCTTAAGCGTTACGGTGAGATTTTCCCTCCGTTTCTGTATATCCAGCCCCCGTTGGACAGCGTGTGACAGCCTACACGCCCCGTTACACCATCATAACAACATCCGGTTAAGGTCCAGCCGACTACGATCCACGTGGAGCGAGATAAGAGCCTGCTCCACGTGGAACGAGATAAGAGCCTGTATAAAATCACCGCACATCAAAGACAGACCATTGAGTTGGAATCAGGGTTTTGACCCATACACATCAAATTGCTGTCCGTCGTTACTATTAAAATTTGTACTGTGTTCATTTATTGTATTGTACATTCAGGCGTAACCCGCTTGAATGAAATAAAGTTTTTTATATATCTAAGTGTGAAAATTTACATCACAAGCGCGTTGCTCTTCGTAATGTTCAGACTGATGTAATTCTTCAAGATCGTCGTTGTACCGGGATTTCTGGACCGATCGATTTCCACTCCGTTCAGTTCATAACGTATCTCGTCGAACATAAACGCTACCGCATTGTTCTCTAGAGCCACCGTGTCGTTGGTCGATCCTCCCGGTAGGCTGAGTCTTCCCTCCACGTATAGGAAGCTTTTACACGGAAGAGTGTACAAGTCTTGATGTTGAATGGGTATTCTTATCTCATCACTGTTTCCAAACGTTGTGTTGGCGTACGTATTGTAGGTGTGCATGTCGATCGTAGTTATTCGATTGTCGAAGATTGGTGCCTTAGAGATGTTCAGAATGTCGTCGGACATGGCGGTGAAGCGAGTTCGATTACTTGGTAACGATGAATCCCAAAGATCGCAGATATTCCACGTTTCGGTTAGTTTCCTCGTCTTCTTCTTCTCCTTATTGTCGAAATGGCGCGCCGTTTTTTATGTTCGACGTATTCGATATCCTATTATTATTATTATGAATTAACATAACGGCTATGTCAAGGTTATGAGACGATTCGACAAACGTGCAGCCGAACCGTGATTTCTTCGTTTCGAAAATCAATCAAACGTGCAGAC
Organism: Megalopta genalis; assembly: GCF_051020955.1. Classification (NCBI taxonomy): domain Eukaryota; kingdom Metazoa; phylum Arthropoda; class Insecta; order Hymenoptera; family Halictidae; genus Megalopta; species Megalopta genalis. The sequence continues at coordinate 7,682,330 of NC_135022.1, forward strand.
TGGTCCACGATGCGAATCGTTAAATCTTCCATTGATCGTGTAACGATCAGGAGGTAAATGACTCGTGCCGGTGTTTCCGATATTTTATACTCCGGCGACATGTTAGGCGTGAATTCGTGTATCGTGTGAATCAGTTTCCCGTTATCGTACGAACCGGTGGTTACGTTGCATTCTATTCGAATAATATTCGTGTTAATGATATTCACGGAAGTGTGCGATACATGCCACGTGTTCGGTGATAGAATGCGATTCCTAGAAAATCCTAGGATTGGACCCACGGTGTCGGGTTTCGTAAAATCTATCTTATATTCGCTTTTAATTGCGCTTTTCATAGTATTGTTGATCGCTCGTAGGATCAGCGGATATTCTACATCGTTGTTATCTTTGGCTGGAGAAGGATACCGCGCGTTTATCCCACGCCTCAAGTAAGCGTTGATCGCCCCCAGTTCGTACGAGCCGTCCGGGATGTTTATCTCCTCACCCTCGTCGCCGAAATAGAATTTATTGTCTCCGATTGTCGAAAAAGAAACTTTAGCCTCGGACAAAAATTAATTTATAGTTTACTTAGGACTGAGATTCGAAAATATCAGATTACGTTTCCGCCGGTTCCGTTAACACGCGCCGACGGTGATGTAAACTGTATATCAAAGATACCGCTATACAGAGTGTTCGACGATTATTTTAACAGCCAAAAATGAAGGGTAGCTGAGATCATTTGAAGTAACTTTTTCCTTTGCGAAAATGCAATCTGGGGCTTTGTTTACGAGTTATTAACGAAAAACACTGGCCAATGAGAGGTGACGGTGCGAGGGAGAGGGTCCGCGAGAGAGTCCGCAGCACGAGGCTTTAACAGAAGGTCGGGACGGACTCGAGCCGCGTTCGAAGTATTGAACAAGTCACAAGGCGAGAACTTACCGGATTTTTTTACTACATAACAGTGATATTTTTAAGAAAAACGCTGTTCACCTTTACTTCAGAACGTCTGAAGAATATTTACTAATTTTTCGGACCCGAAATAATATGAAGTTTAACCGTGGCAGCCGTTTTAATTTTCTGGTGTGCATGACACCTCGTGTGTACCACTCAACTGGCTCTGCAAAAGAAATTACTGAGTATAAAATTGCAAAGTGATACCCCATTGATGAGACACTTCACGACATTTGATTCACGAAAATTATAAGAGATAGATGTAATTTCTCATTTGTTATTAACACTTCCATCATCTTATGATGGAATGATAACAGCTATTGAAACTTTAGCTGAAGACAACTTAAGTATTGCATTCGTCAAAACCAGGCTATTAGATCATGAGGTGAAATTGTTAAATGAGAATGCCGATTCAAGTATAAAGATTCTCCAGGCAATTAAACAAAATAATAATAAAAGGAGATTCACTAATCAAGACTTTCCTATAAAAACAAAAAAACGTGGAAATTTTTAAATACGAAATAAAACGTCTACGGACATGAAGACAAAAGCAACACATGTGACAAAATGTTACCAGTGTGGAAGAAAAGGACATATAAAGAAGGATTGTTACTACCACAAGAGAACCATGGACTATAAAAATAGCGAAAACAGGAGAACATTACAAACAGTGCAGTGTGTGCAGCAAAATACAAATGCTGCAAATACAGATGGATTTGCATTCATGGCAGGATATGTGGAATGCACTGAAGATAGAAGAGAACGGGTTTAATTTTTATTGGATTCAGGAGCGTCCGACCATATTATCAATAGGGAGGACTTAGCAAAACGAGGAGCTGAAGACACCGATCAGGATATCAGTGACAAAATCTGGAGAATACATCATGGCAACAAAACGGGACACACTGGACGTACTCAGTGACACAGGAGTCGCAGGAGAATTGAAGGACGTCCTATATTTTTTTTTTTTAACGTGGGGGAAATCTGCCGGAAGTACCATATAACTTGCTCTCTGTATCAAAGATGCAAAGTATGGGTAATACGATTGTATTTGATAAACAAGGTGTACAGATTTTTAAATCCGGTAAGGTGATCATCAGGGGTAAGTCCTCGAACAATCTTGTTACAATAGATTTTAAAATAAAGCATGAACAAGTAAACTCAGTCCAAATGTACAGTATTATCAAAGGTAATTTTGAACTATGGCATGAACGCTTGGGACATATTGAAAAAAGTAAATTCTTAGAGTTAAAAAATAAAGGAATGATTAGCGATGTCGAATTGGTAAATAAAATAATACCAAATAATAACTTATGCGAAGCTTGCGTTAATGGAAAACAAGCACGATTGCCGTTTAAAAAGGAAAAAGATAAAGATCATGTAAAAAGACCTTTGTTTATAGTACATTCGGACGTGTGCGGTCCAATCACTCCTTCCACGAATAAAATATTTAAGAATATTTGATTCTACAGTATATGTGCATGATAAAACTAGTAAAACCAAATGTAACGAAAAGTCATGGAAAGGAATACTAGCAGGCTATGAAACAAACGGGTATAGAGTGTGGGACGTGAAAAGGAAAAGTATTTCGTTGTCAGAGATACAATATTTGACGAAGTTAATTTCCTAAAGTCAAGGCCGGTAGCAAATGTTAAAGAGATTAGTTGTGAAAAATCTCAAAATAAAATTGAAATTTCTGACGTAATGTCAAACTCAATAAAGGAATTAAAGAAATCTGATAATGGCAAACCAGATAGTTTAAGTTCGGAAAATATCGGAAATAAAACTGATGTTTCTGACGTAAAGTCAAAATCAGTGGGTGATCATAGTAAGTCTGTTGATGGAAAAACAGATAAACTAGAGAGTATAAATCCAAACAGAATCAATGAAAAATTCCATAATGATAATATTGAAATAACAGTAGATAGGTCTTCTTCTCAGAATAGTACAAATACAGATAGTACAAATAGCAGTAAAAGAATGTTATCAGAACCAAGAAGGAGTGATAGGACTAAAAGGAAACCGCACATTTCATATGATGAAGACGACATGCCGATTGATTATATGATGTGTGCACAATCGGTAGTTTGTGAAACTCCTGCATCATATCAGGAAACAAATAACAGAAATGATAGGGAACAATGGGAACAAGCTATTAGAGAAGAAATTAATTCTCTTATGGTGAATAAAACTTGGACATTAGTACCAAGTCCTAGCAATAGAAATATAATAAATTGTAAATGGGTATTTACGATAAAAGATGATGAATTTGTAAACCCATTAAGATATAAAGCTCGGCTGGTTGCAAAAGCGTTTAGCCAAAAGTATTTAGTAGATTATAATGAAACCTTTGCTCCGATTGCAAGGATTTCAAGTTTCAGATTTATAATTGCTTATGCTAATCAATTTAATTTATTAATCCATCATATGTATGTAGAAACCGCATTTTTAAACGGTATATTAAAGGAGGAAATTTATATGAGAGTACCTGAGGGAATTGAAAACAAACAGAATCAAGTTTGTAAATTAAATAAAGCTTTGTATGGATTAAAACAAACAGCAAGATGCTGGTTTGAAGAATTCGAAAAGGCTCTTAAAAAGATTTTCAGAATTCCCCAGTTGACCGTTGTACTTATATTTTAGATAAAGGAGATATTTCTAAAAATATCTATGTAGTTTTGTATGTCGATCATTTGGTAGTTGCGACAGCCAATATCGTAACGATGAATAATTTCAAAGACTACTTAATGAACAGGTAATGAACAGTTTCATTAGAATTGAAAGGACTGGAGAAAATATAACTCTAGACCAAAGTACTTATATTAGAAAAGTATTGAAGAAATTTAATATGGATAATTGTAAACCCATAAATACTCCACTTGAAAGTAAGCTTAATTATGAAGCCCTGAATTCAGACGAACAATATGAGGCACCTTGTCGAAATGTTATTGGTTGTTTGATGTATATTGTAACATACGAGGAATCTTCCCACGTATTTTTTATATTCCTTCCTGACGGCATACGCCAGGCTGGCGGCAGCCAGTCGGGGGTGGATTTGTATATCGTGAGTCGAGAACCTCCGAGGGGGTACGACGACGAACGTTCTGGAACCGGACCACGTAGCAACACCGCCACTACCATTTTTCCCATAAAATTCTAGTATATAAAGGGCTCTAACGCGACCGGGAAGCGGGCTAGTTTCGTGACATTCGTTGAGACGGAAACATTAGCAAGATCGAGTTAAATTCTCTTTCAACCAAATCTCAGAGGTAACAGCCTAGAATCGAAAGCCCCCGCCGGCTCAGTGCGAAAAACTGAGAGCGCGTTTAGAGTCCACAAACACACACTCACACTTGTTAAACCCAGCGCGCAATAAATTAGTTTCTACCAGTTTTTTGGTTTCCACTTCAATTATTACCATCTCCTGCTTCGAACCAGTAATAGGTAAGAACCCACCAAGGTATACCTCAGCCGCTCGAGGTATATCCTTATTTCTTTTTAACAAAGTTACGAGGCACCCTAACACCAATTCCTCCAACCATCTTATCCAAACCCCTTTGAAGGTAGCCACCCGTGTCGAAATAAACATTGGCTGGTCTACGCACCTCATCCTAACCTAAAAGGTAGCCACCCGTGTCGAAATAAACATCGGCTGGTCTACGCACCTCATCCAAAAAGATTCCAATTGCATGCAACCTCCGGCCACCCAAACTGCCTGGCCCTCGGCACGTAACAATATTATGATCTGTACGCGACCTGATCTATGTGTAGCTGTGAGCATTTTGAGCAGATACACAAATAAAAGAAATAAGCAATTATGGATTTGTCTTAAAAGAGTTTTAAGATATTTGAAAGGCACGACAGATATCAAACTAACGTACACAAGAGGTACACATGATAACATCTTGATAGACAGCAGGGTATGCTGATTCAGATTGGGATGGAAACGACACAACTGGTTATATATTTAAATTGTTCGAAAAATATACAATTAGTTGGAATACGAAAAAGCAATCATCAGTCGCGGTCTCTTCGACTGTGTCTGAATACATGGCTTTATTTAAAGCAGTTAAAGAAGCATTATGGTTAAAATCTTTAGCAACCAGTATCAAAGTAAATATATCAGAATCCATTGTAATCTATGAAGACAATAATGGTTGTATTAGTATTGCAAACAACCCAACTAGTCACAAAAGATCAAAACATATCGATATTAAATATCACTTTACCAGAGAGCAGGTAGAGAATAAAGTACACTGGAGGTATGCCCCGCCTTTTCAGTGCTGCGCCGAGTCCTAAGAAGGGAAGTTGGTCGCGCCCTCGCTCTCTCCAGCTTAGTTGGGGCCATGCTGGAGAGCCCGAGAAAATGGGCGGCAGCCATCGCCTTCTGCGAACAGGTAATGTTGCAGAAGGTGGCTGACGAGCAGGGTCGCCGTGAGCGGGGGGTGCGGCGTGTGCGCCCACGCCTAGAGCCTCCCCCCCCCCGAGCAGCTGAGAATAGGCGGGCGGCGGGTGTACCAGATTATGATGGTTTAATTGCCCGCCGCCTGCCAACTGAAGATGTCCTCCCCATATTGGGAGTGACGAGGCGGTGTGGGGTGCGGTTCCCCGCACCGCCGAATCAAGATGATTCATGGGGGGTGGATAAATCTCCCCCCCGGGACGCGGCCGGCCACCGCCATTCCATCCTGGTGGCCGGCCAGGCGAGGGGGAGCCGCGGTTGTGTTCTTTGAGAGTTCCCGTGGCTCCCCCGCTAATCGCCAGCGCCCTAGGCCGCCGTGGAGGTTTTAGCGGGTCAAACCCCGCACTACCCCCGTCCCGTCCTTCGGGCGGGTGTCTGCCCAAGCCACTTCCAGGACAGAAGCTCATTCAAATGAGAGTTGGAATAGGCGTACAATAACAGAATTTTTTTTCTCATTGTTCAATTAATATAAGAAATAAATGGTCTGGTCAGGTTTTTCTGGGGACTGATATTCGAAAATATCAGATTACGTTTTTCGCCGGTTTCGTCAACGTGCACCGACGGTGATGTAAACTGTATATCAAAGATGCCGCCATATACCATCGCCGGTGTCGTTAGAACACATCGTGCTCTGACCGTTAGTGATCCCAGTACCGAGAATACAATGTAAGACGCGATGAATGACCGCCTCTGATTGGTGGAGAAGACCACACCAAAAAAGGTATATAAGCAGGCGTCAATTCGTACATATACCTTCTCTCAAATGAAAGTAAAAATAAAGCTGTTTAAGAAATGGAATTAATATCATATTTATTTGAGAAATAATCCAAGCCAAAATCCCAATACCGATATTTGAACTGATGTTTGGTATCGTGTAATAAGTTTGCAAATCGAGCAGGCCCAGTTTGTAATCGGCATTGTTGAGATCTATATGCGGGAAGTACTTGGATGCTAACACGCTACTTCTTCCCGATAACGTGAACGTGTATGACATCCTTGCGACGAACTATATCAGAGTTCCTCGCAGAAATTTCACACACAATTGTCCGCACACGCTTTCGTCGTAACTTTAATAAATCTTGTGATTGTACGTGATGGTCGGAAATAACGAATCAATTCGATCGGTGGTCGAAAATCTCCAAAACTATCGAAGTAACTGACTCGCGAATCATGTTTTATATACGCGACCCAGTGCGTTCCTGAACCATGACCGCTATCCAGATTCACTATTCCTCGTTCGTTTACCCATATTTGTTTCGGCAATTCATCGCGCATGAAAACTCCGCGAAAATGCGGTAATTTTTTACAGACGATTTTCAATTCCACGTCCGTCGTCGAGTTATCTTTTTTCCTTTCTTTTGACTTCTTTTTCTACTTCATTCCTTTTCCACGTTTGTACGGCGCGAGATACACTCCGCGGCCCTCCATAGCGCGATTGTGTCGTCGCGCTTCTTCCAATTGTTTCTTCGCAGCTTTCGCATCGTTTATTGTTTTGATCACCCCAGCAGCGCCATCTGTCAACGCTTCCAAAGCTCCTAAAGCGGGTAAAACGAATGTTATGATTAGTCTGTTGGAGAGTCCGAATTGGCTGCGATTCGCAAACTTGTACGTGTATTCGAAATCGCTGCGTCAACCACAGTATCAATACTTGAGCAACTTGTTCTCGTCCGTGGGGGATGTAGGTTAATTTGCCTACTCGGACAACGCGGACGTGATTCCCCAGGCAGATGCTCGGCCGAATTCGATATTTATCTTTGACGACGTTGCTTGCGACGAACAGGATGTCATGAGAGAATATTTCGCGATAGGCAGACATTCGCACATCGGTTGTTTCTATCTGTCGCAATCGTACGCGAGAATACCCAAACATTTGATTCGCGACAATGCAAATCTAGTGATTTTATTCAATCAAGATGTCACGAATCATATGAATACAGATATGTCGTTCGAAACGTTCAACGCACTTTGTACGAGGTATTGGCGAAACAAGTACGGATTCCTTGTAATCGACAAAGACAGCCCGAATCGTGGTCGTTACAGGCGCGGTTTAACGAATTTGTCGTGCTGTGTTCGGGGCTCATTTGGACTGCAAGAGTCGTTGAAGTCGCATCGTACCGCCCGATATGCTTCGGTCTAAGGAAAACCGGCGAGCCGCGATCGCCAAAGAAATAGCCAAGACCAGTGATGTCATACGTAAAAATAGTTTAGCTCTGAAGGTTGGGAAAATGAATACGGTGTCGAACATTGAGACGAATTTACGCCCGATCGAGGAGCCGTTGAAACAGCTGGTTCAAAATACAGCTACGGAAGCGAACGATAATATGCCGATAGCGGATCGGCCGTTGGATCCGTAAACGCAGTCGCTATTCTCTATGAAGAAAGTAGAGAGAAAATGGAACAAGAAGAAGAAGAGGAAGCATGACGAAGCAGCTTTAAAGTCAAGGATGCATTTGAAGAAGAAAAAGAAAATATATTCCCCTGTCCTTACCAACGATGACATCGGCTATGTGTTGTACGACGACGACGATGACGACGACGACAGTGGCAACAGTGACCTTAACGAGGCGGGTGGCAATAAGGCGCACGAAACGATACCTACGGTACTTTCGGAGCAACAAGAGAAAGCATTCGAATCGTCTCCAACGGCCACAGCATCGTTGGAATCATCGGTGCGAAACATTTTGAAAAGTCCTGAATCGCACCGCGACGAATACGAACATTTGTTCAACAATCTTGGACCTTTAGCCAGCAAATACTTGCGCAATTCCTTTAGCGGACCACCGAAAAATTTGGACAACGTGTACGGAGTGTATTTTTATAATGACAAACTGATACTTGGAAACACCACGTTTGATGTTGAAAGCAACGACGATAACGTTATCAGGTCTCTACGAATTGATATTCAAAAGAATACCCGACGAGAACCTGTACATCGAGGTCGATAAGGATATTTACAGAAACATTCTCATCGCTACGCGCGCGCATCAGCGAGGTAACCAAATGATGGGGAATAAGGGTTACAAGTACAAAACTATCATAGGACCGATGTTTTCGACGTTGCGTGGAAAGGGTATACAAATTCCAACGATGATGCGCGTAACCAACAATCCAATCGATTACGTGCATTGGGACGATCCGAACGAGCTGGTAGATCGTTTGAAATTGCTGATGGCATCGAATAATGCCGGGCCCACTGGTCACGACAACGAAATAATATCTGCAATCGAAGAACTTCGAAAAAGTCGGATTGATTATAAATTAAATCGTTCGATAATCGTTACTGCAGTAATGAATGAAATGCCTGTTGATAAATTTAACAGGTGGTTCGATAGAACGAGTATTCGTTGGAATTGCTGCGAAACCAATCAAGCGATATCTGTGGACGAAAATTGGAACGATAGATTTACAAATATTGAGTTGAAACATAGATGAAGAAGATAATGATTGAACCGAGAAACCTCGGTAGCATAAAGTAAAACGAAGAATTCGTTCATCTTTCGTTTTGAAGCGACCGCGAACCCGATAAAACAAGAGAGAGAGAGGTGTCAGTGGTAATCATGAGCGATGAGAAAGTAAAGTTGGTGAACGAACTGCATGCTCTGGCGAGGCGTTTCTTCCCGCGCAGGCGAGTGATCGTGCGAGGACTCGACGATCTTGTAAGGGCCTCAATACATTCTCATGTTACACACAGACACTACGTCATCCGGAAGATAACCCACCCAAGATCCTGCACATGGCCCCGTCGCCGAATGTTCTGGAAGCATCAACCCCTGACAAAGACCGATATAAATACCAGTCTCCAACGCCCCAAACCTCAGCCTTGACGAATCCTCCACCAGCTACGGAACTATTGTACTCGGTATAAACTATTGTAAATCGTATAAAACTTGTATTATTTGTAATAAAGAGTTAGAGAGTTGGGCAACGGCTCAACTCCTTCTTTTTTTATACTTCTTGGTATTGTTTTACGTAACAATCTCTGACAAGCCGACATCGTCGAGGTTCAACGATATGCTAGAGACAATAGAGGACATCGATACATTCTCACGATAATCAATAATAAATCGATAATAAATCGATCTAATAAACAAATCCTTTACGTCTCTTAATGCGATTATTTATTATTAAATCAGCTTTGCAAATCATTCGTTGAATTCTGTTCGGACACGGAATTATTTAAATTAAAATATCATTTACGAACTTTGTTAATCTTCACTGTACACCTTGCATACAAATTCCATATGGTACACATGAGGTGTCATGCACACTAGAAAATTAAAACGGCTGTCACGGTTAAACTACATATTAATTCGGGTCCGAAAAATTTGTAAATATTATTCAGACGTTCTAAAATAAAGGTGAACAGCTTTTTGTTTAAAAATATCACTTTTACATAGTAAAAAAAGATCCGGAAAGTTCACGCTTCGTGACTTGTTCAGTACTTCGAACGCGGCTCGAGTCCGTCCGGACTTTCTGTCAAAGTCTCATGCTGCGGGCTCTCGAACTTCGCGCCGTCACCTCCCATTGGTCAGTGTTTTTCGTTAATAACTCGTAAACAAAGCTGCAGATTGCATTTTCGCGAAGGAAAAAGTTACTTAGAATGATCTCAGCTACCCCACATTTCCGTATTACGAGATATTTTTGGGACACCCTGTATAATAAATACATATTTAAATATACATTTACGTTTTATTATAATACATATTATTATCTATATTTTATTCAAATATTTTATTAATTAACTATAATTAGAGAATTATATAATATATATTATTAATTTATAAAATATAAAAATCACAGGATTATTAAATTTATTAATATATATTTTTAATAGATCAACTATAAATTTAGAAATATCATCTGTTCTCATAGATATATTGAAATGGATCCATTAAACAAATAATTAATATTTAATAAATATCTTTATATATTCATAGATTAATTAACAATTCTACTTCAAAAGAAGTAATCTAAATTTATAAATCTTTACATCTTAACATTATTCTTAAATTTAATTAACTTATGATATATTATTAATTATTTAATAATATACAAATATTTAACCAATAAACAACTACTCGAGGTGTATCTTCAATTTTTCTTGCAAAAGTTACGCGGCATCCAATTCTATTCTATTCTATTCTATCATCTATTCTATTCATCCTATCCAATTTATCCAAATACTATCCTGATTAATAGGTAGCCATCCGTGCTGAAAGAAGCATCGGCTGGTCCACGCAATCTCCCTTATAAAAAATCCCAATCGCATCGAACCTCTGACCACGCAAAGCTGCCTGGCCCTCGGCTCGTAACATAGCAAATGTTCCTGCGCGGTTGCATGCATTGCACTCCTATTATCTCTTTTTACAATTCGCACGTCCAATAATTACATTTCATTTACCCCCGTCCCTGACGCATCTCAAGCAACGTTAACCAACAAACTGCGGCAATTATAGCCTATACACACAGATCTTGCACACTCCCTCTGCTCAACAGAACACTCAACGTTGAAGTCCTCCACGTCATCTAGAGCAACAACCACTACAGGAGCTACAAGCTCAACAAAGTACAACAATCATAACAACGAACTCCTCTTTCCCTCCCTTCCTCCCAACTCCAATAATCTTGAAACCTACTAATTCTCGAGCCTTAACAAATAGTTAACTCCAACTCTCAGCACTTTTCCACGTACAATCCTAATTCAACTTGACTTGACCCCATCACACCCAAAGCAACAAATGGTAATACACCACTACTCACTCAATCCAACACCCCCACTTCCTCATCGCTGACTCACCCTACCCTCCTTTCCTCTCCACACCTATCCTCTACTTATCATATTGTTGCGAATCACTCCGTTTCTCTCGCGTCGCGGCATTTTATATATATTTACAATAAAGAATATAAACTATAATACAACTCAATACGATTATATTTCAGATCTTTCAATTTGAAATGTTGCTCGTTCGACGGTCCGATTTCGACTCTCCGATTGTCCGTTGGTAACACTCTTCCGTGGCAACACCTATCTTCTATTATTTTTTAAGGAGTTGTTCACAACAGGGCAGTTTCACATTACAGCGACTTGATTTGGACAAGTCACCGTAACAATATAATCATATTATTCACCATATTATTCAACGGCATCCTCTCAAGCCGGAGTTTTTTTGCAAATTTTTCTCCTTCAGTCACTCATTAAAATGAATTTTTTACATCCTGCAGGTAACCACAATCACGTAATTCACTTGATAAGTCTGGATTACAGGCAGCAACGGATCCAACATCACAGCATAAACCAAAAAAAAACCACTCGTCAACGTTTCACCAGGAGCCTAGAAGCAAGGTGCTACTTGCAAAACCGGCTCCCGAAGGACACTGCCCCGCTATATAGATTTCATGGCGAGTTCACGAGTAACATGTAATATGTAATATACACTATATTTCTGAACATTTCGGGACCCAAAGTTTCGGGTTCTGACCCAAACTCAAAGAAAATTTTCGACCCGACTCTAACCTGAAATCTCAGATCCCTGCTTACCTCTAGTGTACAGTAAAGTGAACATTCTGACACCATATAGAGGGTGTCCCAAAATTATGTTGCTTGCGGAAATGGAGGGTTCCTGAGGTCAATTCAAGTAACATTATTTTGAGAAACTCTGTATACCAGCGATAAAAATAGCATCTACAGAATACGATAGAATACAGAAGTAAAATTCGCCCCAGGAGTTCACCCGCATTGACTTATTTAATTATATCATCAAAAATAATTTATTTATGATTATAGAGAAATAAGATTTTTGAATATTCTAACAATTTAATTGATGACGTTCGTCAAATTCGAAATTGTCAAGTTTACTGAAAAAGATATTGTCATTCCGAAACTAGTCTCGAACGCATTTCCGAAACTCGATCAAGCCCAAATTATGCAAATAACTTCATTTCACATAGAAACAATGTTAGCGAGAAGGATTTTTTGAAATTGGAATGTTACGACCCAAAATATTGCGAGAAATGTATTGCACTGTTATGTAAACAATAAATATTTACAATTTCTGTCTTTTTTAAAAACGTTTGCAAAACCTCCAATAAGAATGAAAAATTACTTTCCTGACCGAGTCTTTTTTCCGTACTTCAACCTAAACCGATGCAGTGTCTCACAATCAGTGATAGTACCAAATTGCAGGTTCGAAATACACAGCGTTCGTACTCGAGCACATAATATACAACGCGATTCCATTTCACAAGAATAACTGCGATAAATACTGTCCGATATAAATCATAGTTCTGTTTAAACCAATAACACTACTATGAAAAACCTCAGAAATAAGTTTATTAATTGCATTAACTCTGCAATGCTATAAATGCTTGAGTTTGCTCGAAAAGATTCGACGCACCTACTTTTTAACTTTGCAGCTTACTTAATAGACAACAACAAGGTATGTCCTCGCAAAAGTTGCTACAACTGGACAATCTGCATTATCAATTTCATCGAATGAATGTTCCAACGTGAACATTTTAAACATGGATTTTTATAAATCTAGAGTATTTGATTTAATCGTGTCAGAATAGGAAACAGACAGTAAATTGATCAACGAACTCGAGAAAGTAATATCTCTAGTGGCAGTAGGATTTGAATGTAGAAATCAATCCTCTGAAGCTGTATTGCTTGTTATCCAAATATGGTTGCAAGTTTTTAATTAATGGAAGGCAACAGCATATAATGACGAGTAAATAAAAATTACCGATCCAGATTTCAATGACTCTTGGTACTATTACTGCACAATTCTCAAAGCCTAGCTTCAAAAGTACGTCGAAATTCAGATCAATGTAGTCTTACTTTTCTTGTTGGTTACTTCCGCAATAGTCATCTGGATATCTGCTGAACACTGACGTGAATCTTGACATGAAAACTGCATCACTCAACTTCCATGTTGACCCAATCGGTTTTTGTTGACGGCAAAAACTGTAAATCATCAAGCAAGCAAATTCCTGCTTTCTGTATATCCACTTCAATATTTACTAGGAATCGTGCATTCTTGCTATTTTTCATTATGTGATTAATATTTGTTGCCAGTTTACCAAGAATGTATCCACTGCGCGTTACTTTTCTAGTTATGTACACTATTTGAAATTTTGTAACCCTGAATTAATCAGCAATTATTCCGAAATATATTGGAAATTGAAGTCGATAGTTGTGAAGTTAACTCATCATTTTTTGAAAATGGCTATATTTACCTGTAATTAATACTTAGGTAAGTATCGTTGTCGTATCCAGCCATAGTTGTCTTCGACTAATGAAACCAACGACTATTGTTACACTGCTTATCTTCCTCCATATTATAACCATTTCAGGAAAACATTTAGTTATTTCGGGCGCGTAGAGTACAAGAAATGTTCTGCAAACTACCAAGAATGCATAGCTCTGCAGTAATAAAAAATGGAGTATTCTCAATCTGAATGTTCCATTTAATGCAACTCTTCATTTGTGGTGAAATTAGATGTTGGCGATTCCGTTACTGATTCCGAATATTGGAAATTTGTCAAGCAAAATGGCCCCGTATCTCCAAAATCAAATCGATCAATTTTAGATCGCCAGTCCATTACCTCCTCTTTACTGGTATCACTTGGATCGATGCATAAGAACTCTAGCGCGACGTTAGTTTTTTTTACATTAAGTCGAGTTCAGCTGTTCGAGTTTGACGCCCGTCCAGATAGACAACCCGTAGTAAACACTTCAAATAGTCTTTTTTTGCAGCGTCGCAATGTATTTATCACCTTCCAATAATCCCAATATCAAATCCGTTACCTATTTTTCGTTGTTTCCCATGCAGCGCTCTTCGTTAGGTCATTGCCTTCGTGCACTGTAACGAACTTTCAATGCTGCTTAGTTTTCAATATTCACAACGAAATAAATAGGCCCTCACACCGCGAACGTGGCATTAGTTATCAACTACTGTTACGTAGATACATATAGTTGCGCTAGTATATATAACTCTAAGTTCTCTGCTCTTGCAGTCCAGTGTCTGTATACTTTTGTGCTTGCAGCCTAGCTTCGCTATAATCAATTGCACTTGCAAATTTCGCTACAGCTTTGTAATCATAAATTGATCGCTTGATCGTATAAATTCGTGACCTTCATGATACATCAATAGATTTTATCATTCTATTGTATATTATGCTGCTCTGTACAAATCTTATTGGTTAAAATATATTTAGTGTTATTACACTAGCGTTCTTTACTGTACAGTCCACTATCCAATTCATCCTTCCAACACTACTAGAGTTCCCAACGAAAAGATATATTTGCAACATAAACTTTTATAAGAATAACGAACTAGTAATTTTGAAAATTGTCGAACATTTAACTTATTTTTGCACTTTATGAGCCTTCCTGAGTACTACATATTTCCAAAACTTCATACTCCGGTTACGCAAATACATACAACTGTAAGATGTAGATGGTTCATTCTATTATATATTTCACATAGAACGTTATTATGATTCAGATTTTGATAATACTCAACATTCATGTTTAAACCCACGATTTAATTTAGTGTTGATAAAAGTGATGTCAATTTTGCAGGTTGTCTTCGCTATAGCATGCATGAAAGTAATATAGTAATACTTTACTATCCACACTTTAATTATGCATGATTCGTACTCAAGCCGCTATATGCATTATTCCGACTTGACGAGAAGGCGACTATACGCAGTGCGGACACGTTGGTCGCAAAAGTCTTCTCGTTAGCTTTAAACTATACGTTAGTAGGAGTTACCGTGTTCGTTTGAACGGTTCAAACAGATATATGTATAATTTCCTTATAGTACAATACTGTGTATAGTACAAACAGAATTAAGTCTCATTACGAATAATTTCTTTCACGAACCATCACTGAACGCGACATCGGGTCGACACATTCGATGGAAGAAATAGAAAAGCTCGTCTCGATGACAACATTGTGCGACATATGTCCAAAATGATCTATTGGAATCAAAATATACTCCATAAATACTGCAGAATTCATTTGAATTGATAGAATTAAGAATTAACTTTCCTACCTCGAGTATAATGATATAAAAAAATGATCACGTTTTCAGTTAGCATTTATGCATTACTATCCTACAAATGTAAGTTTTATAAATAACGCTAAATATTTATTAATAAAAATAAGATCAAAATAAATAAAACTAATTCAAACAAACACTATATGGTACTACAATATAGTATATAGAGTATTTTCCCGAAACTACAGAGATTTAAATTATTGTAATATCATTAAAGAAATTTTTTTCACCAATTTTTAAAATACACCTGTGAGATTTATTATGTATACAACATTATTTAGAATACCAAAATTATGAAATTCTTTTTCGAAAATCATCGGTTGGTGTGAAATTGGTTTAGTCAAGTGTATCGACTGAGCACTGGCCAGAAAAGCATAGGACTACATATTTCTAGACTTGTGGTCGGGAGATTAACCGAATCAATTAAACCAGTTTGTTTCGCACTTATCCGGCTCGAGGGACCGGAATGTGTCGCGGATCCGGCTCGAAGGACCAAAATGTGTGTGCGAAGCGAGTCGAGCTTTTTCGACCCGCGATTGCGTTCGCTCGTTGGCGAATTTATGCCGCGGATCAGGATTCTACGGGAGGTCCTACGGAACGGAACAAGTTTATTACAAAAGATAAAAGGTAACATTTTCTATTATTCCAAACATGACTAGACATATAAGTCAACATAATAAAAAACAGGGAGAATGTGAATGTGATTGTTATTATTGGGTATGGGCCTTGAGAAATGAAAGAGAGTGAGGAGAGTTCGTCGGAGCGTGTGCAGTTTCAAATGTTATTCTCTCGATTAGAATACGTAATTTCTGTTCACAATTTCGTTACTGTGAAAAATCATATCTTGCGGTTCTTCTTGAAGTTCTTTCGTTTCTTCATTTACGTTTCTTCTTTCTTCCTCCTGAGAGCCTAATAAAAATTGTATAACATGTATCGGGGTGCATCGTTCTCCTATAATCGTACTTATAATGTCTAGTTAATCATGTTCAAGCTTTCTTGTGTCTGATTGAATGGAACGAGCATTTTTATATAATAATCCTTCCATTCCGAAAAGCGATGAAACGTATAAAAGAGCCTTAGAAATAGTAAGGAATTTAAAATTAGTTAATGACAGTGTAAGACGAGGCTTGAAGTTTATCACGGAATGTAATAGCTTATTAATGAAAAATGAATATAATAAACAATTTATTTTACAAGTATTAGAAGATTATCGGTGACGTCATCCAGATGCCAGCAAATCAATCTGAATAAAAGCCGTATATTGACCAGTATGTGACATTTTATAAGATATTTCAATTAATTTTATTATAACGTATAATTTTAAATTAAGTCACGATAATATTATATACATGTAAGATTACATTTTCATTATAAAAAATATTTAGTACCGCCTCTAAAACAGTGGTACACATTTATATTAAAATTAAAACGTACATAATAGAAATTTCAAATCTTTGAACCCGATGCGACACGGGTTACCGTTATCCAGTCGCTTTGAAATTTTACATACATTATTTTTTCACCCTCAGAAATCATTTTTGTTGTTACATAGCATATTATAAACAAAAAAAAATCAATCATAAAAAATGTTTACCTTGAATGAATATCTAATAAGAAAATACGTACAACTCTAAAAATCCTCCACGGTATGATACTTCTTAAAACATTCCGGCAGAAGCTACTTTACCTTTCGCGCATTCTCACTTCGTTTCGCTTCGAATTTTATATTTATGTATGAACTTGGAGTCGAAGAGGTGTTTCAACTGATCTAAATTTTCCACGCATTTTGTAGTCCGGTAATTCGACAATTTGTAAAATTGCTTCTGCTATATTTATACTGTAATCAACATAAGTCTCCCTTTTTCAACTGTGAATAGCTTTATTTATAATGTAGGTATTGAACAGAGCCATATCTGACATGCAAAAGAAAAGTTTTCGGCATCCTTCGATGACTTTTTTCATGATTCGGAAACAGGCAAACAACTGATCTTGATGATCAACTGCACCCATAACCTTGTTATATTCCAGAATACATTTAGGCTTCATTACTTTCTGTAATTCTTTGTTTGATTACTCGACCATCTCTGCAGTTTCGTGTTTCATTGATATCATATACACGTCGCACTTGTCCTTCCACCTCACAGCTATCAAATTATTGCAACATCTTCATATACATTCTCCTTTCTTCAAAATATGCTTTTGATTGGCGTTTGGCATATTTTTCCTGTTCTTGCGCACTGTCTCAATTACGTTTGCCTTTTTCTGGTGTAATTTTTAAAAACAGATTTGGCGAAGAGTACCAGTTATCCAGAGACAAAGTATATTCCTTGTTTATTATAAATTTTGACAGCTCTATCACAACGTTCTCTAACGCACTATCATTTCGATCAATTTTGTACTGGCCAGTATATATTTTAAATCCGTGACAGAAACCGGTACTTGCCTCGTACAATTTGTAAATTTTTAATACAAATCAG
Organism: Megalopta genalis; assembly: GCF_051020955.1. Classification (NCBI taxonomy): domain Eukaryota; kingdom Metazoa; phylum Arthropoda; class Insecta; order Hymenoptera; family Halictidae; genus Megalopta; species Megalopta genalis. The sequence goes on from NC_135022.1 coordinate 7,700,261, forward strand.
GCTCTTTTGGATGGATTGAATTGTTTGTACGCTAAACGCTCTTTATATTTCATTAAGGATTCGTCTATACTGACATATTCATTGGGTGTGTAAATTTCTTTAAATTTTTCATTCCAAAGGTTGATGATAGCTTTTATCTTTCGAAGTCGGTCATTACTATCAGCAGTTTCATTATCAGAGAAATGTAAAAATCTCGAAATTTGCCGAAATCTCTTAAAAGGCATCGTTTGTCTAAATATTGACGTTTCTACTACAGCTCTTCTAGTTCAATACAGTTAAATATTTGATTTTTTTCACTTGACCCATCAAAATTCACAGTGCATAATGGGCCTTTATTTCATCTAAGATAACAGGATACCAAGTGTCGTCCACATGCCGTCTTTTCGCTCGTCCTGAATTGTCTGATGTGCAAAGCGATTTGTTTTCATGGTCAGCATTTCCCGAAACTTGTTATCAAATGTAATAAAAAATAGGTCTAACATTGTTGGATTCTCGCTTAAATTATTTAAAATAGACGCTTTTATTCCATGATGTTCAGAATACTTCCAAACTATTGGTGTGTTTTTTACTTTCTGGAAAATCCATGATTGTCGTACCTTTCTCTTCACTACTCCCAACTATAATCATACGCCTTACACGCTTTGTGATTGGCGCAAACACGTTACTATCACTGGATTCGTTATCATTGCTTTTATCTAACACTTTCGTATTTTGCATTTTGTAGGGATTTCTTAAATTTTAATAACTAAACTGCTTTGTAACAACAATTATAAGAATCGCGACTAACTCTCGTTCGCGAGCCTGGCTCGTGATATTCATTTTTGATAAGCGATGGTAATATACAACGAATTTGTACAAGAAAACTGTTGTGGAAAAGACCAAGAATCTTTTTGTCAGGTTTAACGTCGCATCGACCTTCATGTCATTAGCGACGGTTTATTGTCCTGTTTCTTGTTTTTATTTCTTGGTAGATGTTGGTTTCCTTTAGGAATTTTACGACGGGTAGTATCTTGTATTTTTGTCTTGATATTTCGTATTTTCTGCATTCGAAAAGGACGTGGTTGGTCGACATAGTTTGGTTGCACGTGTTGCAAAAGGGTGGTTCTGTTCGTTTGATTAATCTTTTTTTAATGTTATTAGAGCAGAGATCTTGAAATTCAAGTCGCTAATTTTATTGGGTTGATATGGCTTTCTTCTGATGTTATAGATAGCGGTCTCTTATTCTCCGTTTTGTTTGTGTTGGATTCTTCTGTCTCTATTTCCATTGTATTTGTCCTGCCTTCTTGATATTCGACAATACGTTGACCGATATGAATATATCATTGATGATTGATACGTTAATGCGGGGGGGAGGGGATTTATATTCGGATCGGTTTGGGAACCGTTTTCGTTCGTGTTTGTATTGTTAGGACATTGCTTATAGCTTGATTGATTACAATTGAAGCAGATCTGTTTCTCTGAAGTGGTGAATATTCAGAGACTTGTTATAAACAAGTTTGTAGACTTGTCTTCTTCTGAAACTTAATATGTTTGCAAAATCTGGGTCTGTGATTACTGCTTTCAAGTACAGTGACTCGCATTAATATTCGGACACGATATTATTATAAAAATTATTACTCCCTTTTATTACTTATGATAGTATTATTGAATCAATAGTTTTCTCATATAATAAAGCACTTCTTATAGTTAGTAGAAACATAAATTTTTTGTTTATTTATTGCGCATATTCTTTTGTATAATAAGCAAATCTGTTTGTCAGTAGAGGCACAAATTCTGTGTAGGGTATCGTCAAAATTAATTAAGAATGTGCTTGGAAATTTGTTCAGGACGTCGATATCGACGTATACTTGACGTCTGAAGCTGCACAAATTCAGGGTCAGATATCTCTGCTCTCAGGTCGGTTATTCTTGAGCAGAGTTTGATGTTATTGGTTCTAAATGCATTTTCAATTACTGAATTTGTTATGATCGATGCTACATTTGACAGCTCGATACGTTGGGTCGGCGAAATCATAGGACGGATTTCAATATTTGTGTTGCTGATGGTAATTGATTTAAATATTGCTGTTATGTTGCTGGCAGTTTCTTTGTTATCTAGGTATGTGCATACCCTACCGTTTGAAATTCTCGATATGTATTTGATAGATCTGGGGCCTATTATCTTTCCTATGGCTAATGCATAGTCCCTGACGGTAATACCATCTACAGCATGCAGTATTATGGCTTGGTCCTTGGTTGCGGCGTATTCTCGTTCGGCATTTTCGTAGGAGGTGACTGATATAGTTTTGTTGTTGGCTCGGTTTCTTGGACTATTAGGGAGTTGGGAAGGATTCCTGTAGTCAGGATCTCATCCCAGATCTGGTCGCTCTACATTTGTATCTTGATACTGTAGGAAATGAATCGGCAAATTTATTATTCTGAGTCGAAGTTTTAAATTGTTTATTTCACAAAGGCTCGGCTCGAATAAACATCGTAATGTATTAAACAATCTTCTTATCGATCGCATCTCACAGCTAACACGATTCATTCTACAGTTCGGCCAATCCTGAACTGTAGAATGACCATCCATGGTCACCAAAGAATCACAACTTTATTTCCAAGAGTTAGATCTTAAAAAATATACAATTCATATTACACAAAACGTAAATAAGAAATAATAAAAATAAGTCTTACGGAATGCAACAAATACGCATACAAACACACACAAACTTAAACTTATTCACAATGCGGTATCGTTTCAGTTTTCGAACAATCTGACACAATGCTTCATTTCAAACTCTGTCAAATTTCGAATCACTTCTTCAGATCTTGTCGATCTACAAGCAAACAGTCTAACGAATTTGGTATAAACCCATCCACTACTGCCAAAACATATATAAAACCTTTTCCACACTTCTCCGTAATGATCCACATGAATTGTCTGAAATGGTAGGTTACCTTTAGGTAAACTATGCAAAAACCTCTCCTGTCTACCACTAATTAGCTAAAATTCAATACATTTCAAACAATTGTTAATATATTGTTTAATCTTTTGTCGCATTTCCGGAAACCAGTATATTTGTCTTATGTCATTGATTACTTTGTCAATACTTACATGCCCCAAATTGTCATGAGCCTAATAATTTATATATATTTATATATATATATATATATATATATATATATATATATATATATATATATATTGTCATTAGCCTAATAATATTATTTTCTAAACACGCGGGTACGTAAAATAACAATTTATCATTATTAATTTTTCTATTTTCCTATAAACTAACCGTCCCTTAATTCATAATGTTTTTCCTCGCTTGTTTCCAATCTATTTCTTAATCCACGAATCGTATGGTCTTGATATTGTTTAATTGATAATGTCTCTTCAAAAGTATTAGGTTCCAATACTGCGTCAAGATATCTTAGCTCGCAACTCATTTGAGTCGCTCGAACGTCCCGGTGAAATGTCGGGACGCACATTGTTGTTGTTAATCCTGAGCTCCTTAAACCGGTGGAACACGCAAACGTTCGTGAGTAATATCCTATCACTAAGCTTGTTCGACCACGGACCGTAAGTCCACAATGTTGAATCCTTCGGCGATGATGGATCGTGCACGTGATTTCTTCTGCATCCCTGCCTCGATGATGAAATGCTTTCTGGCAATGAATATGGGTTTGAGATTTTTCGAACATTTCTTGCATAATCTTCATTTCGTCGACTCCTGCGTTGCGCATCATTTTTGTTCCTACAGCTTGTTTACTTCTGAAAAAATACAAACATGCAAAATATATAGACATGTGCTAGAAAAGAACGATGTATTGCGTAGAAATTTTTAAAAAATGCGGATCTATCAGGGACGGTGGTGGATTGTTGTTATACTAATTGACCGCGAACTAATTCGTAGCACACGATCCATTTTTCTATTCGATTGGATTTCACACCTCGTACCCAATTCATAATCGACTCGATTTCATCAAAATCCAATTCATGGCCGATATAGGTGTACTCTATTATTATCACTTTTCTTTTACTCATTATATCATTACCAAGTGTATTCAGAGTTAATAGTACATATATTTATTAAAAGGACAACCAATAGTAGTAGTAGTAGTAATAGTTGTAATATAAAATTGTTGAAGAAGTAACTGTAGCCTCGGACAAAAATTAATTTATACTTTGCTTGGGACTGAAGTTCGAAATTATCAGATTTCATTGCGCCGGTTTCTTAAGCGCGCACAGGCGGTAATATAAACTGTAACTTATAAATACACACCGCGATACACACCCATTATCGCCGGTGTCGTTAGAGCACACCAGCGGTAGCATACAATGTAAAACGCGATAAATGACCGTCTTTAATTGGTGGAGAGGATCACATCAAAAAGGTATATACGCGGACGAAATTCAGTCGCGGTCTGTTAGTTTAATTTGGTCGCTTAGTCGTTCGTGCATAACGTACATAAATCTTCTTTAAAATGAAAGTTATAGTAATAGTTTTAGTAAAACTTTGTACATTTTACTTTGTACGTTGTACAGTTTATTTGAGGAATAATCCAAGCCATAATCCCAATAAAAATAAACAATTAAATAATGATTTTTTAAAAATAAAGTTATAATTTTCTTCCTCTGTTCGGGGCTGGAACTATCCCAGAATGGGAGACTGTTAGTCGAAATGGTTGAACCTAAACAAACGATTAAATACATGTAAACACGTCGAGTCTTTATTACAGAATCGCTGACGCGATGAACAAATAAATGGTTTCAAGTATACTTGATGAGAAAAATTCTCGGTCTACGTGGATGGTACAAGGTGGAAAAGAACAATTGGTCCCAAATGGTAGCCGCTACTTTAGCATAAACGAAGTACATATAAGGATGGGGAGTGGGGAGATACTGGCCTAATTATTAGCACACGTGTATTGTGCTGTGATCAGCGAATTATGCCTCGTATTTGCATATTACTTGCGCGAATCGCGATGTCGCTATTGTCACCAGAAAATTATCCGTGTATATTTTTAAAAATAAAAATACCGCACTTAAATAGGAACTTCGATTTAATTTATAAGACGGTTTTACTCAATAATTTACGTATATTAGCCGTGGCGTAATAAAACAGAGCTGATAAGTAAGGTAAGGAATGTATTATGCTTGATTACCAATGAACGACTGTTTTATTACTCTTTTATACCTTTTGTCATTGTGGCGTACGTGATCGAATGCATGTACAATTATAACGGCGTACATGATAGCGCAGGTAAAAGGGATCGGATGTCCGAAAGATAGGCTGGTCGAATGCGTCTCAGGTGGGCTCGCCTGGCACTCTACCCGAACGAATTTTCCTGCGTCATGAATCGAATTCCCGAATATCGTGCATTATGTCGGGTGGTCTGCCTAGGAGCCTGTAAAATCCCGGAGTTGGCCTCATTTTCCAGCTTGACCACCGGTCAAAACGGGGACAACGTCAAAGCATTTTTGTTCCATATTTAAAGTGCCTTATCATTTCGTCCACACAAAATTTCACTTTTTTGCATAAATAACAAATGAATCGAACGATTTATTTCATTTCTTCATGTATTACGTCAAAAATACTACCATATTGTGACGTGTATTCATTTTCCATGTATATAAACAAATAGGTGTTCATCCTCAGAAATATTGAGGTTCCTTATCATTGTCCGCCGGAGTATTTGTAGGATTGGGATGGGCGTATTCGAAGTATAACTTTAATGACGAAATAATTTAATAAAAATGTAAAAATGTTTCGGGTAGGGTCTGTTCGTAATTAATAGTACTCTCGCGTGCGGTGGTAGAAAGTTCTTTTTATTTCGCGGACTATGTCTGTGGACGATTCGTGATACAGTGATCGAGTTTGATTCTTCGTTTCGCCGTTTGCTCTGGTAAAATTCTTGAACAACCCTGATTGGTCAACCCCACGCGTTGGGCCTTTCCAATCAGCGTTGCTCATTTTGTCCTTTTTACCGCCCGCCCCTTACGCTCTTTGCGTATTTTCGGGATGGCTCGGTAATCGGAGGGGATGATGAGTTGTACGTGACAACGTGTGGAAATTTTCCTCCGGGTCACCCACGTCGGACCACATGGCCTTTGGGTCGCTGGGCCCGCTTCGAGTACCCTTCGGAAACTCTCCTAATTTATGACGGTTTCTTTAGCTATTGAGGAATTTCTTAAAAAGACTCTACTGTGCAAACATGTGCTATCAAGTGGTGAGCTTGTCTTCTCAAAAATAGCTTCTTCGAAGGAGTGTCATAAATTACGTTGGCCGTTTGCACGAGGACTGAAGATCTTATTGTGCGCACGACTGGTCGCTACAAATGTAAAGATATAAAAATGGTACAATGGTCATGTGTACATTCACGATCGAAATTGATACATATCTGCGGTGTCTCCGCGATCTTCTTTTATTTCTTCCTGGACACGTTCCTGGAATGCTGGAGAATGATCGCGACGTTCTGTTTCTTTCAGTTCAATATTTCGGAAGCTCTCGATCCTCCGGGATGCTTCGTTGCAGCATCGGTATCGCCGGTCTCGTTAGCCAATATCAGCCGATTACGATGCATCTGAAACAATAGTGTAAGAATGCCCGTAAGGATGCCAAATGAAAGGTAACGTAACGACCTTTGAGGTCCATTTATACAAACGTCACCGCGGGTACATCGTAAAACTCACACCAACAGATCAGTACGGTCCACAGACATGGCCTCGCCGTAAGACGGCCGGGCTGACGGAAAAGTGTTGTTCTGAACTACATCTGACCGTTACCAGACCGGATGACGAGGTCCTAACCTCGCTATTAAACTAAAAGAAGAATGGATTCTACTCAGCTACATCGGAAGCTAGGCTAATCCTCACGACTTGTTTTTATTGTTGTTGACAATCGACGACTATAATTCCGTATCGGTACACGGCTGGCGACGTTTTCATCAGCGAAGTTTGCTGTACACGTGAAAATAGTAAAAGAATAAAGTCATTTCCAGGCTTATAAACATCAGGGAAGATATTTCTCACCTAATCCATGACATCTGAAAGCAGACAGTTCGAATGGATATTTGATCGCCGACCGTGTGTCGCTGCAAGGCATTCCTGTTTCTTATAAGTTTCTTGATAAACTATTTTTCGCTTGTAAACATTTAAATTACAGACAGGCTGTGAATATTATTTCTCACAAACCAGGTATGTATTGTGAAAGGGATGACTGATATGCTATTTTTGAATGTATTACTTTACGAATGGAATGGAGCCGTTCTTCATTGAATAAGAATTTAATTGGCAGAAGTTGACGTTCCCATTACGACAATTCTAGGTACTAAGTATTTTTTTACAATAGCAGTTAATGGTTGCTGTATCATATGATTCTAGGTAACTCATATTTAACAGACAGTTATTTTTATATTTTTAGGTCAATAACTCGCAGGGTACCTTATCACTTTAACAGCTATCCTAACAGTTACCTGCGATGAATGCTCAGTCAAGTGTTTCAGTGCATTGTATAATAATTAAATGTAGAGCTCGAAATGTCGGCTAAAAAGTCGCTTATATGTTAAGTGGCCACGACATTTTGAAGTCGGAAACGATTGTCCTCGTTACTGCAACATGGCTACTTTGGGGTACTGCCGATCTTACGATAATTTCTTGTGTTTATTCTCAATTGATCTAATATATTCAAGATATAACAGAATGCTTCAGGAAACATAGTGTCACAGAACGAAAACCATTTTATTTGACTAGTTCCCTTCATCTGTAATTTTCACAACCGAATCAAAAGTTTAACATCCTAAGATTTATGAAATGCAGAAACTAACTTCTTAAATTTCTAATAATGGTTTGACGTCATTTTGCCCTATGAATCAGGTTGCAAATAAAGACGAAAAAGATACAAAAATCATGCTTTCCAAAACAAAAGAATAAACTATTATATCTATAAAACTCGACAAAATTACAGAAAAATAATAATTAATCCACTGCCTAGATATATTTGCGTCTTGTTTTAAGTTTTCATGTCTTTTTTTATGTGTGCGTTGTGATTACAGAGCCCTCTTATGACAAACTGCGTATTGCATTTAACGTTAATTTCTTGGTCTGTGAAATGTATGGACACTGCACGTAATTTTCTTTCCTTTTTTAAAATAATATTGCAAGTACTGAAACATGTATAATAAGTTATGATACCTAAAGCTCATACAATTTTCGAAGTTTAGTATTTACCTAGAACTGATTACATCAAATTAGATCTAATTAGATCAGTGCACAGAAATCGACACACGGTAACTAGATCAGTGATCAGAAATTGGCACATGGTAATTAGAAAAGGCTCAGTTACTGACACATAGTAATTAACCTTTCATTTTTTAAGAGCGCAGTAATTCGATCGAAAACTGATTTTTATATTAGATTTTGTTAATTATTTTGTGTTCTTTATATATTTCGGTTATCATAAAATTTGTGTATTTATATTATATAATAGACATCAATGTTAGAGGTGTGCGAGTACGGATCAGGACGGGATCTTGAAACTTTCGGGTTTTCCGAAAATGTTTAGGACTTCTTAAAATACTGGTTAAAAAATTTTGATTTCCATTGTTGCAGTTTATTTTGCAAAATTTTATATTTTTTAACAAACCAGAAAAGTAAGATATGTATAGTTTGATTTAAAATTCTCTACGTATGACAGTATGTAATAGCTTGGTTCTCTCGATTGCAACGATATTTCCAATTGTTGAAAACATCTTTTCGTTAGTCAATTCTGTACTAGGTACGGCGATGTGTCGTTTTGTAATAATTGGTAGCATAGGAAATCGAATGTTTTCAGGAATCTTGAATATTGTCGTCCCGATCTCGTCCCGACCCGATACACATCTCCTCATCCCGTTCCAAGCATCGGGTTTCGGGAAATCCCGAGTTCACGCACACAACTAATCAACATATATTTTAAATATTTTAAGAATTGCGATAAGGGTTAAGAAAACCATTTAATTTGTCGAAAACTTAGGACGACACTTTAATGAACACTGTTGCGCACGGCACAAAAAAACCGCCGGAAGTTGTGAGGAGACGACAACGATTTATTTGTTGGACTCCGCAGTCCTCGTTTACAATGTTTGGAGCACGGCTCCGTTCAGAGGTTAAATTTGAAGCACGGCTTCGAACTTAGTATGAAATGAAGCACGACTTCGCAGACTATAAAAATGAAGCACGGCTTCGTACGGGCGCAAGGGCGCTGAATAAAACTTGTAATGGTATCTGCACTGAAATTGTTGACAATTCCATCCGTTATCGAATTTGCGGCAGTATATATAGACACCTGGCCGATGTTCAAGGAGAAGCATCGTCAGGCGTCGAATGCCGGGTCATTGCCTCCTAAGGCAAAACGCCGCGTGTTTACAACGGCCGAGGCGAGCGTTTGACGGTCGGGCCAACGCACGTCGATCGTGTTATTGTCTTGCCGCCTCGCCGTTTATTCGACAAAAACGGCGAGACGGCGTACATCGAATGTCGAACGTGCGTTGACCCGCGGTCCGCGATTCGGCCGGAACAAACACAGTAAATAACCCACTTACCCTAGTAAATAAATATAGAAAAGAAAGAATATTGCACCGAGTGGCAGACCAAAAAAATTAACAGTACAAAAACATGAAATTCTTAGGATTATTAAAAAGAAGCCAGATATAAGTGCGTCTGAGATTGTATCAAAAGTCCAGGAACGAAATAAAAATCAAATGCATACAAGAACGATTCAGATTACATTGGGCAGGATTTAAAAGCAAAATTGTGAGGAAGCAACCGTACATCACTGAAGTGAATAAAACAAAGAGAGTGGAATTTGCGAAGCAAATCTCTCTCTGAGTCGGAGAATTAGTGTTTATAGACGAAATAATGGGTAAACACTTGAATTTTGACATATGAAAGGAAAATTAGCAAAAAAGTGCGGGTTAATTAGGAATGGGAATGACATACTATTTTTAATGGGATAACGATTCGAAACTTGCGGCTGATATGGTACGTCAATGACTTTTATGTAATACTATATGACTCCTATCGAGAGATCCATCCATGTAAATCGGGGATTGAAATTATCGAACATGCAGCATTGTTAGTAGGCGTAGCCTCGCGCTACACTTGCGTCTACTTGAACATACTCGAACGACAGTGCTCGACAAGACATTCTGCAAGTCAGACGTTTGTTTCATGTCACCACACTCCTATATATGTATTTGTTGTTGGTAAGGAATTTATATGTTACGACCAACCTGTTCACGAAAAAGGCTACGCAAGGAGTGAGGACAAGCGACGCATGTGCGAGAGTCCCGCACAGCGACGTGGCGCGTCTAGCGGGTGAAAAAGTTATAATGTTCAAAATTATAACGTTCACGCGGTGGACGCGCCACACCGCTGTGCGGGACTCTCTTTCTTCGTCACGACCTTTACAGCGTAATTGTATAGCTTTGGAAGTTGAGTTGAGAAAGTTGAGGAACCAACCTACAGTGGATTTTCCTTAGTTGGAAAAGTACTTGAGCGATTTATGGAATGCTCTTTAGAAATTGCGGTCTTTTGCGGACAATTCATCAAATCCTTATCGATTAAGGATAAGGATCTGGCGAACATTTGAATTTCTCAAGGAATTATAATTACAAAGTAATTCAATTACAATGTAATTCGATATTGAGATCGCCATTTAATTAAAATACAAGGTGATTTGTAATTAAATAGGAGTATAATTACAAAATACTAAGTATTTCAATTACATTAATTACGAATTACAATGTACTTAATAAATAAATTAAAATATTATTAATAACTACGACGTAATTATTATTTATTGGACACGGTATACCGCATGAATAATAAATACTTAACCATTAAATGATAATTAATAAGTAACAATTGAAATCGTATTCGTAATTAATAAACAAATTTTATTATTTCAGATAATTAATAAGTAATTGTTTTCTCTTTCATTTAAACTTTCAAACAACAAATAATTATACATACATATATATTATATTGTATTTCAATTACACTCGTGATTAAAATAATTCGTAATTGAATCAATATTCTAAATACATTCGAGAGGCCAATCATTCCCACGTTATCGCGACTGTGAACACTCTCCACTCATACAGGATTGTATACGCCTATCTTGAAATGTGATTGGTTTCTTGAAAATTCGTTCAATTCCTTCTTGAGTGGTACCACTTATTACGTTTGCATAGGTCATTTTGCTTAGAACACGTAATTTTTGTTTGCATAAGTGCATGGTAGTTCTAGGTAGTTTTTCACTTACTACTGAGGGGGGTTGGGGGCTCCCCTTGACATGCCGAAAAAATTCAAAGTCGAACGAGTCACATGGATCGTAATCTAATCCGGGCTTGAATATGGGACAACAGGTACAAAATACATAATGCAAAGATGAAACATCCTTCTTTTTGTTTATTTTTAAATAAAATTTGCGTAAATGTGTTTGTAAGATTTTTCTGATTAAAATAAGAACAAACAAATTTTTTACCATAAATTATAATCAAGTAAGTATTAATATGAAAAGTATATTTATATTTTTTATAAAATTTGTAATTTTATAAGATATAATCTTACAAAAATTATATTGTATTTGATCTTAATTTAATCACAAAAACCTCACAATTACAGTGAGAAAAATCTTACAATTACCGTTAAGAAAAAATAAGAAATAAAAAAGTGTCGCATTGCATTATAATGATATCCATCCTTTATTTGCTGTCTACTTTTGTGTTTGTCGAAGTTGTATTAATATTTTTATTAATAATAAGGTAAAATAACTGGAAAATGATTAAATTAATAGATTAATCATAAACACGTCATTCGGCGCAAACCGAGCCGCATTAGAGAGCAAACGAAAAATACGTCGACGTAGTATGCAGTGATTTAACCTAAAAATTTTTAACTTCTTAACAACAGATTGCTAACCTCAAAATATGTAATTAAATATAATTACTTAAAACAGTTTCAAAGTTTTGTTCATATTTACCAACTGATGAACAATGGCATTTTAAAATTTTTAAAAAGATTTGATCCATTTTGTATAACAGGCCACATGTTAGAGAATTTTTTCAGATTTTTCGATCGTAAAATGTGATCACAAAAAATAGAGAACGTAAAAACAAAACGGAAAGTTGCAAATTTTTCGGAAATGACACATCTTGTCTTCGCCATTTTAATTCTATCGGAGGATATTGCCAAAAGCAGCAATCTCTGATGTTGTCAGCAATCTCTGCCAGATTTTTTGTGGGGGTGAAACAATATTATAAAAAATAAAAACCAAACTTTCGACATTTTCTCCATACTTAACTTGGTTAAGTATAATATTGTCCACTTAATAAGTATATTATGCAGTATTAAACGGTTTTACATTTAAAGAAACGATTACTTAACTAGGAACACGAAATTCAAGATATGAAACTATGATATGCGTGATATACAAAATCTTCGTTATGATTACAACGTCGTTGGTTGATGGAGCGAGCGAGATACGAGTCTTTTGAACGTTGTGCGAGCGCCGATGAGGCTAATTTTTTTCATAAGTATTGCTCTTTCTCGATTTTTTTCAAAATTAAGTTCTTAATGTTTTAAATATATTTCGGATAAAGATATAGGCAAAAGTAATTTTTGAGCATTTTTTATTCCATCGTTTACCCGAATGTATATACTTCTTATTACAGTTTTATTTCACATTCTTTATATTAAATAGATACACGTGACTCCCATTAATATTCGGACACGATATTATTAGAAAAATTATTGCTCCCTTTTATTGTTTATGGTAGTATTATTGAATCGTTTCCTCATATAATAAAGCACTTCTTAAAGTAAGTAGAAAAATAAATTTTGTTTATTTATTGCACATGTTCTTTTGTATAACAAGCGATAAACAAGATTGTGACAGAATTTAACGTCGCAAAAATATTCGGACACAACATCTTAGATGCCAGAGTAAAATATTGTATTACATTGACGACGCCGCTAACACATATTGTTTATAAATAAATAAAAATTCGTTGTAAGAACTCGGTACCACAGAAATTATTGGTGATATCAGACGCTTTACTTGTGAAAATGGGATGAAAAGGAAGAAATACGTCTTTTGAAATCCGACAATTGGTTATTTATCACAAGGGAATGGGATCTTTTAACAATAAAGCAGAATTAATGGAAACAATCACGAAAATATGACCAGAAATTCCGACTGAATTTATGCCACACAGATGCAATGCAGTCCTCAAATCCAAGGGTTATCCAACATCTTATTAGACTGTTATGAAAACTACAGTCAATGATACATCGCTGTTTTTCATTAAAAGTGATTATATAACTTAAGCGGCGTATGTTTCTATGCATTCGTAGGTACCGAACAATTCTATCAGAAGCTTATACTATTTCTTTCGTCCTTTCCTAATTCAATGGGATCTCGATGTTGCGAGCCATCCTTGTCCTGCTCGCCTCTAGCGTACACATGTTCGTATCTATTGTCTCGAGTCGTCTGTAAGTCATTCCTCTGACGGCTTGATTCTTCTCGTCGGAGACCCTAAACGAGAAAGCCACTTGAAGGTGCCATAAAATAGTATTCCCTGCAATTGCTGTCAAGGACGGAAGGACTGTCCTGAAACTATGCTTATCGTAAACGAGAATTTCGAAGCATTGCACAGCATATGGTGTATCTCGACGTATTTCGTTTCTTTTTTATGAAACCATTTCTAAATAAACCATAGACCTTTCCTAATATATTAAAGAATTTTGTCAGCTTCTTCTTTGTTGAAAATTGTGGTTCAAAATAATGAGGAAGAAAAATAATTGATATGTTTCTTTTTCGCAGGAATAGAGAAAAGACTGTTCCTCAATACATAATCTATTGCAATCAGTGTTTTAAATTTGTCAGATTTTCTGGTAGGGTTTGATCGTATATTTTTTAGTCTATATACTTGGACTAAATGATATTAACGAAACTAAGAGAATCGTGAAAATAATATAAAATTTCGAGTTACTGCAGTAGCTGTATGTGTGTGTGTGCAATGTAATTTAAGTTATAATTTTTTCCATAATTAAAATATTTAATCTTTTTAACTTACTTCTAATAAACGAATTTTATTATGTCTGACGGTGCATTATTTTTTTATACAATATTAATCGATCTCGTAGTAATATGACTGAAACTTTTGGATCGATTAAATATATGTACTACTCGATTAAAAACATCTAGCATTTAACATTTTCAACTATTTCATCATAAATACTGTACGATATTTTTGCAGTATAATTTATGCTGAAATTCATTTGCATCTTGTAATTAGGAAACAAATGACAACCTAGCAGAGTTGTACATTATTTAGATAATAAATTATAGAAACGTTACGAACAAAAGATACTTCTTCATCTTTATGCAATATTGGAGGGTCCTAATAAAATAAGTAACTTTATTCGATGTGTTTGAAATAAATAATTTTATTAGTCGAGAATTTGTCCGACAAATAAAAATACCACTTAATTATCAACACGTAACTACATTGTTCCAGAACAAAAACAAATCAATATTCATAGAATCGTTTTTCAAATAAAGATAGGAAAGTGTCGAATATGTGGATGCTTGGTCTCAAGTCTCCGATTATGCTCTCTAGTTTTCATTTCGGGATAATACAGTATCTAACAAAAAGATAGCATACTTTAAAACTAATGTAATTTTCATTTATGTAACATTACAACTAAAATACTGTTTCTATATAAATTTGCAAAATACCCCTATAAACATACACAAATGAAATAAAATTGCATTTCGCAAGTGTAAACAATTTTATTTAAAAAAAGAGAATTTTTATGGAAATACAGTCGGACAATATGTTAGCACACTTAACTAAAAATTATGTATGTCAATAAATCAAGCAATAATATTGAATGCCTAATGTTTTGTGGCTTCATCTTTCCACTTATTAACAGTCGTCATTATCTACGAAGTTTCTTTATTAGTTTTTTTTTCTAATTGTTTCTTATCATCTTAAATACATTTTTATCATTCGGCAATCTTTTGAAATTATCTGCCATTTGCATAATGCATGGTTATGATTTTTGCAACAATTTTCAACGATATGATCTTGTTGATTAATCCTCGAGAAAAAAATTCGCGGCATCACCCTGTTGAAAAATATGTACAGGGTATTCCTGAAACTATATACAAGCGGTCACCGGGTTATTCTTCATAAAAAAGAAATGAAAAAGATATAGAATGACTTCTTTTTTTTTAGGATTTCGTTTTTGAGAAAACCAGGTTTTAAACCTTGCTTTGTACATACGCTTTTCCGGCTATAAGCGATGTACAGCGCTTAGCAAATTTTCAATCTCGATTTTCTCGAAAACTAAATCCTAAACAAAAAAATATTTTATTTTACACTTCTTTCATGTTTTTTTTTATTTGGAATTACATGGAGTCGCAACATAATTCTTAGTGAAATATGCCATCATTATTTTCCACCGTATTTCCATAAAAATTCTTTTTTTCTAAGTAAAATTGTTTAAACTGGCGTAACGTAATTTTATTTTATTTGTGTATGTTCATAACAGTAATTTACAAATCTATATAGTATTAGAATCTCGGCTATTACCTTAAATAAATCTAAATTACGTTAATTTTAAAGTGTGCTATCTATTCGTCCGGCACTGTAGCTCGTTGAGTTTCTTCTTCTTTGAGCTTCTTCACATGTCGCGAAGTAAAGATATTTTTCTACCAGAAAGTATCAGTGCACATTTCTTTTTACATCCATTTCCAATACATACATTTTTTATTCAAAGCGTATTTATTCGTGGCGTTGAATATAATTTTCATCTTTTATCTTTATCTTTATATGAAGGCTACGAATAGATTTGCGGATAACTTTTGCCAGAATTTTGAAGATTCAAACTTTTACATTCTTGAATATACCTTCATAAAGCAGAGATTGAAAACAATTATGACATCGGTTTCAGTTCGTGAAAGAATTATGGAGAATCCAAAAATTCTCATCAAACAGTTTCCATTGTTTAATGATGGAAATAAACAAAAAGCACAATACCGCGTATCCAATTAAATAATGATATTTTATTCGAAGTATGCACACGTGCTATTTTATGTCCTTTATATCCGTTTATGTAACTGCGACAGGCTGACTAGAACGCGCTGTTTGACCCATCAATTGAAACAAAAAACTCAACGCACACAAAATAACTGCCGAGTAGCGACGATGTCTTCGAGCACCAAGGAGAAATGTGATAGTTGAATGCCGACATTTAAAATCGATATTATGTATATAGGTCCATAACTGTTAATTTTCAGTTCTGTATGATAGCCAGATAGGATTAGTATGTCACTTACTGTGCCCATTAAAGTGGCGTCTGAAGTTTTCGATAAATTATATGGTTTTCTATGTTGATGTCTTTTATGTTGTTGATGTCATATATGTTGATGTCTTTTACATAACTACTAATTTTATTATAATTGAAATATATAAGGAACATAAAATATTTAACAAAATATAAATAGTAGTTTTCGATCGAGTTACTGTGCCTTGTAAGAATGAAAAGTTTACTACTGCGTGCTATTTGAGCCGTTCAGTGCATACATCGATTAACTCCACTTTTTGAAAAATCTTAAATTTATGTGTCAAAGCACTTGCTATAGTCATAACTTTTTATATTTATAATAACTTCCCTGAATAATACAAATTAACACCATTAAACGGCAACATTTTTTTGGCCATTGAAAAATAAGTAATTTATTTCAGAAGTCATTTTGATTAACTCCATACCCTAATGTAATCGTTGCTTTATTGTCATGCATCAACGCTTTGTTTTAAACAGCCGAAGATGCTTTCCCCCCTCTCAATAATATTGGTAATAAAATCGCATCAACAAACAGATTAAAAAAAAGCGCAACGCAAACGGTAGTTAGTATAACAGTGATCTCGCACGCTGAATGTTACTGTCTACTTTACCATTATTGCACGGCCTACATATATTTTCTTGATCTTTTCATCATTACTCCCAGATTGTTTTTAAAGAAATAAATATTATACCGTTATAACCAAGATGAGTGAGACTAATAACAACGTGGATGACGAAAACAGTGATGGTTCTTCAATACGATTTATTAACAGAAAGTGTGGTTCAAGAAGACGTTTATCGTTTTCCTCGGATTCATCTGATTGCAACAGTACAAATTTCGCAACAAACACGTTGATTGGGAGGAAAAGAAGTTGTAATCCTGATAAATGGACACGAAATTTACAAAAGCATAACAGAACAAAAGGTTTGGCATATAGGAATAGGGGAGGAAATTTAATACCTGCAAAAACATTTGTCGATATAAAATGCAGATGCCGCCAAAAGTGCAACCAAAAAATTTTTTCAAATGAGAGAGAGACTGCCATGAAGGCATTTTATAGATTACATAGTCAGCTTGACCAAAATATTTTCTTAAGAGGTTATATTAAAGTCAACGAAATAAAAAGAAGGCGCCCCACGAATGAAACTAAAGAACGAATATCACATTCTTTTACATATTACTTTCGAAAAGACACACGTGATATTCCCGTTTGCAAAAAATATTTTAGAGACACTTATCAGGTGAGCGATGGGCAGATATACAAATGTTGTCCTAAAGAACAAGTTACATCTTTGATCTGCGCAAAGGCCATGTTGCAAGCAATAAAATAGATGACACAAGTGTTATAAAACATATAAAGTTATTTCCAGCCTACCGTAGTCACTACACTAGAGCTCATAATCCAAGACGACAATATTTAGATCCTGACTTAAATATTAAGAAGATGTATGAACTATACGTCACAGAATGTGAAAAGGAAAATGTAGTACCAGTGAAAGAAAAGTATTACTATAATGTGTTCTCTACAAAATTTAATTTACATTTTAAACAACCATCAAAGGATACGTGTCAAAATTGTGATGCTTTGCAAATAAAAATTCAATCCTCAGACGGTGAGGGAAAGAAGATGGCAGAAATTGAAAAGGAAACTCACTTAGAAGAGGCTGAACGGGCTCGCAGTCAAATGGCTGCCGACCGAATGGCAACATCAGAAAAAGTTTTCTTATTTTCTTTCGACTTGGAAGAAGCTTTGGCCTTTCCCAAGCTGACCACATCCGTAGCTTATTATAAGCGTAATTTATATGTTTATAATTTCGGATGTCATGAATTCAGTAAAAATATAAGCCACATGTTTGTTTGGCCAGAAACTGAAGGATCTCGTGGGTCTCAAGAAATTTCATCTTGTCTAATAAAGTACATAAAGACTTACGCTACAAACTTTGAAAAAATAATAACATATTCGGATTCGTGTACCGGGCAAAACAGAAATATTAAAACTGTCTTAAGTTTATTGAAACTTGTTCAGAGTACGGAAATAAGAGCTGAGTCAATTGAAATGAAATTTTTGGTAAGTGGGCACAGCTATTTGCCTAATGACTCAGATTTTGCCATTATTGAGTCACGTGCGAAAAAAAATCAAAACATTTTTTCACCAGATGATTGGTACAATATAATCAAAACATGTAAAAAGAAAGCTCCATTTCATCTAATCCAAATGACCCACCAAGATATTTTTTCAACAAAACCTTTAGAACAATCAATCATTAACAGAAAAGTGACCGTCACAGGCTTTCCAGTAAATTGGCTTAAAATACGCTGGATAAAATTAGAAAGGTCCAAACCCCATCTCATACAATTCAAATGTGATTATAATGAAGATACAGAATTTAAAGCCATTAATTTAAGAAAATCTGTATCAGGTAGACCGCAAAGTTTGAAAAATATATATCAGCCTTTATTATATCCTAAAGGCAGAACTGTGACAAGGGAAAAATGGAGAGACATGATGGACCTGCTAAAATACATTCCTCCTGTTGAACATGATTACTATAAAAACTTGACAACAAATCGAAATGACGAATCCTCACATCCAGCTGATGAAGAAGACATTATTTATAATATTTCTGATGAATTAATTACAAATAATATAATATAACAGAACTGTGAACATTCATGTTTATGCAAAAGCTGTAATAAAAATATATAATAACTAACTTTTTCTGTAATAAAAAACTTAAAAATTTAAAGACTGAATTTAACTTTACTACTTTTTTTCAGTTGCCAAATTGATTAACTCCACCAGTCACATAAAAGCTGTAACATTACTGACGATTATTTTTTGGCTATTCTTTCTTATTAATTTTATACAGCATCAGATGAAAGCTATATCTGTATTTATGCACTCTACATTATATGTGTGAATCTATATTATAACAGGAATTTTAGAAAACAATGTACATCGTTTCATCGCGTTTCTCAACTTTTTCTTTTATGGAGTTAAGCGATATGTGCACTGAACGGTTCATTTACTGAGCCTTTTCTAGTTATCATCTGCACACTCATCTAATTACTATATGTCAATCTCTGTGCACTGATCTAATCACTATAAAGAGTGCTAGGTAAATACTAAAGTTCGAAAATTGTATGAGCTTTGGGTATCATAATTTATTACACATGTTCAGTACAATCACGTATAGCGTATACACATTTCACGGACAAAAAAAGTAATCTTAAATGTAACACGTAGTTTGCTATAAGAGGGCTCAGTCTAGACTGTTTTTCTGCAATTTGGTAGAGTTTTTTGAATATAATAATTTATTTTTTTGTTTTGTGGAAAACATGATTTTTGTATTTTTTTTATCTTTATTTGCAAAGTGATTAGTAAGTCTTTTAACAAAATCAGGAAAGAAGGAAATTCTGCGGCTGGAAGAAAAAACACTGAATGTCACATGTTTTCACTTTCGAGATGTTTGTCCTTTAAAGTTCTTACAGAAACCAATTCCTTTCTTGGTTTTCCATTTATTGAGCTTATCGTATTTGCATAAACTGAAATTTCTTGAAATTGTAACATGTTGCGGTATTCTCTACAGTCACTGAATTATGCCGCGAGATCTAGGACGCTCGGAGCGTGGGCTGAGTCGAATGGTGCCGGCCCTGAGCAACGGCGAGTGCGCGTAGGGTTTGTGCGTCGTGCCGAGCCGTGAGTCTGGGGAGTGGGGAATGCCTCGTTTCTGGCTGAGGAAGCGATCTGCCGAGAACGAGGATCACTGTCGCGTAGACCGTAGCGTTGGGTATTTGAAAGAAATAAGTGTAACTGTGACAATTCGAGCCGAGATTAATTCATACGAAATGAAGGAAGATAGCCGCTAAAGACCATAGGGCAGCAGGCGAAATAATAAAGGACAGTGCTGGCAACAACTGGCAGCGACCGTTCCAAAGATATGTCAAGACTAGTGACCGGCCAGGATCCGCATTCGTAACTGGGAATTTCTGATCGGTTTTTCGGTAAGTCTCATTATCAGTACGAATTTCTTCATTTACATTTCGATGGCTCGGACACCTTCTCTCGGCTGGGCTAATTATTCGCCAGTGCGAATTATTACACGCCACGTGCGTTACGCATATGGCGTCTTGAGAAAGCTTGCGAAACTGGAAGCACGTGTCTTCCACGTGGGCAATCGGTTCTTGCGGATATATGGCGTCGCGGCCATATTTATTTATATTAATATTCGGACAACTTTTAAAACGCCATAACTTGCTTAGAACTGGACTGAACAACTTGAATTTTGTTATTGCTTAGAATGATTAAAGAAAATAATATATGACGAAATATATATAACGATGATTTAAGAAATGCATTTCGTAGATCTCGGTAATTTATATGCATGTTGAAAATTTCAGCGGAATCGGTTGACTTTGGTATAAGCGGTAAACAATTAAAGATCGCAAAAATCGCAGTTTTGTCCTGATTTTTAATATTTCTGTCCAATAATTGTGAGAAAGTTGCTGTTTTAAAATTTGTTTAATGCTCGTAACTATGACCTTGCGTTAACTGATTTCGATGAAATTTTCGGCATGCATGTAACTTATCGAGATCTACAATTCCTAATATATTTTCTTTGCAATATGTAAGCTTATTTTCTAATAAAATGTCGCTTTATGGGCATGTCTTGTATTTATTTCTTTATTTCTAGATATCTGAAACTGTTTCTTAAGTTGTTTAATGTAAGTATTGTATAACATACTGTATAGCGTACCTGATTATACATTCACTTCAGATTGATCCTCTATAACTTGAGATATTATTTTATTGTCGTTAAGAATATGAAATCCTTTATCATTTCCATCATTTTTAATCACATTTTCTACATCGCACTCTACGCAGTGTGAAATGCACCTTGCAACATTATATATATAACTTTGTGATTACGGTTTGTTCGCTATCTGATCTTTCATGCAAAGATGAATTACTTTCACCGACTTTTAGAAGCTGTTATTCATTTTTATTCCTCTATTCGTGTTTGCTGCATCATCTTCTTTGCATTTTAATATGTTATCTTTATAATTTTTTTATGATATATACAGTAAATCTACCAATGTTATATTTACGAGACAAGAGATTAATTGTTTCTGAAGCGTCTATTAATTTCAAATTTTTCTTCAATACAAAGCACCACTCTTTTTCTCTTTTCGTTTGATTTGTGTGAAGACGTAATGAGAATATAGTTTCTGGACGAATCACATAGATACAAGTAACTGAATTAAATCGTTACTTATCTTACATTCTATGCAGGAAGACTATGCTAGAATTTCTAACTAAGAAACAAAAACAGTGTGTTGTATAATGGGTATGTCGCGTAGACTGGAGTTGGATAAGAGGAGCATCGTTCCTGACATCCAATTGTTGGTAACGGGTTACTATGTTGGATAAACACAGTCCAGATAAACGGTGTTTTACTAGTTCTTGTACTAGTTGTTCTATGATTAGTATTTATTTAAGATTGATGTCGTTTTTAAATCTCTATTTTATACGATTTTAAAATTTGTTTATAGTATGTATTTTTTTTTGTTGCAACTTGAATGTCCGAATTATATATAATATATATTATATATTATCAAATATTTCAAGATTTAATGAAAAGTATTTGTTTAATATAATGTTTTACAAGTAGTGTATAAACAAGGATTCGGACCTGGACAAACTAATCTAAATTGGAATCGAAATTGCGTAGGAACCGTATTTTATTAGGCTTCCCTCAATTTATTTTCTTTATTACATCACCGCCCAATGCTTCATCCTGTAACAAATGATAAAATGTCATGGTTAATAGTAAATCAAAGACCTATGCATATAAACTGTGAATCGTTTAATAGAGTTCGATGATGTACCTGCGCTGTTGTCTGTTTTTGAGTTGAAGTAAATTACCTCTCAGATGTTATACCAACAGAACTTTTATGATTTTCATTACTTTTATCGGTTTCTTTGCTTTTGTTACATGCTCCACTGCCATTAGCTTTATCTGTTTTTTCCGCTTCTTCTTCATCGTTACTACTACTGACAATAACTATTATCTCGTCATTATTGAAGGGTTTTACCGGTCTATTAGCAAATAATGTTTGCATCTATAAAATAGCATGCGATTATCCAATCTGTCAAATCTGATAGTATATTATCATTTTTAAATGAGTTTGTTTGCAAGTATACATATACTTCTGTCTTTTCTTTTTGTGCTTCCTCCTTTCTCTTATCACAATAATTTTTAATTTCTTTCCTGATATTTCCAATATCTGCAGTTGTTTCAGTAGTTTCCAAACATAGCACAAGTTCTTTTATTTCACGACTATATGTAAAGAATTAATTGTAACAATACAATCGAGCTTATAATGGCAAATCAATATTTTGAAATATTACATTGTATATGCTTGACCTCTGTAGGTTATTAAAAGCGTTAGTGTTATTTTTGTTAACAAATTTACCTAATGCTTTATTTAGATCATTCACTGTTAGTATTGTTCATAGGTTTTTATTTTCAACCAAACTGGTGTCCTTTTAGTTTTGCTTGTATGTGGTTTCCACAAAACCTTAATTCTCCTAATTAAAAAACCAAACACAAATTTTACCTTCGAGCATCTTGTAGAATATCGCAATTTTTGTTTACCTCAGTATAGCTCATAATGTCAGTCGTATCCTGGAGTACTTACCGGAACTTCTTGTTTTACAGAATACAATTAATTCGTGAGAATTAGCAACTTTATCACAATATTTCTGTGCCAATCTAAAATACACATATTATTTATTTCCATTTATTACTTGTATTCGTTAATATACTAATAGAATCTTACCTGGTCGAATCGAACCGTTCTTTATCTTTCAAGTAAATTACTTTCAATCGAATATACGGCAAGACCGGTTGCTTCGGATGATTTGACAATTGTTCCGCGGTACTAGGAATCAATTCATTTTCTATGCGTCGGTCGACGATATTAAAAACTGATTCTGATAGCAATCTATCATTGTTACTTTTTATATTTGTATCATTAAGGACCAGAGTGTCAAACACAAATGGTCTAACGGTTTTTAATTTCAATTTCTTCAACTTAAACTTGTTACCGTTTACGCTAAGTATGACAATGTGTTTGGTCTTTGATTCGCCTTCGCATAAAGAAATCGCAATCTGTAAGTGCGTTTCTTAAGCAGTAGTTTCTTATTTTTCATGCATCATAATTAATAAATAAATCTAAAAATATACCTGTTTGAGAAATGTAGTATTGTCTTTTAGAGTTAAACACGTGTGTGATACAACATTCCTATTCCCCTCCCCACACGACAAAGTCAACAAAAGAGGGAAGGTGGGCTTCCGAAGTATATCCACGTTTAAGACATGGTGCACGTTTTTTATGTAAAACAAACAAATTAAAGCATTTCACCTATGAATGAAAATCATTTGCAATAAAAAGA
The DNA here is from genome assembly GCF_051020955.1 of Megalopta genalis. Taxonomy (NCBI): domain Eukaryota; kingdom Metazoa; phylum Arthropoda; class Insecta; order Hymenoptera; family Halictidae; genus Megalopta; species Megalopta genalis. The sequence continues at coordinate 7,724,101 of NC_135022.1, forward strand.
AATGGAAAGACCTCTCAATACATATATGGATCTCATAAGTTCACCTTAAAATCGTTCAACATCCGTATTAATTTATCATCGTTCATGCAGCTTAAACCAAAAATTGCAACATGGGTATTACCCATTTTTATCATCAGTGGAGGAATGATCATTTTAGGGGTGGCTGTCCATTTTCCAAAATAATTTATGAAACCAGACACAGACAACAAGTCCATTTGGCCCATTTATTCCACAACCTATAATTTTGATTATAATTACTAATGGCTGAATCAATGTTGAAAAATCACTGTACTTAAACTATTGATATTATATTTCTTACTTGGATGGTCGTTTTTCCCGTGAATGGAAAATATTAGCATGTCAATATTAAAATTTGGATCCTAAAAATTTACAGTTTTAAAGGTACAGTGTGGGAATGTTAATTCTGGCTCGCTCAAAAATTGGATGTTAATTGCTCTGATGAAAAAACAATCATTAATATTTGTCGTACTTCAAATACCATCTTATATTGATATTATCATATCTTGCTAACCTGGGACCCATACAGTATTTATTTAACAATTCCATACATTTTAATTCATCAGAAGTTGTTGGTTTCGCATCGTGAAATAAATCTCCACAATGAAATATAAGGTCTACATTTTTTTCCTTGCTACATTGAAGTATTTCTTCAAAAGTATTAATGCTCTCATCCGATGACTCTCCTGCTTGTATAAATTAATTATTTGCAGTATATATGTGCGTGTGTTGCTGTCAATGGTCATGATGCTACCACTGAGTAACCACATCAATGGCCTTGCCATTTTTTAATTACTGTAATGTCTCCAGTTACATTTCGAAATATGTATTCTTCGATGCATTCTCGGCATCGACTAGCGTTTGATGTTTCCAGGATTACAGAACCATATCCTTCACAATGACAATCTGCCTCACTTCTGTGGTTTCCTGCGATGATATGCCAGCAGCCTTCAGGAAATAATTCTCTTTCTTCTGCTGCCACTCGAGACCAACATTTTTCACACAATTTGTATTCTTCAGCTTCAAACACGAGTTGCATTTTCCTTATACATTGGCATATTAAGAGATCCTCGTGCACCTCTGGATAATCAGCGGGATTTACTTCATCCTGAAAGTGATTCCAATTTTTAATTTGTGTCGGACGAACTATCGAAGACGAAGGAGTGTTTTAATTTATCCTGATGTTTCGCGATTAGGTGTCCGGTCGCATCTGTTTTTAAAATTGCATTATTTATATCCGACATCTACTATCTCGTATGGCCCGATGTAACGTGGATCGAATTTACTTGTTTCAGGTTCTTTTTACACATGGACGTATTACTCCACCATAAGTTATGTCGGATTAGCTCACTTATCGTAATTCCCGAAGATTAATTCGTGGGGTGTGAAATTCGTAGCTTCGTGGACGGAGGTATTTATATGAAATCATGGCAAATGGTAAGTAGAGGTCCCATTCTTCATATGACTCGATGTATTGTTTTAGATGTTCTGTTAATACAATATATGGCTCCTTTTTAACGATCCATCTCGGCAACATGTAGCATTAGTTTCCCAAGAAACTAGTGTTTTCATCTATCGAAATGGATTTTGGTGTCTCACGTATTGCAATGAAATGACTCGCGGACGCGTCAGCTATTATCATTTCTTTAATATCTGATAAAGCAACTGCTAACCAATACTTTTTTAAATTGTCTCGCATAGTTAAAATGTAGCGATTTCCATTGATTGTTTTTGGAAGTAGTCCAAATGTGTCGTGGCAAGTTCGTCAAAAGGTTCCAGAGATGTGTCCGTAATAATCACGGGTTGACGGGTTTTGTTCTGATAAGTGAACGAATGAATTCTTGTGAATCTTTTCTCATTTCGGGGCAGTGATATTTTTCTTTTAACCCTTTCGGTACGGAGGACCTGGCCGCGGTTATACATTCGTGGAACGAGGAAGTTTTTCGCAAGAGTGGTTGCACTGTCCGACAGTGTAAACCGCGAAAACATGTTTTGCGGCATTCATAGAAATCTCGAGCGTGATTGACACTAAACTTTTCATTCGGACCGCGACATCGGTGACTGACGCGGAATTTAACGTGTTTGAAAAACATTTCTAAAATGTTTATACTGCTTTGTCGTAACCTAAACCAATCCTCGGCAGAAAACCGATTTCGACGGTATCTTATCTCGCGGATCAGACGAATGGACAGACAAAACAGGCATGGCGCTTAACGTTCTAAAATCATATCTTTTTCTTTACAGTACATTAATTAAAGTAAATGGCATTGGTATAAATAATATGGTCCAATATTACAAAATTAAAATAAATAACAAAATTAATAGTGTAACATAATAAATAATAAAACTAATAGTGAAATATAATCAACGACAAAACTAATAGTGTAACTTGGTGTGATAGTTTTCGAAACAAGGGGAAACGCGCAAGCCCACATTACATTGTTCGCACTGATACTTGGATTCACGTCTCACACCACCAGCCGCACATACAACACATCTTCGTTTTCGATCTTTTTTCCCCGACTGATATATCGAAGGAAAATGTCCCCCTGTGAGCCGATGATATTCATGATTCTTGTGTTATTTTTCTAATATTTCCTTAATCAACTGAAGGTGAAATTTCGCCATTGGGATTTGTTTTTTTGTGGTGTGCTTATATAGGCAGTATGCGTTTTGGGCTTTAGAACAATTTCATTTTTTCTTGACTTCTTAGGTACTTCTGCAAATTCTGCGGTTTGGATAGTGAAAAGCATATAAAATTTCTTTCTATCAAACCATTTCATTGCAAACAGATTTTCAGATGAGCGGAACACTGCCTTTCCTTTTTTCAATTTATCAGTTATTTTAAGCATCTCTTTCCGTCTTCTTTGCACAGTGCCACAAGCGTTCGTACTTTTTTCGTGGGGTAGGTTGAACAATATGGGACTGGAAAACCAGTTATCCAGATAAATACAATAGTCTTAGTTGCCAACCCAATGGCCTTTGTTTAGAAAAGGTTGCAAAAGCGACATTACAAAGTTCCCTGGCTTTCCAATATATTGATATTCGGTAGCTACAGTAGCACTAGCCCCACAATAAATGATTATATCTTGGATATAATCCGTCTTGCAGTCACAAAGTGGGAATGATTTTATACCAAACCTACTCCTTTTCGGGGGAATATATTGTTTAAATGAGAGACGGCCTTTGTAGAGGAGTAGACTTTCGTCTATACATAACCGCTGGTATGGCTGAAATGCATTGATAAAAAGATGTTCGTAGCATTTCCACTACTTCATTTATTTTGTATAAACGATCAGCAGTGCGACCGACTATGTCCGTAAAATGCAACACTTTCAATAATGAAAAGTAGCGATCTCTACTCATAATTTGACTGAATATATCGCTTCGGAGAAGCTTATCTTTAGACCAATATTCATTTAAGGATAGCTTTTTGGTTCGCGTCATTAATAACGACGCAGCAATAAAACAATATAATTCATCCACTTCCATCCCTTCTGAACCCTTCTGTCGACACCAGTAATTGTTTGTTTTTTCCACAATAAATTTAACTAAATCTTCAGAAAAAAGTAGTCTGAAGTAATCCAAAATTCTCGACGAACGATTTAAATTGTTCCCAACTACTCCCGAATGATGTGGCGTAACATCATGAATTTTTGGACTGAGCTTCTTTGATGTCCATTTGATGCTAGAAGGAGTATCAATTCGTACTTCAGGCTCTTCTGCTTCTTCAGATTCTGAGGTGCTAAGTACACGTGCTCGATTGTTCCTCCTTTTGCGAAATGCTAAATTATATTGATTTTCTTCATCAGAATCTCTTTTGGAATCAATGATTTCTTTTATTCATTGTTCTCCTTTCAAGCGTTTTACACTCATCCTGAAGGGAACTAAATTCAAATTGTAAGTTATACATTAAAAAAATTAACGATATAAGCAAACATTCCAATTTGTTTTTCGTAGCTTATCTATATATTATAAAACATATATAATTAAGGCACGCTGTTGACTGTTACTAATTATATATTATAATGGAACGATTAGAACAGCCGGGAATTTTAAACACAGAATAGTAAAGTAATGTGTACTATAGAGAGTAATCATACCCACATAACTTTCCGTTGGTGCTGTTCACGGTGTCCACATAAAGTGCCCACATAACTTTCCGTGGATGCCGCCAATAGGCGGCGGTAGTACCGAAAGGGTTAATTGATTTAAGGTTTCCGTTACACCCTTGTGACCTGCGATTAATCTACTGCAAGCTTCTCCTATTAATTTTCATCGAATTTCATCTGCTGGTGTGACAATGTTATTCGTGTTCGTAGGTTGTGGCAAAACTGGGCTAATATCTGGTTCGTCTCCATCAGTTGAACTGCTGTTCTCCTGGGATTTAGATTCGCAATCAGGTATAGACTAAGTTATACTTGGTTCACTGATCTTGGCAGGTGAGATTATTGGTAGATGTAATGGCGTAGATGAGGCTCCTGGGAGATTGTAGATGAGTGGTGTTTGCATCATTGTTTCTTCTAATCTTGGCTTCGCTGTTATCACAGTTTCATCTATTGAATTGCGTTTGCAAAAGATGCTTGGGTCGTCGATTTGGTTATTTGGATATTTGGACGTTTGGCTCTCATCGAGAGTGTGGGTTGTGGATGTCTTAAATGAATTTAACGCTGTCTTAAATTCCCACGTTTTCGACGTTATGTTCGACGTTCTTTTCCTGTGGCTGAATAATTATTCTTGAGCGAATTTAAAGTACGTGAAAGATAAGCTATGAAAAATATGTCAGGAATGTTCTTCGTATGTCACACTTCCAGTGAGCATTTTCTATGACTTCAATCAACTTTCTACTTGACATTATTAAAACCCCAGAGTAACCATGAGAAGAAAATAAAATAAAACATTTGTCTACAAACTCCTATTAAAATTTGGACGAAACACGCAATAGAAATTACAAAAATATTAGTTTGCATAATTGCCTAAGTATTCTCCATGTTTTTTATTATGTTGACTTATATGACTAGACATTTTCGGAATAATAGAGAATGTTACCTTTCATCTTTTGTAATACACTGGTTTACACTAACCGATGATTTTCGAAAAAGGATTTCATAATTTTGGTATTTTAAATAATGTTGTACACATAATAAATCATCTCATAGGTGTACTTTAAAAGTAGCTGAAAAAATTCTTTTTAATGATAATATAATAATTTAAATCTCTGTAGTTTCGGGAAAATACTCTTTATATTATACTATGTTGTAATACCACATAGTGTTTGTTTTAATTAGTTTTATTTAATCTGATCTTATTTTTATTAATAAATATTTAGCGTTATTTATGAAACTTACATTTATAGGATAGTAACGCATAAATGCCAGCTGAAAACGTGATCATTTTCTTATATCATTATACTCGAGGTAGGAAAGTTAATTCTTAATTCTATCAATTCAAACGAATTCTGCAGTATTTATGGAGTATTTTTTGTTTCCAATAGATCATTTTGGACATATGTTGCACAATGTAGTCATCGAGACGAGTTTTTATATTTTTTCGATCGGATGTACGATTTACACATTTTTGTCCCGATGTCGCGTTCAGTTATGGTTCGTGAAAGAAATTATTCGTAATAAGACTTAATTCTGTTTGTACTATGCACAGTATTGAACTATAAGAATTATACATATATCTGTTTGAACTGTTCAAACGAACACGGTAACATACAGTGTATTTGTATGTATGATAATAAGTTTGCTCGAAAAAATTTGAACGCAAATTGTTATATTAATTTTAATGTACAATTCATAACTCCTACTATCGTATAGTTTAAAGCTAACGAGAAGACTTTTGCGACGAACATGCCCGCACTGTTTATAGTCATCTCCTCGTCAAATCTGAATAGTGCATATAGCGGCTTGAGTACGAATCATGCATAATTAAAGTGTGGATAGTAAAGTATTATTATACTACTTTCATGCTTACTATAGCGAAGACAACCTGCAAAATTGACATCACTTTTTTCATCACTTTTTTAAATCGTGGGTTTAAACATCAATGTAGAGTATTATCAGAATCTGAATCATAATGTTTTATGTGAAATATTATATAATAGAATGAACCATCTACATCTCACAGTTGTATGTATTTACGTAACCGGAGGATGAAGTTTTGGAAATATGTAGTACCCGGGAAGGCTCATAAAGTGCAGAAATAAGTTAAATGTTCGACAATTTCCAAAATTACTAGTTTATTATTCTTCTCAAATTTCCAAATATGTTGCAAATGTATCTTTTCGTTGGGAAGAATGAATTGGAGGAAGGATTGGAAGGATGAATTGGATAGTGGACTGTATGGTAAAAAACGCTGGTGTAATAACGCTAAATATGTTTTAACCAATAAGATTCGTACAGAGGAGGTTATAGATGATATACAATAGAATGATGAAATGTGACGATGTGTCGTGAAGGTCATGAATGATACGATTAAGCGATCAATTTATGGCTACAAAGCTGTATCGAAATTTGCAAGCGCAATCGGTTGTAGCGAAGCTAGGCTGCAAGCGCAAAAGTATTACAAGCGTAACGTGAATCGCGTGCACAATAGCAGAGAAGAATTACAAGCGTAACTATATGTATCTACGTAACAGTAGCTGCTAACTCATGACAAATGAAAACTAACCACGGTCGCGGTGTGAGGGCCTATTTATTTCGTTGTGAATATTGAAAACTAAGCAGAACTGAATGTTCGTTACAGTGTACGATGGCAATGCCCTAACGAACAACGTTGCATGGGAAACGACGGAAAATAAATAATGGTCGCGCTAGAATTCTTATGCATCGATCCAAGTGATACCAGTAAAGAGGAGGTAATCGACTGGCGATTTAAAATTGATCGATTTGATTTTAGACACACGAGACTATTTTCTTCAGCGTACTGGATCTGTATTGGAAAATTTATAGTTGGGTCGGGTTGTTGCTTGACAAATTTCCAATATTCGGAATCAGCAACGGAATCGCCAACATCTAATTTCACCACAAATGAAGAGTTGCATTAAATGGAACATTCAGATTGAGAATACTCCATTTTTTATTACTGCAGAGCTGTGCATTCTTGGTAGTTTGCAGGTCATTTCTTGTACTCTACGCGCCCGAAATAACTAAATGAGTTTCTGTAGTGGTTATGATATAGAGGAAGAAAAGCAGTGCAACACCCACTCTTATGTTATTCATCGAAACCAAATTATTCGAAATGCATTAATGATACTACTGCAGCTTGGTTTCAGTAGTCGAAGAAAACTATGGCTGGGCTATTAATTATCTCATATCTTTCGATATTGGAGCGATGCTTCCCTAAGTATTAATTATAGGTAAATATAGCCATTTTCAAAGCATGTTCACAACTATCAATCTCAATTTCCAAAGTATTTGGAAATTTGGTTCCATAATTTCAAATAGTGTGATATACATAACCAGAAATGTAACTTGCAGTGGATACATTCTCAATAAACGGGCAACAAATATTAATCACATAATGAAAAATACCAAGATTGCACGATTCCTACTAAACATTCAAGTGGAAATTTAGAAAGCAGGAATTTGTTTGCTTGAAGATTTACGGCTTTAATCGTCACCAAAAACCGATTGGATCAATATGGAGATTGAGTGATGCAGTTTTCATGTCAAGATTCACGTCAGTGTTCAGCAGATATCTAGAAGACTGGTTCTTCTGCTTGAGACTTTGTATGGCGCGATTGCGGAAGTAATCAACAAGAAAAGGAAGACTACATTGATCTGAATTTCGATGTACTTTTGGAGCAAGGATATGAGATTTGATGTTGGATCTTTCATACCGAACTTTCCTGAATTTGGTTAACAGTCTGAAACATTTACTTCTCGGGGTGAACAGGATCGGAAGTGATTGTGCGAAGTCGTGTATATTATCTATGAATCAAATTGTGCAGTAATGGCACTAAACGTCATGTAGAAGCAAACTTGAAATCTGAATCGGTAATTTTTATTTACACGTCATTATTTGCTGTTGCTTTCCATTAGTTAAAAACTTGCAACCATATTTGGATAACAAGCAATACAGCTTCAGAGGATTGATTGCCTTGCTACTTATTTCTACATTCAAATCCTACTGTCACTAGAGATATTGCTTTCTTGAGTACGTTGATCAATTTACCGTCTGCTTCCGATTCTGACACGATTAAATCAAATACTCTAGATTTATAAAAATCCATGTTTATATGATCAATTTGGAACATTCATTCGATGAAATTGATAATGCAGATTTTCTAGTTGTAGCAAATTTTGCGAGGATATAACATTGTTGTCTATTAAGTAAGCTAGAGTAGGTATGTCGAATCTTTTCGAGCAAACTCAAGCATTTATAGTATTACAGAGTTAATGCAATTAATAAACTTATTCCTGAGGTTTTTCATAGTAGTGTTATTGGTTTAAATAGGTCTATGATTTATATCGAACAGTATTTATCGCAGTTATTCTTGTGAAATGGAATCGCGTTGTATATTATGTGCTTGAGTACGAACGCTGTGTATTTCGAACCTGCAATTTGGTACTATCACTGATTGTGAGACACTGCATTGGTTTAGGTTGAAGTACGGAAAAGACTCGGTCAGGAAAGTAATTTTTCATTCTTATTGGAGGTTTTGTAAACGTTTTTAAAAAAGACAGAAATGGTAAATGTTTATTGTTTACATAACAGTGCAATAGATTTCTCGCAATATTTTGGGTCGTAACATTCCAATTTCAAAAAATCCTTCTCGCTAACATTGTTTCTATGTGAAATGAAGTTATTTGCATAATTTGGGCTTGATCGAGTTTCGGAAATGCGTTCGAGACTAGTTTCGGAATGACAATATTTTTTAAGTAATTTTGACATTTTCGAATTTTGTGAACCTCATAGATTATTTAAAACATTATATTTTATTTAGGACAGTAATTTAAATAGTTAGAATATTCAAAAATCTTATTTCTCTATAATCAAAAATAATAAATTATCTTTGATATAATTAATCAAGTTAATGCGAATGAACTCCTGGGGCGAATTTTACTTCTCTATTATATCGTATTCTATAGATGCTATTTTTATCGTTGCTATATAGGATGCTCTTTTCTACTCGTACGTTTCGAAATGTGGTTCTGATGTTTTCATGACACTCAACAACTATCTGCTACCATCACGGAAGTTGTCGAGTCGTCTCATCGGATACAGATAACGGCTTTGATTGTGGTAGGCTTCAGCGAGGTTCGTCGTGATTTGGTAGAATGACATCATCCATTGGTTCGTTGAATTCCAAGAAATTTCTGAGAATTTACCTTGTCTTGGTACTGGAATTTTAAAGTCTAATGAACATTCGTTGATACGTAATACATATGTGGCATTATTGTTAATTGTACCGTTATTTGTTAATTAAATTTAGATCTTACATGTGCAATTTTCAATTTGTTAGTGTGTACTATACGTAGATTACCTCCAATTAGTATTTCTATTCGGCAAGATTTCTACAACTTTGTGTGGACTACTATATTGGTTACAAAATTTTCCTATTTTAGACTCTTTCATAAGTTAAATTAAATCTAATGGTTCATAAACTTCTTTAATTTGCAAATTTGAATTTTGTCGTCGTTTTCTATTTAACATTTCATCATGATTTTTAGGACTAGAATTTATTATATCGTTCGTCGATAATTGTTCGACAGGGATTTCAGGTTGTGACGGTGCTTCTTGAGCTTCGGGAGTTGGGATGCGTAGATTATCTTCTCTTTGAAGATAATCAATATTATCGTTTTGATAATCTTGAGAAGACAGATCGACATCGAAAGTTAATGGTTCGCTATTGTGTTCGTCGCGGCCTAAATCATTTTGCGGGATATTTTCGGAGGGAACGTTCTTTACGGCAGACTTTTGAATGTCGTTCGCGCTGAAATTTTCGAGGAACTTCACATCGCGCGCGATTTCTACCCGTTTTGCATCCTTATTTCATATTCGATATCCCTTCGAACATTCGGAATACCCGACGAAAGTCCCCTTTCGCGAACGTGGTTCAAACTTCCCTTTATTCGGATCGTTATTTAGAAAATAGACGTCGCATCCGATATCGCGAAAGTGTTTAACGAGGGGCAGCTTCCCGTAAAGCCTCTCAAAAGGAGATTTTCTGGCTATAGCTCTTGACGGACATCGATTACGAATATGATTCGCCGTCGATACGGCTTCTGCCCAAAAAGATCGCGGTAGACCGGATTGCGCAATTAGACATCTCGCCGTTTCTACTATTGTCCGATTCTTCCGCTCGGCTACCTCGTTTTGCTGTGGATTGTATGCGTCCGATAACCTCCGTTTAATCCCGTTATCGCTTAAGAACTTATCAAACCGCGAATTTATATACTCCTTCCCATTATCCGATTGTAGGAATTTAATCTTGCGACCGGTCTGATTTTATATATAGTTCTTGAATTCTCGGAACGCATCAAATACTTGGTCCTTTGATCTTATAAACGGAACTTCGCACCACCTAGAATAATCGTCAATGAACGTGACGAAATATCTGTTACCTGCGTGTGAGTGCGTTCGCATGGGGCCGCAGACATCGCTGTGAATTATTTCTAAGACTTCCGTCGCACGCTTCGATTGTTCCGGAAACGGTGTTTGCGTCATCTTATTTTCGATACAAATTTCGCAACACAATGTCCGTTTAAAATCTTCAACGTTGCCACTCGGTATGATGCACTTCCGCCTCGCTTCCAGTAGATCCTGTTGATTTAAATGTCCAAGCCGCCTGTGCCATATCTCGAGCTCGTTGTTCCGTTGCGACTTCGCTGCGTCCTCGTCTGCTGCCATGGCCCTGTGTGTGGACCCTTTTTTCGTCACGTAATATAGGCCATTTTTACGAATGGCGGTCAAATTGTTATTGCCTTTACCATCGATGACTTTGGCTTGATCTTTTGTGAAAAGCACTCTGTATCCACGATCCGTTATTTTCCCGACCGATAACAGGTTTGTTCTTAGGTCCGGTACTTGCAGAGCGTCTTCTAGCGTCAAGTTCTTTTCTGAACCCCTTTCATCGATAACTACGCGCAAAGTTCCACTCGCGTTAATGTTTGTCGACGCATTGTTTGCAAGATTTAATTTTCCATGCAGCCTTTTGTCGATATATTCGAAGCTATTTAGATCCTTGCACAGGTGAGGCGTGCTGCCACTGTTCGTCGCTCACCCCGTTATTCACTCGTGTTATTTCGCATTTTTGTCCGAATTCCGACGTTGTGTAGAAGGAGATATCGCTGCTAGCACCTTTAGCCGAGTGTCTCGTGTTTCTACCCTTGCGGCACTCGGATGCTATATGGCCGAATTTCCGACATCGAAAACATTTCGGTTTTGAGCGGTCGTCATCGGTATATTTTCCGCAGCTCTGTTATAATTATTTTTCCCATAATTTGGTCTTACACGTCTTCCGGCAACCATAGCGTTAGGCACTGTGTCACACGATTCATTTTTGCGTGCGTCGCTTTCTTCGATGATCTTAATTCGAAGAGTATCGGGAGGTGGCAACTCATCACGCGACTCAATTGCACAGCGTAAAATTTCGAAACTCTGTGGCAAACTATACAGCAACAAAATTGCCAGCAAATCTGCGTTGATATCCACGTCCATTTCGTGTAGTTTGTCGACAGCATCAAAGAATTTCCTGAGGTGTTCGCGAACATCTTCGCCCTCGTTCATGCGCGTAGCTTTACGCGCAGGCCCCCGTGATTGATAGATCTGCTCGAGTTTCCGCCATACCTCGTTCGATATTCTACAATCCTTTATTTGTTTTAATTCCGACGGATTGATCGACAGTATTATATCAGATTTTGTCTTTTTTTTTTTTTTAAAGTAAGTTTATTTTTCTCATTTCAGTCATAATATACAGAGAATAATCCTACTTAAAAATACTTTTAACATTAATAATAAAAATTTTGATAGCCATTAGTTATCAATTTGGATAAACTCTATAGCTAGCTATGGTAATATGATATGTTTTAGGCACGTTATTAGGGCGAGAGATTTATATGCTATCAGTCTTGTATCGTTAGTTGTTAGTAAAAGAAAAGGAAGAGTCTTAAAAAAACTTTTACCATCTATCTTAAATATGACTTAGGCTAATTAAAACATAAATAAATAAGGCAGTAGGTGTGGGGTGAGGAGTTGGGGTGGGTGGGTTAGGGTTCGGAGGATCTATTTACAAGGGAACTTAAAACTAATGTTGCTGTTAAGCATTTTGCGCTATTTAAGGATTGTATACAGGTCTTAAGACAACCACTGATAATAACTAATGACCTTTGTTTTTCCGGAACTTAGTCTATTTTTTCACTTTTTACGGGTTCTTCTGCGGAGTTCGTCAATGTGCCTGGCGTCGTTAGCTAGCCAGGAGTAATCTTTGTTTAGTCTATCCCTGTCCATTTTGTCCTTGATAGAGAGTGCTGTTGAGTAGTTGGATTGTTCTCGTATGTATTTGTTGTCGTCTGGATTGATTTTCTTATTAGCGGAGTGTCTATTCCTATAGTAGATTATGGGTAAGTTATGTTGATCTTGGATTATTCCATTATGGTCACAGCAGAGGAACAGCTCTGGGGGTATGTAACCTGAGCTTAACTTGTTGGGGGTCGTCTCTTCTTCCGTTTTCATTGTGTCTATTATTATTTGATTTTTGGTGTGGCCAATCCTGCTGAAGTAATTTCGGGTGAGTTTTAAGTTGAAGCAGTCTATTCTTGGTATATCAGCTTTTGTGTATATTTTAATGTTACTGATTCTTTTGGTGTAATTTTATTCAGCTGTTCTATATCGGCCGAGGCATGTTCTTAAGCATGATCTTTCAAATCTTCTTATTTTTTCTATAATTGTTGGCCCGGTGTTCCAGAATATGGGTGCGGCATACGTTAATATGGGTCTAACTAATAGCTGGTAGCAAATAAGTTTGGCTTTGGTGGAAAGATTTTTGTTGTAGAAAAGTCTAGAGTTAGCTTTGAAGGTTCTTCTGGCTTTGTCCAGTTGCGTAATATGGTGTTTGTTCAGTCTTAGTAGATGATCCAGTTGTACTCCTAGATATTTTACTAGCTTTTTGGGGGTGATTTCAACAGTTTCGTTAGTGTGAATGTTTTTAGCTGTGATTGTTGCTTTTTCTATCTTTACTACGTTTGAGTATTTGATTTGTTTTACCGGTCTGCGGAAGAATATTAGCTCACTTTTGGTGGGATTAATTTTCAAGTTCCAGTTTTTATAGTAGTCAGTGATGTGGTTTAATGTCATTTGTAGTGAGTTTTTGATTTGTCCTACGTCCGTGTCAGCTTTGTAGATTATTAAGTCGTCCGCGTAGGCAATCGAGTGTAGTCTGTCTACGGTGTTGAGTCCGAATTCGTTTATAACTTCGCTATTATAAATGTTGAAGAGTATTGGTGATGTTACTGTTCCTTGTTGCAGGCCTTCTGAGATTTTGAATGTGGTGGTAGACATTTTCGTTCCGTCCCATATGCGGAACGTTTTTCCATTAGTCATATTTGCTATTAGTAGGATTAGTCCTGCTGGAAATTGGTATTTGTCTAGTTTATGAATTAGCCCATTATGCCAAACTGAATCGAATGCTTTTTCAAGGTCTAGCAATATTGCCCCCACTGTCAGTCCGTTGTGTAGGTAATTGTTGAGGTCAGAAGTTAATTTGTGAATTGCGTGTGTGGTAGAAAGTTTATTCTTAAATCCGAATTGGTTATCTGGTATAATATTGTGTTCAAATGTTCGTAGTGAGACTAATGGGTCTGTAGCTTTGTGGCTCTTCTGGGTTTTTACCTTTTTTTAGTATCGGTAGGATTTTAGCTTGTTTCCATCTGTTTGGGTAATAGGCGTGGTCAATTGCATTATTAAAGAGTATCGTGTATTCTATTATGATGGTTGTCGGTAGATTTTTGATGGCAATTGATGGGATGTTGTCCAGCCCTGACGAAGTCTTATTATTTAGCTTTTTGATAATTTCGCTTACTTCACTGCAAGAAATGAAATGATTGGTTTCTTTATCCAGGTGTACTGGCCTGTATGCTGGGTTAGCGTCTGTGAATGTTGTAAAAGTTGCCTTTGTATCTGTCATTCTTTTTGCTATTTTGCTGTATTTGTCTGTTGTTTCGTCGTATCTTGGTGAATTTATTCTTTCCAGATACTTTCCTATTATCTCGAGTTTAGTAATCGGATCTGTAATGTAAAGTTCGTTGTTGTCGGTCCTGTCTGGTAAAGTTTTCGCTACTTCTTTGTTAAATTCGTTTTTGTTAATATTAAGTCTGAGGTTTTCGATGCTAATGTGTTTTTGTGGTCTCAGTATCCTGTTAATGGTCGGGAAAAATTCATTGGCGTTCTTGAAGTTTATATTTTTAATGATGGAGGCCCAGTATGCGGTTGCAGCTTTAGAGATTTCAATGTGGAGTTTTTTATTGAGTATTTTTATTGTCCGTTTAATTCTGTTCGTCTCTTGTCTGCTGTGCTTGCTCGAGCTTTGGTACCTGATGAAATACAACCTTGATATTAGGCATGACTTTGCCGCGTGTAGTTTTTTAGTGTTATTGCTAATGTATTTTTGATAATAATTTTTATTGCTAGGTTTATTTGTTGGGACTATTTCGTTAATTGTTTTTGTGATAAGCAGTTCGAGGTAGCTGATACCTTCGTCTATTTCATTTATCGCGAGATTCCTATTATCCGGTAGTTTATTTTTTAGGTGCTTATCGGCCCGTTTGGCGAATTTTCGCCAATTAGTTTTTTTATAGTTGAATGAGTGGGGTTTAGGAGGAGTTGGTGTTATTCCTTGGAACAGTGTGGTTGGTTCTATTGCGAATGTTAGTGCATTATGATCGCTATCGTATGGGTTTGTCCTTATTTTGTTGTTGTTGAGGTTCAGTATTTCTAATCTGCTGTCTGTTATGCAGTAATCCAGGAAAGAGTTTGCTTTGGTGTACGTAGGGTTGGCAGCTGCGTAGATTGTTGTTTTATGTGATATACTGTTGTCGACCTCCCATTGTAGTAATCGTCTGCCCCTGTCATTCGTGTTTGAATCACCCCATTGTGTATTTCTGGCGTTTATGTCGCCGGCTATGATGAAGAAACTGTTTTCGTTGTCCAGATGAAAGTCTTTGTAAAGTTGTTCGAACTCGATTATGAATGCGTTTTTTGTGGATTGTGGGGCGTATATGCTGAAGATGAGTAATGTTTTTTTTGAGTTTACTATTATTTTTATCACTGTGTATTCTATGATTCTATTTTTCTTTGAGTTTGGGTATGGGACCATGGTGTAATTGATGTTGTTTTTTATAACTATTGCAGTACCTCCGCCTCTCGAGTTTGGAGCTCTGTCTGTCCTAATTATGTCGTAGTTGTTTAATTTCAGTTTGTGTTTGTTGTTAAGTTTCGCTTCTGAGATCAGTATAATGTCGTGTTTGTAAGCTTCAATATATTTTTGTAAGTCTAGTCTTTTTTTAATTGTGCACAGTGAATTTACATTTATCGCTGATATTTTGATTGGGTTGCTGGTGGTTGTGTGAGCCATTACTCGATTGACCATTGTGCTAAATAATCGATTCTCAGTGTATTTTGGGTGATTTTATTATTGAAATCGACTAGTTGCTCTTTGATTTCGTCTAAGCTACTTCTGAATATATCAAGTATTTGGCTTATATTTATGTTGTTGTGGTTATTATTGTCCGTTACTTGAAATTGTGTTCTTTCGTTGCTGTTGGTCAGCATTCTTGGGGTGGGGGGGGGGGGGGGTGAGCCTTTCGTTTCTGGTGTGTGTTTCGGGTTGTGCCATATGTTGTGTGTATGGAATTCTATTGTTTTTTGTGATGTTTGCGTATGAAATACTCGGGTCAATTTGTCTGTGAATTTTTTGTGTTTTTTCGAAAGCTTTTCTGTTTTTGTTTTCGTGTTCTTGCTTCTTCATGTTCATTATCATAGACATATATGGGCAGCCCAGGTAAGAGGCCGGGTGCCCATTTTCCCCGCAGTTAGCACATTTTAGCACGTTTTTATTACCTGATTTCTCGATGTTGCATTTTCTCGGTTTATGGCTTTGTGCGCATTTGACGCACCTGTACCTCATGTTGCAGTTAGAGCTGGCGTGACTTACTCTTTGGCAGTTTTTGCATTGGAAAATTTTAGGCTTTCTATGCCTTTCCCATCTTATTGATTGGCTTAGCAGTTTTTTGATTTTGAGTAGCTCCGGATGATTGCTATTTTTGTCTATTTGCACTATAAAATGGTATTTATTGCTATTTGTGCGGTCAAATTGTAGTTTGTTAATTTTGGTTATGCTTATGTTATTGATTTTGAGTTCTTCTAATGCAGCCATTACCTCAGCTTCATTGAAGCCCCCTCGAATGCCCTTAAGGACGAATGATTTGTTTTTAAGATGGCTTGTGGGGTGAAGGAGTGGAATTGGAGGTTATTTTCCTTCAGGATTTCCATGCTTTTAACCACTTGCGGTGCAAAGAAATTCTCGGTTGCGCGTGCCAGAACAATCGAGCGGGAATCACTTCGCGGCGCGTTCAGCGGGTGAGTTCCAGAAGAGAATATAAAGAGGCAGAAGGATAAAATTACATCTGTATCAATACTAAATTTATTTATTAATAATCTTGTAGGGTGTGATACTTTTCAAAACAACTTGGAATGTGTAACGCTACAAGACATGTTTTACGCTCCCATGTAGTTCCACTCCGTTTTTTATGTTTAGCGCATACTACGCACCTCCGTTGTGGATTTTTTTTTGGCGTTTGTAGGTGGTATATATCTTGGGAAATGTCCCCATTGCTTCGCTTGTAAGCGACTCGGAGCATTTCCAGCAGACATCCTTCCACGTCTTTGGTAATCAGGAAGACATACTGTTTCTAAAATCTGTTCGGCTACATCGATTCGAAACTTCGAAAAAGAATACTTTTTACATTTTGGTATTTCCATTTTTTTGCAATATAAAATATATGAATTGAGCAGTGCCATATCTGCTATGTAAAAAAATATTTTTTTATAAGTTTTAACGTATTTTCTCATTAATTTAAAAGATGATAAATAACTATCTTGCAGATCCACTCCACCCATACCCTCATTGTATTCCAAAACGATGTTAGGCTTTGTTGTAAGGCTTTTATTATTTTTCCACCTCTTTTTTTCCACTTCGACCATCTCAATTTTTGTATGTTTCGTGGACATTACATATATGTCTTTTTTGTCTTTCCATTTTGCAACCAAAATTCCATTACAGGAGCGCGATATCACGTCAGAACGTTTTAGTTTTGCACCTGCGAGTTCTTTAGGCATATTCTTCCTATTGCATCTCACTGTTCCTATGGCATTAATTTTTCTAGACTGTAACTTTTGAAATAGGCTTGGCGAAGAATACCAATTGTCCAAAAATAGAGTATGCCCGTAACCAGTTAGTACTGTGGACATAAGCATTGTGACGCTTTCGGAGACACCTACATTCGCATTTCTGTCTAAATCTTGACCAGTGTAGATTTTGAATTTAATGCAATAACCCGACTTGGATTCACATAACTTATAAAATTTCACTCCAAAACGTGCTCTTTTGGACGGATTATACTGTTTGTACGAGATCCGACCCGTGTACTTCATTAGCGACACATCTAACGAAATGTATTCCGCGGGAGTGCAAATATTTTGAAATTTCTCATTAAAATAATCGATTACACTCCGCACTTTACATAAACGATCGTCATTATCGTTTACAACTTCGTTATCAGTAAAGTGCAAAAAGCGTGAAATTTGTGCAAATCTCCAATAGGGCATTGTTTTTCGAAATATTGGTGTCTCGATTACGCTTCTTTTAGACCAATATGACTGCACAGTAGATTTTTTGACTTGGGACATCAAAATGCACAAAGCAAAATACGCATGTACTTCATCTATATTGGTGTCCCACCAAATGTCTTCAAATTTTCGTAATTTGCGGTTTTCATTTTGTAGTGTTTGACTGGCGTAACGATTAATTTCTGTCACAATAATTTTCCAAAAGTCTTCTGCTAATACTTCTCTTGTCATTTGTAAAGCTGTGACATTTTGCCCAACAAGAATATGTATTCTAGATATTCTTGAATATTCCCATACTTGCGTTATATTTTCCGCGTCTTTCCAAATCCATTCCTGGGATGAAACATTCCTTTCTCTATTCTCATTCTGAACATCTTCCTCGTCGTCAGATATAATTCTACGCCGATTCCGACGTGGAAAAACAATTTGTTCTAGATCACTGTCAGATTCTACATTGTCTTGTCTTCTCCGTTTATTTATAGAAATAACATCACTGGCTTCGCTATCACTTTCCATTTTACAGTCTGGGGTCAATACTAATAACTTTACACGATGAAGAGCAAGCAGAAACTGTGCCTCGGTAAAGAATTTTATTGAACAGTGGACATGCCACCCACGTCATTTATCTTTCTGTAACAATAGCCCAACGACGTGCGTAACACGTCGCTGGCGTTCCGGTAACAAAAGCATGTTGACGTGCGTGGCACGTCTTTCCACCGCAAGTGGTTAAAGTGAGCAGACTCATCACTGGCGTTGAGCCTCACAGTATCTTCGTCTAGTTGTTTTACCATAAATGACTGTGTTAAGTTTATTTTCTGAAATCAATGCTATTATAGTTTTTATCTTTGATTTTGTTATATATATTGGTGGCATTCTGCCCTTCCCTTTTGGTGTGGTGACATTTTCGGGAGTCCCCTGCGTTTATTTGTTCTCAGCGCACTCTGCCGCGAAGAGATTGTAAAGGGTGTCCCAAAATTCACGCAAGAAATAATTTTGATAGAAAACACAGATTTATAATTAAAAATTGTAAATTTTTTATTGATTTATATAGTATACAGTGTAGGGTTATGTATGGAATAGCATATCGGGTAAATGGCCTCCACGACTTTGCTGGCACATACGCACTCTTTTGTTGAAATTTTCCATGATTGTTTTGCATAAATGTGGCTGAATTTCGTTGATACAGCGCTCAATTTCCTCCTTCAAGGCGTGGGTGGTCGTGGACTTGTTGACATAAACCTTAGACTTCAAAAAACCCCAAAGAAAAAGATCCAACGGCGTTAAATCGCATGATCTGAGCGGCCAATTCTGATCACCAAAACGGGAAATTACACGACCAGGAAATGACTCATGCAATAATTGAATTGTTTCTCGGGCTGTATGGCATGTGGCACCGTCTTGTTGAAACCACATGCCGTCCACATTCATGTCTTGCAATTTTGGCACAAAAAACTGGATCATCATGTCGCGATAGCGAGCACCATTAACCGTTATTGTCTGACCAGCTGCATTTTCGAAGAAGAATGGTCCGATGATGCCTCCAACCCAAAATCCGCACCAAACAGTGACACGTTGTGGATGCATTTGTTTCTCAACAATCACTTGTGGATTTTCTGAACCCCAAATGCGACAATTTTGTCGATTAACAAAGCCATCCAGATGAAAATGAGCCTCATCGCTGAAGATGATTTTGTTCGAAAAATCAGCATCCACTTTTTGTTGTTCCATAATCCATTCAACGAACTCTCTTCGCTGTGCGTGGTCAGTAGGCTTCAGTTCTTGAGTCAATTGAACTTTGTAAGCATGAAGATGCAATTCTTGACCACGGCGCCGAATTGATGTTCCTGGACTCTCAGCAACACTCTCTCGAACTGCTTCAATGTTTTGTGTTGAACGACTTGTTGAAGGACGGCCAGACTGTTTAACCCTTTTGCGGCGGAGCGCTCTGAAATGAGTTGCGCTCTAAGCAGCCGATGCCAGATCGACCGCGCGGACAAAATACGCGAGTCGTTCCGAACGCGGTGTGCGGAGCTGATTTTGCTGGTTATTTCTCTAACGCGGCTGGCCGGCACGCCGATCAAACAATAATATTAATAATAATAACAATTTTAGTAATGTTTAACAATCTTTAATAATCTTAGATAATTTTTAATAATATTTCTTTGTGTGGTACAATCTAAAGCAGGGTTCAATACATAAACCAACTTTACAGTCTTTACATTCAAATCGTGTTTCGGTTCGCTTTTTGTGTTTGCTGCAAACCACACATTTCCGCCGACCGTTCTGCCGCTTTCCTGTGGGATTGATATATTTGGATGGAAAATGTGTTTGAACCAAACGTAACAGATTATCTTTGGATGCAGTTTGGCCTCCAGACTTATTGTTACATTTATTTTTATTTGAATATTTGAGTAGAATTTCTCTAATGAGACGTAAATGAAATTTCGCAAATGTTATATTCTGTTCCGACGTAATTTTGTAAAGTATGTAAGTATTGTAAATCGAAAGGTCCACCATATGGAAAAATAATTTCTTATACCATTTTAGAGTTTTACGAATAGTATTAATGGAATTTAAAATCATATCCGTTTTATCAACTGCTCCCATAACGCGATTAAAGTCTACTACGACAGTTGGTTTTAGAATTGGTCTTCCCGTTTTAATATCATTTCTTTTTGTTTCTGTATACTCAGCAGAATGATAACTTGATAACATTAGCACTTCTCTTTTGTCCATCCATTTTAGTGCTAATAATTTATCCGTAGATTGAAATGCAACTTCGCCTTTGCATAATTTATTGGATATATTAGGCATTCCACGTCTGGTTTTCTTCACGGTTCCAAATGCATGTGTCCTATTGTGATGTAAGAGAGAAAATAATGCCGGGCTTGGATACCAGTTATCGGTGACCAAAACATGACCCTTATTTAGATACGGTTCCATCAACGTCATGACAATATTTCCTGATTTTCAAATTTCTGCTAAATTATTGTTTGTTATATCCGTGCGCGCTCCACAATAGACAATAAAATCTTGGATATATCCAGTATAACAGTCACAAATTTCATACGACTTGATGCCAAATCTGTTTCGTTTCGAAGGTATATACTGCTTGAAGAAACATCGTCCTTTGAAAAGCAGCAAGCTTTCGTCGATGCATAAATACTTGTACGGCTAAAATGCTCGTGAAAAAGAATTTCGCAGTCTGTCGATGATGCTCCGAATTTTTATTAGCACGTCTTGATTTGTTGTTTCATTGTTATCATGAAAGTGCAGCATTTGTAATAGAGATTTATACCTGCCTTTTGTCATTATTCTTGGAAAATTTTCCGTTCGTAATAACTCGTCGGTTGAACAATATTCTTCTATTGATACTTTTCTTACTCTTGACATTAACATCGACAGAGCAAAAAATCGATACATTTCGGTAACTGTTGTATTTTTCCATGCCAACAATCGTGAGTGCCTACTGCGTACAGTTTTCGTAGTATAATAAGCATTGCTTTCTCTTACAATATGTTCAACCATATTTTCGGAAAGCCAAATTTTGTGCGCTCCAAAGAAATTGCCGCGGATCGATGTCTGGTAATTCCTCAATGTTCTCAGAATCAGATTCCGAACTACTTGGCAGTAGGCGCTTTTTATTATATGCATTTGGAATTCTACCTTTGTATCCAATTTCTCCAAACATTTCAGACAGGTCAGAATCCGATGAAAATTCCATATCATCGTAGCTCATATTCGTCGTCCATTTGTCCATGATTAGGGCAAAATTTGTGGATAATTATATTTGATTATGTAAAAAAAACCTTTGCACAAGAAGCGTATGCTGCTAGCACGTCAAAAACAAACGACTTAATGGACATTATTGGGCAGTTGTTGATAACAAACGAACGGTGCCTTCGTTCGAAGAGAGCGGCTCCGGATGGGCACCATCTGGCGCTGTTCGTTCGCAGCGGGTAAATTTGCCTGAGCGTCATCAGGCGCTGTTCGCTGAGAGTGAGCATCTATAGATGAGCGCCTAAAGGCGCTGTTCGCCGCGAAAGGGTTAAATCTGGGGCCGAAGTTGACGCCTAGGTATCTGACGGTCTTCTTCATTGCTATTGATCCATTCCCGATCTTGATCGTGGGAGGGCGTCTGATTTCAAGGAGTCCCTTGAGAAGGATCATTTCCGTTTTAGAGTCCGACAGATGCAGCTTGTGTGGCTTGCACCAGTCGGCTATGGTCTTCGTGGTAGCATTGCCTCTGACCTCGAGTTCCCTCCTGGAGTCGCCAGGGATCAGGACCAGGAGGTCGTCGGCATATGCTATGGTAATTATGTTGCAGCGAGCCAGAGTGTTTAGAAGACCGTCAAACACCAGGTTCCAAAACCTCGGACCCAGGACTGAGCCCTGCGGGCAACCCTTTGTCATCCTTTTTTCTGCAATGTTATTATTGTTCTTGATCTGCACAGACCTCCCCGAGAGATAACTCTGGATAAGCCTGTACAGATTCGCCGGACAGTTGCGCTTCTTCAGGTTGTCCAGGGTTGAGGGCCACCAGACATTGTCGAATGCGCCAGCTATGTCGAGTAGTATTCCAATCACGTATCTCTCTCGGCTTTATGAAGTGATCCGCCTGACTCTCACAATTGCTTCCTCCGTGGATCTGGCTGGACGGAAGCTGAATTGCTGGTCAGAGGTATGTGGGTGATTCTCAAAGATGCCTTTTAGTCTTTCTGCTGTTAGCCTCTCCAGAACCTTGCTAAGGACCGGGAGGAGGCATACAGACCTGTAGGATTTGGGGTTGGCGGGGTCCTTTTCTTCGTTCTTCAGAAGAACTTTGACGTCCCCCCGCTTCCACCTTACCGGAAATGTCGCCGATGAGAGACACGTGTTGTACATATGTGTGATTTTCGCGTGTAGTATGGGCAAGGCCCTTTGTACTACTTCCGGTTCCATTGCGTCAATGCCTGGGGCCTTCCCCCTTTTCAGTTTCCGGATGGCCGTGTCGATCTCTGAAATGGTGAATGAAGTGGTGTCAGTAGTGTTGGGCGATTCATCAGGTACGAGGCTACTCAGAAGCAGTGCAGCAGTGTCTTGCCATGTCATTGTGTGTGTGTGCTGTTGTCTGTGAGGTTGTTGCAAGCTTTAGCGGCGTGGACTTTCCTAGTTTGTAGTCTATAGACTACTCCCCAGGGGTCTTTATTCCCCTCAGTTGTCACAACGGAGAGGAGACAGATCGGTCGGTAGGACTTCGGGGCCTTCACGTCCTTGCCCTCTCCCTTCAGGAGCACTCTGAGGGAGCCCACCTTCCTGGTGGGGGAAAGACGCCCCAACGAAGGCACCCGTTGAATAGACGAACTAGCTGTCCTAACATTACTTTCGCGGCGGCCTTCAGCGCTCGGACCTCGATGAGGTCCGGTCCTGGTGCCTTGTCATTTCCGAATGTGCGGATCGCATCCACGACCTCGTCCGGTGAAAACGGAGAGGCGTCCGCGGTGTTTGGCGCGATTCGCACGTTCTCCCTAATCTCTCGCTGCGCGGGCGTGTCGTCTTCCGGCCGGTCGTCCGGGACGTGTGCTTCCAGAAGTTTGTTGGCTGTCTCTATCGCGCTCGTGGTATTGTCGTTGACTCGCCGGAGGGTGCTGAGCACCCTCTCGACACGGAGCTTGTTCGCTTGCAGCTTGTACACGAAGCCCCAAGGCTCCGTGTTCCCCTACGACGATACAAAGTTTCGCCAACTCTCGAGTTTCGCCCTCTTCACCTCTATGCTGTAGTTCCGCAACGAAGTGCGGTACTCCAGCAGTTTTTGGAGGCATGAGGACTCATCTCTTTCCTTCTGGAAGGCACGTCTCTGTCGGTAGACAGCCTTCTTCATGACCGTAAGCCCTTTCGTCCACCACGGATTGGACTTCCTGAACCTACGCTTTCTCGGCATTGACGCGGTGCAGGCATCTTTAATGATGTCTGTGAGCGTTTCTGCCATTCCTATTGTTTCTTCTGCTGACTCCAGGCTCAGGACTTCGAGCCTCGATCGTGAAAGATCGGACAGGGTCTCGGAGAATCGTTCCCAGTCGGCCCGACGAGTGTCGAACCGAGAGTTCGCGACACCGCGAACGCTACGAATCTATTCTCAACTGAGGTTTCGAGTAACCTCAGGAGACCGTCGAACATAAGGTTCCAGCACGCGGGGCCGAGGACGGAACCTTGCGGGCATCCTCTTGTCGCGCGCTTGGAGATCCTTTCTGTTCCTACCGTGAGACTGACCTTGCGGTCCTCGAAGTAATTGGAGATTACCTCGAAGACGTTGCACGGACAGTCTCGATTCCTAAGACTACCTAACACTAGGGGCCACCAGACGTTGTCGAAGGCTCCGGAAATGTCGAAGAGTAGTGCGATCACATGCCGATGTTCGGTGTCATCAACCATGCGGCGCAACTCGACAATTGCATCTTCAGTCGACTTTCCGCGCGTAAACCCGAACTGTCTGTTGGAGATGCGTCCCGTCGCCATCGCCGTCTGCTCTAATCTGCTCTTAAGGAGCTTCTCGAAAGTTTTCCCGATCACGGAGAGGAGACATATTGGTCGGTAGGATTTTGGGTCCTTCTCGTCCTTTCCTTCGCCTTTCAGGAGGATTCTCAGAGAGCCCACCTTCCAGGCGGAGGGGAAGACGCCCCATCGAAGGCACCCATTGAATAATCGCGAGAGTTCCCCGAGGATCGTTTTCGCGGAGGCCTTCAGGACCTGTACCTCGATGAGGTCCGGTCCTGGCACCTTTTTATTTTCGAAGAAACGAATTGCTCCGGCCACCTCCACCAAGGAAAAGGGCGAGGCGTCGGCGGTATTCGGGGCGATTCGCGCCTCTTCCCGGAGAACCCTTTGTGTCGGCGAGTCGAGTTCAGGTCGGTCGTCAGGGACGTGGGCTTCCAGAAGCTCGCTGGCGGTTTCCAAAGCACCGGTTGTACTTTTATTGTTGCGCCGGAGTGTGCTTATCACTTTCTCTACACGGAGTTTATTTGCCTGGAGCTTGTATACGATGCCCCAGGGCTCCGTGTTCCCGTTCGACGTCACGAAGTTTTGCCAGCTTTCCCGTTTCGTCCTCTTCACCTTCCTACTGTAGTTCCGCAACGAAGTACGGTATTCCTGCAGTTTTTGGAGGCGGGAGGGTCCGTCTATCGTCTTCTGGAAGCCACGCCTCTGCCTGTACACGGTCTTTTTGAGCTTAGTTAGCTCTTTTGTCCACCACGGGTTGGACTTCCTAAATTTCCTTTTTCTAGGCATTGACGCAGTGCAGGCGTCAGTGATGACGGCTGTGAGCGTCTCTGCCATCCTACTTACATCTTCCACCGACCCCAAACTCAAGACTTCGAGCCTCGACCGTGAGTGGTCGGACAGGGCCTCCGAGAACCGCTCCCAATCCGCTCGACGAGTGTCGAAGCGAGAGTTCGCTGCTCCCTGATTTCCCGTCGCGGCCCTAGGTGCCCGCAGCCGGATGTCGATGGCGTTATGATCGCTAGTCGTCCATTCGCTTCTTATCCTCCATTCTTTAATATAGGGGACCATGGAGGGGGATGCCAAGGTAACGTCGATGTATGACGATCCTTTTGGCGTCCAGAAGGTGGGTGGTTGACTAGCGTCGTTAGCTACAGTTAATCTAAACGCGGAGACTAAT
The DNA here is from genome assembly GCF_051020955.1 of Megalopta genalis. NCBI lineage: Eukaryota > Metazoa > Arthropoda > Insecta > Hymenoptera > Halictidae > Megalopta > Megalopta genalis. The sequence goes on from NC_135022.1 coordinate 7,749,626, forward strand.
CTTTCTAACTGCGCTCCCCTCTCGTTTGTGCTGTGCGGGCTCCAGAGCGAGGATTGCGCGTTCGCGTCGACTGAAGTTATTATTCTCTTCCCCCTCAATGCCAGGAGTACCGTCTCCAAATGCTTGAGGTGCTTCTCTATCTCATCTTGTTGTTGGAAATAATAAGACACCGCGTAGAAGGAGAAGCCGGGGGCCAGCACTTCCGCACATGCGCAGTGCGGATTACTGAGCTGCGAGATGTTCAGCTGTAGGATCGTCGCATGTTCAGCTGTAGGATCCTAACTCCCGTGGTTACATTCGCGATCGCGGGGCCGCGGTTTCGCGTTGGGGTTGGGGGGACGCGGAGGTTGGTTTTCCTAATATTCCCTATATTCGCAGCGTCGCACCTTACGAGGTGGACGCGGACGGCGCGAAGACCGATCCCGTCCAATTGTTTATCCGAATCTACTCCTGTTGCATTGCCTAGGTCGTTACCGATGTCCCTCCTAATCCTAGCGGTTAATTCCGCCACAGGGACCCCAGGGACGGGAGTCCCTGTGTCCGAGGCCCTTGCTTTGTATTTTGTGTCTGGCATTAATGGTTTTTTGAAAAATAACTTCCCGCCTTCGTCCTTTCTCGTTCGTTTTCCGTTCTCATGTCCGTCTGAATAGCATTGGTCGTATGTGAATGTACGGCTTTCGGCTGGCGATTTTTTCTCGTTGTTTTGGGCTCCTTGTCAGACCCTTCCCGTTACTTTGCTCTTCCTCTTTTGTCTTTTGTCTTTCGTTCCTTTGGCTCTTCCGACCTCTCGAACCCTATGTTTTCTTCTGGGTGTTATTACCCAGTCGGGGCACTACTCCCCTTTTGTTTGGGCGTTACTTCCCTTTTTTTTTCTTTTATGGGCTCCACCCTGCCCATGGGCTCCCTCAGGCCCGATATCACCTGGCCTAGGCCCTACAAACACTCTTGGCTCTGGAAGGTGAGGTTGCCGACCCTCAAGCGTAGACACACAGTCAGGCCCCAGTCCTTTCGCAGCGGCAGCATTGGTTTCCCCCGAAGTAGTAGCTAGAAGGTGGAATATTCCTTTTTTTTTGTTTGCTACGTCCTTCGGGGTACTCATAGCAGGAACCACGGGGAGGTCGCTGCTTGCTAGCCATGCACCCCTTTGTCTGGCTTCAACGTACTGGCCGTATGGGCGGTCCGCTTCCACGAGAAAAGGGATACATTAGCAACTCCCGCCAGTAGATAGGGACATCTAGTGTGAATCCGGTCACCGCGAGGGTGACGCAGATATGTTACCTCGCCCTTACGGGCATACACAACTAAGTAGATAGGGACATCTAATGTCTACAATAATTGAGCAACAGGGCCGAGGCCGGCTCTGGCCGGGCGAAGCAGTGCTTGCTTATGCCGGTCGATGTTAAAGCAGCTGAAACCACTGCGAAGAGAGAGGTCCGCATCCGGAAACTGCGGGCGTTGTGCTTGGAGAAACCCCCTCCTCACCGTTTACCGGTTCATCGGAAGGGAAGATCGTACCGCGAGTGTGGTGACTCATTTAGCCACTCCCCCGGCGAGTCGGCCCCCGGGATGGGGGGGGGCGAGCCGCCGGGAGAATGTTTCCAGCGGGGGCCACGGGGAGGCGTAGTCACCAGCGTAGCGCTCGATCTCTTACAGGTTCTCCATTTGAGAGTTTTGCGGCGGCCGTCGTCGCGACTCGCTGGGGAGCGGCTCGCGAGGACATTCTCCGCGGGTTACCCCGGAACACCGTTGTCTAGGACAGTTAGTCTCTAGTGATTTTACGTGCAGTACCAACCCAAAGGCTTACCCACACGGCCCCCATGGGCGCGGGATTGGGATACGCCCAATTAGCGCATTCCCGCTCATGCGGGAACTACCGGTACACTCCCAGGCTGCAGGGCCTGAGAGCAGACAACCGGTGGTGCCGAGTGACTTTCCACACTCTACCGTCTCTGCAGGACGGTGCCCGAGCTGAACAATGCGCAGCTCACCCGCCGAGACCCTGGAAAAAGGGGTCTCTGACTAGCATTTGGCCTTACCACTGCCCCCGCGATGGTCCTACCCATGACCGGGCTGAGGCACTCCTCAGGGGCTCCCGGTCCCCGCGGTACCAGTCAAGATCACTGGTTGGATCTTCCGTAGCGCTAGCTACTACCAGTTTGGAAGCCTACACTTCCGGTACTGGTGAACCAGCGCTTCGAGTGCGTGGAGTCGCTACACTCCAAAGGCCCTTGCAGGAATCGGCCAACTGGACCCGGCAAGCCGTATCCAGCCAACCTTTCATCCGGCAAGGGTACCCCCCTGCGCCTCTGGACACCAGGCTTACACGACATTCGCTCTTTCACTCATTCTCTCTCGTCTTCTCACAAATATACTCTTCGCTAACATACTAAAACACTCATACGTCGCCTTATTCTCCACCACACGCCCAACACTCACACCTCCATCTTCACATACTATCACACCACAATCATTCAGATTTCGGATATCATTGTACCATTCACACTCAACTAACACATGCTTCCAATCCTCATGTGCTCTACCACATCCGCACATCCTAGTTTCACATAACCCACGCTTCCATAAAAAGTCATTCATGCTTCCATGTCCAGTCATCAGAAAACATACATACAAACTAGGCTCAAATACAATCGTTCTCAAAGCAAAACAAACATTCTTAATATATTCATACGTCACACGTCCTTTTCCACTCTCATGCCATCTACGCTGCCATACTTCTATCATTCTCTCATTTATAAGCCTCACTCCCTCCCGTTCCTCCATTCCATCCATTTCCTCATCATTAACAATCTCATTTTCACCAACACTCACACCATGCTTCCATCGCCAAATCATGCCTCTTTTTCTGCATTCCAGGTCCCAGGGGGGGGGGGGGTACCCATTAGGACCTGCATTGCATCCGTCGAAACGGTTCTACACACATTTAGACAAGCATACAACACTATTCGCTGACATCTATTCATAATATCTCTAGCATACTGAAACTTCATACTTTCACACCATACACTAGCACCATACATCACACATGCTTCAAACAAACCTCTATAAATTACACGCATACCCTTCTTTCTCATTCCCCATTCTCGCCTCATTACTCTACTCATTTGTCCAACCACTCCAGTAATCTTGTCTTTCAAACTCCTCAAATGTACCCCAAATTGCAGTCTCTCGCTCATCCAAACACCCAAATACTTCACACATTCAACTCTTTTCATACCTCTATCCTTCATACGTACATTCGGACTTCTAGTCATTGCCAAATTTCCATTCATCATCATCACACTCTTAGATTCAGAAACACTCACTCCCACTCTATCTCCCCATTGACACACAATTCTCATCCATTCAGTTCCCTTTCTCTCCAGTTCCACTCGGTTTCGCCCTTCAATCATTAAAAACAAATCATCCGCATATGCAACACATTTACACCCCGTCGCACTTAGATCCACAAGCAGATCATTCATCATTAAATTCCAAATAAACGGCCCTGCTATAGATCCTTGCGGACAGCCACGCACTACACGCTTCCAAACAATGTCATTTACTCCAGTCATACAAACCATTCGGTCCCTAAAATAATCTTTCCATAAATCAATCTCATCACATTCAATCTCACTCAATTTCTCAATCACTCTACACCATTCTAAATTATCAAACGCTCCTTTAAAATCAACAAATATCCCTAATACATACTTACATTCACTCCGAGAAACATACTCCTTAACTTTCAACCATGCAGACTCCGTAGATTTACCTTTCATAAATCCCTGTTGCACATCACACATTCTACCATCCATCTTACGCTCAAGCCTTCTGATCATCATCTTCTCCAGGATTTTCCCTAAAACAGACAATAAACAAATCGGCCTATACGACCCTGGATCGGACTTAACCTTATCAGGAGACTTCAGCAATATAATCACCCGTGCTTTCTTCCATTCACTCGGAAAGGTATTCGCTCTCAAACACTCATCATACATACTCTTCAAATATTCCGGGATCGCTCGTCCTACATTCCTCATCATCTCAGCACTCACACCATCCATTCCTGGCGCCTTACCCAACCTCATTTCACTAATCGCTTCTTTTAATTCATGCCATTTAAAACTTTTAGTATTTACTTCATTTATATTATCATTCACTTCCTCATTTATTACTTCATTTTCATCATTCAATCCATCATTCACATCATCCATTTCCGAAGCCGGAAACAAGCGATCCAATATCACATTCACACTTTCATTCCATGTTTTCGTCATTCTTCCATTCACATTCATCGTATTTAAACATTCACTCCGATATTTCCCTCTACATACTCTGTAAACAGGACCCCATGGGTCCTCATTACTACTTTTACTCACAAAGTTCTTCCAATGATCCTCTTTCACTCTACACATCTCTTTCTTATACTCACTTAAACATCTTTTATATTCTAGTGCTCTTTCACACACATTTTCTCCTCGCCGCCTAGCATTCTGCATTTTCTTCCGTTTATTCCGTACGTTCTTCTTCATTTTCTCTAACTCTCTTGTCCACCATGCATTCTTTTTCTTATTCGATCTTTTGCATACTTTCAAGCATTTATCATTCACATCTTGAATCAAACGTACCATTTCAACCGCTAACTCATCCGCACTTTTCCGCACATCAAGCTCACCCACTACCGCACTACATCTTAACTCATCCACATATTCATCCCAATCAACATTTTTACAAAACCATCTTTTCTCAACAGACAAAATTTCCACACACTCTTTATCAAATATCATATCAACACTTATAACATTATGGTCACTTATTCCCCACTCACACTCTACTTTCCATTCAAACTGACATCCAGCACAAGAATCACTCACAATTGTCACATCAATATCACTCTGTCCATTCGGACCAGAGAACGTATACCATTCACTCGGCTCATTTAACACCTGCATACCATTCGCAATAATCCAATCTTCCAATTCACGTCCACGTATTTCATTTTCTCTTGAGCGGCCACCTCCCTTACTATACCATAAAGGAGACACCGCATTCGCATCCATACCAAAAATGATTCTCTTACCACATAAACATTCACACAATTTATCCATGTATCTAAGATAATCCTCAATATCCCGACCAAATCTGAAATACATGGACACAACATACAACTCACCAAAATCTCCTTTCAGCCACACACACACACCACACTCATCTGTACACTCACTCACACGCACCGCTTCTATACATACATCATTCACAACAACAACCGCTCCAATTCGCTCACCTTCATTCACAAATACTTTCATACAGCCTGGTAATCCTCTAACATTCCCATCAACAGCCATATACGGCTCCTGCAACATTGCCACACTAATTCTTTTTTCGCCCATAACCACTCCCAGATCACACATAACCGTATACGCCCGCTGACAATTACACTGAATCATACTTAACTTGCACTTATTCATAGCTAATCCTCATTCGCTCTCTCTCTACAATACGTTTATATTCTGGGCATTCCTCAGACATAACCGAATGATCGCATTTGTTACCTTTCATTCTACAATTTCTACACACAAATCCATCTCTCACACAATTAATCCTCACATGACCTTTCTCACAACATTTTTGACATAAATTATCTTTTTCTTTACACTCTTTCGCAACATGGCCAAAGCCACTACATTTAAAACATCTCAAAACACTCACATATTCTTTAAATTTACAAGATTTCCATCTTATATAAATTCTCTCTTCACCAGTCAACACACTCAACATCCTAACATTCAATTCAACAATAACATTCCCAACACTCGCATCCTTCCTACTTCTCCTACTCACTATTCGCACTCGCTCATTAAATTCATTTTCACTCACACATTCCTTCAAATTCTTTTCATACAATTCATTCAAAAATTCTTTCTCATTCATTTCATTCGGCACATCAAAAACAATTATCTTTGGTCCAATTTTTCTTGGCATTTCAACTTTCAAACCAACCTCATTAAATTTCTCGCAACCTTTAATTTTATTTAATTCATTCAAACTAGCAGTCTCAATCGCTAGTCCACCACTCCTTATCTTTCTGACAGCTCTCACTCGCACATTCAAATCCTTACTTATCTCATTAATCACTCTCTCTTTCACCTGCTCACTTGTCATTGTGACCTTGTCATCTTTAGGCTCTACAATGACAGCATACTTCCTGTCCTTCTTCTCATCCACTCTGCTCATTTTATCACCCCTCATTCTATCAGCATCCACACCCGCTCCAACACCCACACCCACTCCAACGCCCAAACCCATTCTGGCAGCACTCGCATACGTTCTGCCCGGGCTAGCAGGCATACACACACGTTTCTCACATTCTTCCAATTTACCTTTCAATCTCTCATTCTCACAAATCAATCGCATCATACACTCTTCATACTCACCAACACAGTTTAGAATATACTCACTCACTACTTTAGATACACGATTAGAGTCATTAAATACACATTTCCTCACTTTCTCACCAATCTTTCTCATACATAGCATGTCATTACCTTCAGCTTCTGTCATGCTAATATCCATTTCACGCACATTCATACCGCTTATGCTAACATTCGATCTCACACTTTTATCCTCTTCTTCCGACGCATTCGAACCATCAACTTTCCTTTTCCTCAAACTACCACTTCTACTGCCCTGTCTCACCAAACCCTGACTCTTCACACTATCACCACCACCCGTGATCGAGCCATGCGTCCTCGGCTCATCATCCCCTTCCTCCCCAATGACACCCCCCATTAGTTTTTCACGTTTTGGATCCATGAATGTCCCCACGAGTATGGCGGAAAAATTTGTCCACCTGGGCGGAGCCCCCTGCACCCAGGTAAGGCTAAAATACAACTGGTGGCGCCAGGTATCCAGAGGTTGGCCGCTAACGGCCAGCGCACCCGCTGACCACGCACTAATGCCATCGACCAGTGCGTACCCCATCACCGCGCACCTCTGCTTAGGGTTAGGGATTTTTTAGAGAGGTTGTCATCCTCGCGGTCCGGCCGGTTAAGGCAAGACCCCCGGGCCCGTAAAACATGACCACGGGCTTACGGTATGAGGTTCAATTTTAGTCTGGCCTCTCACCTCAGGCCACTCCGGCTAGGTTAGACCTGCGAGGGAATCAAGTTCCCCGCCGGCACAGCCCTGAGGATCATCAAGGCTCGCAAGCCCCCCCACCACGACAAGGTACGAACCACGGGGGGGCGTTGTCTAGGACAGTTGGTGACTGCGATTCCGGCGGTAGCCTGGTGGGTGTTTGGGGGGGGGGCTAGTCTTAGGTGGGTGGCTGGGGCGGTCTAGCCCTTTTACCCGTGAGGTTTTTGCTCTGGTCCTCCACACATAACTCCTTCTGGCTCTTGAGGTTGTCTGCGCGGGGTCCGGGGGCGGGCAGCTTGATGGCTGCCTACCACTGCGGGTGCTGGGACCTGGGGGGGGGGGGGTCGGGGGGAGACGGGGGTCTGGCGTCGATAATGAGGTCATCTCTGAGCTTCATCACTTTGACCGCGAAACTGGCAAAGTGTGGAAAGTTACTTTTGCTGGCTAGCTCATAGAGATGACATGGCCAGGGGGTGTTGTTTGCTCGCAATTGGAGTGCGAGCTCCACCCTGTGGTCGTGGACGGAGGAGCATTCGAAGATAATGTGCCTGACAGTGTCGGTGGCACCGCAGGCACACGCGTCGTCTGACGATATCCTGAGGGAGTGTAGCTTCTTTTTAATGCGTCCATGCCCCGTGAGGAGCTGGATCACATAGAAGTTGAGCGGGATGTCTTTAAGGTGCACTCTTTCGTGCGAGCTGCTGAAGAAGTCGTGGGTGATACGACCGCTGGTCGACTCATCCGACTCCTTCTGCCAAGTAGCCAGGGTTTGTTCTTTGATAGAACAGGCTATTTCTGAGATTATTGTGGGGGATGTATTCGGTTGGTGGGGGTGTAGCTCGCCAATGGTGAAGGGTTGGTTATTCCTGAGATGGAAGAGGGCTTTGCGCTCCCTGAGAATTAGGTCTAGGTGGGGGGGCTCCGGCAACGATGGACAGGGCGTCGAGTGAGGTGGTGCGATCGGCGCGGGTGGTACGGATAAGGACGAATCTCTGTGATTGTCTCAGCTTCCTGACATGCCATTTGTTGAGCCTATCGGACCAACTGGCGGCTGCGTAAGATACGATGAGGACGTAGAGGCCTTTGAAGAGGGTCCTCATGCTATTCTGGTTAAGACCCCAGTGGGTCTTGGCTATGCGAGAGAGCTGGTTAAATATGGTCTTGCTTCTGCCCGCCACGTAGTTAATGTGCGGGGTGATGTTGAAGCGGGGGCCGAAATGTACACCCAGATACCGGATTGATGCCGGCATCTTGAGTGAGCAGTTATCTATTCGAATGGTAGGGGGTCTCTCACTTGGCGGTAGGGGGTCTCTCACACTCCTTGGCGGGTGTCAAGGAAGCCTTTCGCGAGGAAGATTACGGACTTGGCTTTTGACAGCTCAAGTTTGTTCCGTCGATACCATGCGGATATGATGTCTGTGATAACGGCGGATCTGGACTCTATTTCTTTTCTACTGTTGCCGGAGACGGTGACTGCAAGGTCGTCGGCGTAGGCCGTTTCGTCGTAGCTGCAACGGTGGATGGCGGTGAGGAGGTCGTCGAAAATGACATTCCATAGATAGGGACCGAGGACTAAGCCTTGCGGGCAGCCCTTGGCGACCCTAATAATGGCTGATCTGTTAGACAGGTAGTCTTGTATTAACCTGTAGAGGTTGCTAGGGCAGCTTCTCGCTTTGAGCTGCTGGAGAATGGCGGGCCACCAGACGTTGTCAAAAGCGCCGCTGATGTCGAATAGGAGGGCGACCGCGTATTTTTCGTTGCTGTTCTGGGTGGACTCGCGTAGTTGGATGATGGCGTGCTCGGTGGAGAGCCCAGTTTTGAACCCGAACTGAGAGGTCGAAGCTAGGGGATGACTGTTGAAGGGGTTCGACAGTCTGTCGGCGATGAGCCTTTCAAGGGTTTTGCTAATGATAGGTAGGAGGCAGATAGGCCCGTACGATTTTGGGTCAGTTCTGGGCTTCTCGGTGCTCTTTAGAAGGTCCTTTACGACTCCTGTCTTCCAGATGCTGGGGAATTTGCCATGGGCGAGACAGCTGTTGAACAAGAGAGTGATTTCCCGATGGAGGTGGCGCCAGGCACGCTTGAGGGTGACTGCCTCCATCGGGTCCTGGCCGGGGGCTTTATTATTTTTGATGCGTTTGATAGCGCTTGAGACCTCCTCCATCTCGAAGAAGGGGGCGTTGGGGGTGTCGGGGGTGGTGTTCGCGAGTTGGCGGACTTCCGCGTGGAAGGCGGAGTCCGTCTGAGGGGTGTCATCGGGCATCAGAGCGTGGAGGAGAGCCCTACTCGATTCCTCCCAGGAGGTGGTTTGGCCGTTTTCGGTGGAGATGGAGACCGGGAAGTCCTCGGCGCGGACTTTGCCCGTGACCGTTTTATATGGGATGCTCCAAGGGTTGGCATTGCCCTGTTCCGTTACGAAATCTCTCCAGCTTTGGAGTTTGGATTTGCGGATGGTGGCTGTGTACCTGTTCCTGAGTTGCCTGTACTGGGCCTTCAGGATTTCTTTACGAGCGGAGTTGGGTTCTGTTTGGTAGATTCTTTTCGTGTGGCGGACCTCGGATCTGAGGGTTGTGAACTGGGGAGTCCACCACGGGACTGATCTCGGGAATCTGGTCTTCTTTGGGATCGCGGAATTGGAGGCTGAAGAGATTATTTGATGGACGTCCGCGCTAAGGATATCGGGGTCAACTGCATAGTGGTCGTCTGGGAGGGGGGGGGGGTATTCCTCTGTGAGAGCTGGGATAATTCTAGCGAATTTCGCCCAGTTGGCTCTCTTGGTGTTGTAGCGGGATTGTGCGGGCGGGGGGGGTGGCAGTGGGCATGGGGGCACAGATCAGGAAAGTGATCAGATTGTGATCGCTTGTTGACCTGTCTGGGTGGACAGTCCACGAAGAGACGTGGCTGAAGAGGCTGTGTGTGGCGAGCGTGAGGTCGATATTGGATCGACTGTGGGCGTTATCGAAAGTGGGGGTGTTGGCGGGTTCGTTGACTATCCCTAGTCGGGATTGGGCAATGAAGTCCTCCATGATTTCGCCTCTCTCGTCAGAGGATGGGTTATGCCAGAGTGGCGATTTGGCGTTGCAGTCAGCGAGGATCAGGATGTTACGGTTTTGGATGGTATGTAGGATGGTTTCGAGGTGGTGAAGGAAGGGCTGGATGTCGTCACTGTACTGGAAGTACATGTTGACGACGATGAGTTTCAGATCGTGAAATGTGATTTCTGCGCATATGCAATGTGTGTTGCACAGCGCTTCTATTTTGAGAACGGTTAGGAAGGGGTTTCTGACTACAAGCGCCGCCTTGGGAAGGTCGGGAACCGAGAGGCTGGAGAACCTTTTGCGGTCGGTGATTATCCGGGAGTTCGGTCCGAAGGTACTGAGGGCGTTATTGAAGGAGTAGGGCTGCTGGATCGCGAGAATGTCGATTCCTTCCTCGGAGGCGCAGACTTTTAACTCCTCGAGAGCCAATCTGGAGTTCTGCGCGTTGACCTGGCCTATCCTAATTACGGGCTTAGATTGGGGGGGGGTGAGGTTTACAAACCATAATCCGTACGTGAGAGTACCTGATTTATGGCCGCAACGTAGGCTGGGCATTGCCTGTCGGTGACCGAGTAGGTGGAGGGTTTGCCGGTTTTGTGGCAATTGTGACAGCGGGCTGGTTTGGGCTTGTTGGGGCAGGTCTTAAATGAGTGGCCCTGCTCGGCGCAGTGGCCAAAGATGTCTTTCTCGGCGCGACAGAGTTTGGTGGTGTGGCCGAAACTGTGGCACTTATAACACCGGGTGGCCGCGATGTAGTCGTTGACCCGGCAACAACTCCATCCGACATATACGCGTTCTTTTTTGATAAGGAAGTCGCGAGCCTGCTTGGATACCTCGAGTATCCAGTTGCTCTTATCTTTAGTCCTGTCTCCGGACTTGAACGCGAGCTTGATCTGCTGGGATAGAGCTTTTTCCGGGACGTCTAAATTCTGGCTGACTATGGCTCGAAGGGTGGCCTCGTCACTTTCCAGCTTAGGGACGTCATAAAGGTTGATCCTGGGGTTACGTTTGAGGGGGGCGCCGACTATGAGGCCTGCAGTTTTGAGCTGGGCGTTGTTGCGGAGGGTGTTGAGGTCAGAGTCTTTGAGGGACTCGACCAGGATGCCGTTCCCCTGGATTTTTCTTATGCTCTTAATCTGGAGCTTACAATCCGTGGGGGAGACCAGCTTGAGGACCGTTTCTTTTGTCTTGTCGCTAGACTCAAAGGACTTAGGGTCCTGCGGGAGGATGGTGGTGGCGCTGGGGGGGTTCTGTCTCAGGTTCGAGAGAGCGGCCGTCTTTGATCGGACCCCGACTCTCTCGGCGTAAGTAGTGGGCCGAGAGGGTTCTTTCGGGGCTTGACAGTTCTCTGTGACAGACTCGAGGGTTTTTCTCTGCTGTCTGTTCTCGGAACTGATGGCTTTTATTTGGCCTTCCAGGTTGCTGCAGCGGAGCAGGGACTCGCCGAGTATGCTCTGCAACTTGGAGGCAATGAACTGGGACGCGTCTGGGTATAGGCCGTTATCCTGGTCCATAAGGAACCGCATAAGGGCCATAGTGACCTTTTCGGACTTAAGCCGTGGGTCGTTAGCGGTGGGGTCGGGTACGGGGGCGGCTTTGGTCGGGTTGTCGCTGCACGGGGCAGGATTTGGGGCGGGAAGACCGGGGGTGGGGAGGGAGCAACGGATCTTTTCGCGGCCTTGTTGGGTTTGCGGGGGAGGACTGCTGCGAGGGGGGTATCGGAGTCATTGTCCGACTGTATGCGGCGCTTACTTTTCCGGTTCCGGCTGATCACCTTCCAGTATCCCTCGGAGTCCGACACCTCTGTGTCCATCATGCTGATGGACGATGGCGGGCGGGGTGGGGCGGGGTGGCGGTTCCTGAGCTGGCCTCCGGCCTGGGGAGGCTAGTAGATAGGGACAGCTAGTGTCTATTAATGAGAGCATTCATGAGGCCGTAGCCTGCTCTGACGGTACGAAGTGTGATATCACTTATGACCGTCGATGGAAAATCAGCGGTGTACAGCTGCGAAGGAACCGGGACTTAGATCCATCGCGCCCTCGCTGTTTAAGTTCATTGGACCGGGGAGTCAGAAGACCCGGTCTTAACTCTCTGTCGGCTGCAAGGAGTTGTATGTCTGCTTTAAGTATTTCGCCGGCGATAATAATATGAAAGTAGTGAATGGTCGATCTGCTAGGCGACCGCGGTGGCGGTTGCTCGGCACCGCACGCCAACCGCTACAACGGCTTTCTTGCCGTGTTGCCACCCCCAAAGTGCCACCCGACAGTAATAGTACAGCGTGCTAGGTCAGCGGGTGGCTATTTACGTATTTGCTTCTGTATAATTTATAGAGCTGACTGCTGAACCCAACACAGCCAGCTCGTGTCATAAAAGTAATTTGGCACCGCTCGACAAACCAAAGGGCTGCGGATGCATTCAACCCAGACAAATCTAACTAATATTTCCAGTATTTTGAATGTAGCAGGAGCTAATGCTGCAAAAGCTTTTAAAGGCTTATATGATGTTTGGTTTAATGAAGAAGGAGGTAAAACACAATATTTAAAAACGTTAGAAAAGGAAGGGATACGTCTATCTAATATTTCCAGTATTTTACATGGAGCAAGAACTAAAGCTCCTGAAACTTTTACAAATTTATATGATCTTTGGTTTGATAAGGAAGGAAACAAAAGACTACATACAAAAACTTTAGAAAACGAGAAGATAAATCTGTCTAATATGTCCAGTATTTTGAATGGTGCAGGAGCTAACGCTGCAGAAGCTTTTAAAGATTTATATGACTCTTGGTTTGATGCAAGAGGAAATCAAACACAGCGTTTAAAACATTTTATTGAAGGCGAAGTTGAGGGAAGTAACTTTACGTTGCATAACTTGTCTAGCATATTAAGTAGAGCAGGAGGCAAGGCTAAAGGTGCTTTTCAAGAGTTGCACAGCGTTTGTTTTAATAGCAAAGGACAAAGAACAGAGCTTTTAGAGGACTTCTACAACGCAGGTTTTAGACCAAGTAACTCATCCTCTATACTATGTGGAACAGGAGCTCATGCTTCTTTTACTTTGAAACAACTGCAAAATATTTCTTTTAATAAGAGAAGAAAGAAAACACAGCTTTTAAAGGATTTTTACAATGTGGGTTTTAGGCCGTGCGATTTATGTGGTATATTGAGTGCAGCAGCGAATAGTTTAAAAGAATTTCATGATTTTTGTTTTATACACGAAACAAAAAAGTATTTGAATCGTTTCATAATTGAGAAGACAGGTTGTATACCAAGAAATTTATCTAAAATATTGCATGGAGCAGCAACTAAGATTTGTTCTCTGCTGGCTACACACCCCCGCCCCGCCCGGGGGAGCGGGACGGGGGTAGTGCGAGGTTTGACCCGCTAAAACCCCCACGGCGGCCTAGGGCGCTGGCGATTACTGGGGGAGCCACGGGAACTCTTAACGAACACAACCGCGGCTCCCCCTCGCCTGGCCGGCCACCAGGATGGAATGGCGGTGGCCGGCCGCGTCCCGGGGGGAGATTTATCCTCCCCCATGAATAATCTTGGTTAAGCGGTGCGGGGAGCGGTCCTCCGCACCTCCTCGTCACGACGGCCGCTTTTCAATGCGGGTGCCCAGGGCCCCTGCCCTGGGCACGGCGGCCGTCGGGGGCGACGATGTTCGTCGCCCCACTCCCGGTATAGGGAGGACATCTTCGGTTGGCGGGCGGCGGGCAATTAAACCAGCATAATCTGGTACACCCGCCGCCCGCCTATTCTCAGCTGCTCGGGGGGGGGGCTCTAGGCGTGGGCGCACACGCCGCACCCCCCGCTCACAGCGACCCCGCTCGGCAGCCTCCTTCTGCAACATTACCTGTTCGTAGAAGGCGATGGCTGCCGCCCATTTTCTCGGGCTCTCCAGCATGGCCCCAACTAAGCTGGAGAGAGCGAGGTCGCGACCAAGTTCCCTTCTTAGGACTCGGCGCAGCACTGAAAAGGCGGGGCATACCTCCAGTGTATGCTGCGCCGAGTCCTCCTCCGCGCCACAGTAGTGGCACACCGTCGTCGCTTCCCGACCGATGCGACACAGGTAGACACCGAAGCAGCCATGCCCGGTGAATACCTGCGTCGCACGGTAGGTGAGCCTGCCAAACCGCCTCTGCTGCCACGAGGTGAAGTGCGGCAGGAGAGCCCCAGGGATGCGCTCGCCGGCATGGGAACAAAGCTCCGCATGCCATCTGGCGAGCGCAAGTCCCCGGGCCTGGAGCTCGAAGCACTGGACCGCCTCCTGCTCCGGCGGGTCCCCCCGAGCCCGGCCAGCGATGCATATGCGCCTATAAATATAGGTGCGCATCGCCGCTTGCAGCTCGAAGGGAATTTCTCCCGCCAGAGCAAGCGCCGCCACGGTAGACGTGGTGCGGTAGCCTCTTATGAGGCGAAGGGCCATCTGCCTCTGAAGCCGGCGCAACAACAGTGTGTTGCGCCGGTTTGTCCTCACGGACGGCGCCCAAATCGGGGCGCCGTATAAGATCATGGTCCGCACCACGCCCAGGTATTGGCGGCGCACCATATCGTTCGGCCCTCCGAGATTGGGCAACAGGCGGCCTAACGCAGCCGCCGCCCTCTCAACTCGGGGGACGAGGCGGCCGAAATGCGCTCCAAACCTCCAGTGGCTGTCGAGGATCAGTCCGAGATACTTGATCTCAGACTTGACCTCGACGCAGGCTTCTCCAACCCGGATCCACGATCCGGCCGGTGGCTGCGACCGAGGCCGTCCAAACCAGACGTCCTCGGCCTTCTCCGGGGCCATCTTCAGCCCCAGATCGTGGATCCTCGCGACGACGGCTGCCATCGCAACCTCCGCTCGTCGGATGGTCCTCTCGAAGATGTCCCCGACGGTGACCACCAACGTGTCGTCTGCATAGCAGACAAGGGTGGCACCGTCGGGCAGGTAGGCCTTCTCCAGGACCGCGTTATACCCCAGGTCCCACAGGAGTGGTCATAGCACGGACCCCTGCGGGACCCCGCAGTCCACCTCCCTCCGAATCATCCCGTACCGGCCCGGGTATTCTACCCACCTGTCCCGCAGGTAGGCCCCGCTCACCCGCCTCAGATAGGGAGGCACCTGATGCCCGACCAGGGCCTCCCTAATGGCGGACCAGGGCAGGGTGTTAAACGCATTGACGATGTCAATCGACACCGCCAAGCACACCCCGCCCCGTGCCACGGCATTGTCCGAGAGGGACTTAAGACGATCGATTGCGTCGATCGTCGACCGCTCCTCCCGGAAGCCGAACTGGCAGTCCGCCAGATCGGGGCCATCGCTGGACAGGTGCCTGGCGAGGCGGGCGGCAATGATCTTCTCAAAGATCTTGCCCACCTCGTCCAGGAGACAAATGGGCCGGTACGCGGAGGGAGAATCCGCAGGCCTCACATCCTTCCTTAAGAGGACCATCCGACTTCTCCAGAGGTCCGGGAACACCCCGGACCTCAGAAGCCCGGAGTAGAGGCTTCTTAGCCTCTCGCCCAGTACGCTCATGGCAAGCAACCAGACCCGGCCGGGGATACCGTCCGGCCCCGGGGCAGTATTCTTGCCCCGGAGCCATTTGACTACCCCAGCCATTTCCTCCGGCGCGACCTCCAGATCCGGGGACCACTCATGTCCCTCTAGCTGAGGGACGGGCCGGGACGCCTCCCCGCTGACGGGGAATAGCGCGTACACGACCCGTCCGAGCATCCCCGGATCCAGGCTCTCCGTCACAGGGGGCGCCCAGGGACGTAATCGTCCCATCGCCATTTTGTATGGGCGCCCCCATGGATCTCGGTTTAAGGTACCGAGAAGGTCGCGCCAGGCCTGGCTCTTCGCCTGCCTGATGGCCAGCTGCAGGGGGACCACCTTCTCCCTGTATCGCCCATACAGCTGGATAGCCAGCTCCACGTCGGAACGTCGTCGTCGACGGGCGCGGGCGTACTGGCGTCGCGTGCGGACGCATTCTGTGCGCAAATCCGCTATCGCGCGCGACCACCAGTACACCGCCTTCCTCGGGAAGACCCTGGCCCGGGGCATGGCGATGTCGCAAATCGACGTCATTGCGCCCCGGAACCAATGGGCCTCCCTTGTCCCGTCGACTGGCCCGGCCGGTGGTGCCGGCCAGGCCACGACGTGGGCTGCCGCCATCAGAGCGTCCTGGTCGAGGCGCTTCAGCTCCCACCGCGGCTGAGGCGATCCCTCATCAGCGGGGCGACGTCGGGGCGTCGATGGGGCGGCGGGGAGGCCGAGAACAATGTACCTGTGGTCGGACAGCGTCTCGACCTCCTCCGCCACCCTCCACCCCGTAATACGGCGCGCGGCTGGGGGCGTTGCCCATGAAAGGTCAACGATGGACCCCCCATTGTGCCGCACGCACGTATGGACCGAGCCCTAATTTAAAAGACGGAGCTCGAGTCCCGCCGCCCAATCAAGCACCTCCCGGCCCCTCGGGTCTGTCCTGGGGGAACCCCAAGCTGTAGACTTAGCGTTGAAATCCCCCAGGACCAGCAGCGGACGTGGCTGGCAGCGGGAGACGCATCTCCCCACCACGTCCAGATACTGCTCGAATTCCTCGAGGGACCATCTCGGAGGTGCGTAGATCGCCACAACCGCGGTGCCGCCCCAGTCAACGGCCAGGTATCTCCGGCCGCGCTCGATAACGGAGCACGCCAGGGACCCGGGCCGGCCTCCCCATATTATAACGGCGGAACCGCCCAGGTCACCTATCCAATGTGGATGGGCGGGAATCCTGTACGGCTCCGCCGCTACGGCCAACCCGGCACCCCGCTCGGCCATGAATTGCACAAGAAGGTCCTGTGCCCTGGCCGAGCGGTTCAGGTTGGCCTGTATTATAGGGCCCTTGGGCCCCATTATAGGCAGGCCTCAACATCCATCGCCGCCGCGGGAGCGGTGGCGTCTGTGGTCTCTTTGGCCCCATCAGCCCCCGCGGGCGCGACGATGGCACCTTTCGGTGCCTCCTTCGGTTTGTTGGCCACGGTGGCCGCCGCCTTAGCCACCGTGGTCTTTCTTTCCCTGCTCCCTCTGCCGCGTCTCGCGCTGGCAGGGCACGCCCGGCTACCGAGGCGGTGACCGGCTGGCTTGCCTACGCCCGCACAAAGCGGGCAATTTGGCTTTGCCGTACAGCCGGTCACTTTGTGGTCCCGACTGCCGCACCCAAAGCAGCAGTCGGAACGATCCTCGGCCGCAGTGCACCGCTGCCTAGTGTGGCCCAGGCCAAGGCTGCGATAGCACTGCAAGGGACGGGCGCTGAGGGCCTCCACCGTCGCCTGAGTCCAGCCCACCGTGATTTTGCCCGCGACCGCAACTTTGCGTGCGGCCGCAGCAGGGCACTGGACCCAGAGGGTGCCCAAACCAGAGGGGGAAGGCCGGATTTCGCCGGTCCTCACATCCCCCTGGTTGCACCCTCCCACACGGGCGACAGCTGTGGCAACCTCCGCCGGCGTGGTCGAGTCGACCAGGCCGCGCACCCTAAGGTCGGCCTTCTTTATTGGGCGCGCGACCTTCACGCCGGTTCCCGCCAGCGCGTCCGCCATCTTTGCGGCAAGGACAGTGGCGTTGGCAGCCCCATCTGCTTCGGGGACCTCCAAAATAATCCCCCCCGTCACCGCCCTCCTGGGCTTCAATGAGGCGATGCCAATTTCTGCCAGGTCTATTTTGGACCTGGCAGTGGTCATCGCCTCGGCATAACTCATCGCCCCGCCGGCCGGTACCGTTATTGTAACGGCAGCCGTGCGGGGCGGACGCGGCGGCAGAGGAGCCCTCCTGGGGGCAGCCGGTGCCACCCGTTTGTCCGCCCTCCCGTTCGGAGTGGCCTTGGCAGCTGCCGCAGATTTACCTGCGGCAACCGCCTTTTTGGCCTTCCGGCCAACTACCTGGGACCACACCTCAGTTGGTGGTGTGGTGGAAGGCAGCGCAACCGCAGGGGCGGCCCGCGGCTGAGCGGGCTGACTCTAGGTCGCCTTAGCAGCCACAGCCCCCCCTACCGCCACCCTTCCCCCCCTCCTGTTCGTCGGCAGAGGGTGGGCAGATGGCACGGGTGCCACCGACTGCGGGTCCCGCACCCGCGGAACCAGCTCCCTCCTGAACAATGCCAGCTTGGCATCGATCAAGGAGCCGATCTGCGCCAGCAAGTCTGCTGGCACAGCCGCGGGTGGGGGCGAGGACCCTCCTCGCCCAGGGGACTGGGGCCCCCGAGCGCCGATAACCGGCAGCAGCCCTGTGCCCCCCCCCCCCAGGGTGCAGCAGCGGAGGCATCCCGGCAACAGCCGGCCTCACCTCCACCGCTTGACGGAGTCGGGCAACCTCGGCCCGCAGCTCCGCCATCTGCTCCCTCAGCAGAGCATTTTCGGCCTCCAACAGCCGGGTAGCGTTGGGAGCTGACCTGTTCGCCAGCTCCGCAACGCCCACCCGGCTGCTCAGTGCCGCCGCCCGCAGGGATCGGACCGCGCTGGCCTTTAGCCCCATCGTCGCGGCAGAAATCCTCGCGTCGTCGCCCAGGCTCTCCATCACCGCCGCCGCTACGTCTCGCGTCGGGCGGTTGCGGAAATCCGCAGCGACCTTCACTTCGTCTGGAAGCGGGTCGCCGGATCTCGCGGGCTTCGGCCCCAGAGCAACCGGGTCAAAGATGCCCGCGATGAGGCCTTTGTCGGCCTCAGCCTGCCTGCGTTTGGCCTCATGGAGGCCAACGCATGCCCTGGTCGTTGGTGGCCGGTCTCGTTTCCTCGTAGAGGTGCCCGGGACGCTCTGCGTCGAGTGGTGGGAGGAGACAGAGAAGTCCGACTCCTCCCCCCCCATCGCAATCGCCAAGGCCCGCCGCAGGCCTCTTTGTGCCGCGTGTTGTCGAATGCCTCCGCGACACCGGCACTATACATCTTTTGAGGCGCACGATAGGCCCGCGCACCTCCCCCTCACGCTCGTTTCCCTCCTCCCCGGTTGTTTTTGTAAATGAATCCATAACTGATCCCACGAGTGTGGTCGGAAAGGAGGTCACCCCGGGTAGAGCCGCCATACCCGGGGAAGGCTAATACGCCCGGGGGGTCGCCAGGTACCCCGGGGTTGTCCGCTAACGATTGGTGCACCCATCAACCACGCCGCTTAAACGAAAAATCGATTGCCGGTCCCCAGGGACCGGCGTAGCACTTAACGTGTTAAACTGGTTTCTCCATCTGAGAACAAATTCCAGATAAAAAGTATCAGGAGGATCCAGGGTAATGGCATCCTGGTCAAGTCTTCAAAAAATTCAGACCTAAAAACCCTCCAATGTAACGCGCAGCTGAAAGCAGCCGGCCTGATTGTCGGCGCCCCCCTGAAGAAAAACCCCAGAATTATTTTGTAGGACGTTCCCAAACTAGATAACGACGAGACCACCCTCCGTGCAATCATCAATCAGAACCTCGACGGCCCGGAAAAATCCGTATCACAGCAAATCATACTTGCCCTCAAATCTGGCGACAGAAATAAAGACAAATGCAACTGAATACTCGACATTCAGGCCCGCGACATTCTCATAAAAAAGGAGCGAGTGTACGTCGGATGGAGTTGTTGCCGCGTCAACGACTACATCGCTACTGCCGCGCAGAAAAAGACATCTGTGGCCATTGCGCTGAGCAAGGCCACACCTACAAGAACTGCCCCAATAAGGCCAAACCGTCCTGCTGCCACAATTGCCAAAAGACCGGCAAGCCCGCCACCCACTCCGTCACTCAATGCGACTGCCCAGCCTATATCGCGGCAATAAACCAGGTGCTCGCTCGCACTGATTATGGTTTGTAAGCCCAACCATCCCCAAACCAAGCCCATCATCAAAATAGGCCAAGTCAACGCCCAGGACTCCAGAGGAACTAAAAGTCTGCACCTCCGAGGAAAAGATAGACATCCTCGCAATCCAAGAACCCTACTCGTTTCATAATGGCCTTAGTAGTTTCAGTCCGAACTCTAAAATAGAAGAAGTTCTCCGCAAGAAGTTCTCCAACCTCGCAGCCCCTGACCACGTCAAAGCGGCGATAGTAATCCGTGACTCCCTCTTAACCGTCCTCAAAATAGAGAAGCTATGCAATACCCATTGCATATGCGTCGAAATCACCCACCATGACCTGAAACTTGTTATCGTCAACATGTACTTCCAGTACGGTGATAATATCCAACCATACCTTCACCATCTCGAAACCATTCTCAAAACCATTAAAAACCACAACGTCCTAATAACCATAGACAGTAATGCCAAATCGCCGCTTTGGCACAATCAACAATCAGACGAAAGGGTCGAGATAATGGAGGACTTCATTGCCCAATCCCGACTACTGATTGATAACGAACCCACGAGTACTTACACCTTCAATAATGCCCACAGTCAATCCAACATCGACCTAACCCTCACCACCAACAGCCTCTACAATCACATTTGTGACAGCACGACCAACGACCACAATCTCATTACCTTCAGCATCACAACCCCCCCCAGCCCATCATTACCAAAGCCTCCCAATCCCGCTTCAATATTAAGAGAGAGAGCCAACTGGGAAAAATTCGAAAGAATTATCCCAACTCTCAAAACAAAATACCTCCCCCTTGAGATGACCCCTACACAATCGACCCTGAAACCCTCAGCGCGGACATTCAGGAAATCATCATTTCAGCCTTCAACTCCGCGATCCCCAAGAAAACTAGGTTTCCGCGATCCGTCCCATGATGGACCACTCGACTTACAAGTTGAGTGGTCAACCAAGGTCCGCCACCTGAAAAAAGCTTACCAAACCGAACCCAACTCCGTCCTTAAAACAACCCTGAAAGCTCAGTACAGGCAACTCAGGAATAGATATACCGCCACCATTCGCAAGTTCAAACTCCTAAGCTGGAGAAACTTTGTAACAAAACAAGGAAATGCCAACCCTTGGGGCATTCCATATAAAACCATTTCCGGAAAAATCCGCGCTGAGGATATCCCGGTCACAATTACTGCTGCTAACGGACAAACCACCTCCTGGGAAGAAACGAGTAGGGCCCTCCTCCACGCGCTAATGCCCGACGACACCTTCTTGACGGACACCGTCTTCCACACGGAAATCTGTCAAAACGCGAACACCATACCGGACACCCCAAACGCCCCCTTCTTCGAGATGGAAGAAGTGCAGGGCGCAATCAAGCGCCTTAAGAATAATAAAGACCCTGGCCAGGACCTGATGGAGTCCGCCATCCTGAAACAGGCCTGACATCACTCTCCTCTTTAACAGCTGCCTCGCCCGCGGCAAATTCGCCAGCATATGGAAGACAGGAGTCGTCAGAGTCCTTCTCAAGAGCGTGGACAAGTCCAGAACCGACCCGAAATCTTACAGGCCAATCTGCCTCCTGCCTGTCATCAGCAAGACCCTCGAGAGACCCGTCGCCGACAGACTCTCTAACATTATCAATAGACACTCCCTAGCCACCACATCTCAGTTTGGTTTCAAAACCGGGCTCTCCACCGAACACGCCATCCTCCAGTTACGCTAATCCACCCAAAATAAGGGTGAAAAATACGCCATTGCCCCTCTCTTTGACATCAGCAGCGCCTTTGACAATGTCTGGTGGCCCGCTATCCTCCAGCAGCTAAATGCGAGAAGCTGCCCTAGTATTCTCTACAGGCTTATCCAAGATTACCTGTATTGACAGATCTGTTAAAATTATCAGCAATATTTCAGCATCTTCCAAGTCAGTCTCCAAAGGCTGCCCACAAGTTTCAGTCCTAGATCCGTACCTATGGAACGTCGTCTTCGACGACCTCCTAGGCGTCATACACCGCTGCGGCTACGATGCAACGGCCTACGCGGACGATCTCGCGGTCACCATCTCCGGCAACAGCAGAAAGGAAATTGAGCTCAGGTCCTCCATTATCACAGACATCATATCTGCGTGGTGTGAAAAGAACAAACTTGAGCTATCGAAAGTCAGAAATCCTCCTCGCTAAAGGCATCTTAGATATTCATAGACCACCCACTCACAGAATAGATAACTGCCCACTCAAGATGCTGGCATCTATCCGGTATCGGTTATACGCCCTCATTCGAACCACCCGCGCTTACCGCACCACCTCGATACCCTGACCATCATTGCCGGAGCTCCCCCCATAGATTTGCTTCTGAGAGAGCGCAAAGCCACCTTCCATCTCAGGAACAATCAGCACTTCACCATAAGTGACCTACACTACACCCATCACTCTCCGGACACACCCTCCACAGTTATCTCCGAAACAGCCAGATCGATCAGAGATCAAACCCTGATGAATCGACCAATGGTCGAACTACCAGCACGCACAGTTATTATTATCCGCGAAGGCGATTACGGAATTTCGATCGGAACGTCCCGATGCGTCGAGAGAGATGTCCGAGTATCGTGACGAGAACGCGAGCAGCATCGCGAACCGTGGATGTCCTTGAAATTTCGTTGCAAATAACCGCTTCGATGCGAAACGTTGAATGTACACGGATTTCGAGTATGCGAGTTCGCGAAATGAATTCGTGGTCTTGATCTGTACACGGAGAACTTCATTTACTTGACAGACGGTGTTTGTCCGATCAGGACGATCGTTCAAGTTTAAATTGAGATTGAATTGAAATGCGAGACGTTCACTGATTATATCTTCCGAAGCCGGCCGTTCGATCAGCGGCGATGGATGTGTAACGTTAATGCGACAGTATTCTAGAGTTACATATTTCGGAAATAAATAAATAAATAGGTCGTAAATTACCGAACGAGGATGCTACGAATGCCCGCAGAGTGGTAGGGGTTACGGGGGACAGTGTTTTGTTTAAGTTTCGCGAAACTCCTCGAGCCTCTTGGCCGAAAGGAAGAGTGCGAGCGAGCGAGACAGCGAATGAGAGAGAAAGAGAGAGAAAATGTGTAAGAGTGAAATAAAGTGTACGGGAGAGTGGGGAGTTTGTTATGAAAATGCAACGAATAGGAAAATAGGGCGAGGGAGATTCAAAGGGTGGAAGATCCGAACGGAAAAGTCGAGAGGCATTCGTTACCGAGACGCGATCGAGTACCAACCAGTGGAGGAGATAAGTACGCAGGTGAGTGTAAAATAGCCGAGAGTCGAAGATGTGGCTTCGGACTCGTTGCGAGGCGCGCCTGAAATTCGAGTATATGGCTCGAAGCGCGAGCAGCCAAAGCGACGACGGTTTTTCCGCGAAAAATTCTAATGAAAATTTCGTCTTTCGTTCGCTAGTCCCGCATGTTCCTCGGCCGCCGCGTGTCACTCAACGAGATCGGTAGAAAAGCGATCGACTTTTTGGTTAGCGAAATTTGCGTTTAAGATGTTCCGCGTACAAAGAAGAAAACACTGGACGACGTCGCGTAGCCGTCGCACTCGACAATTCGGCCGAAGAAATTTCACGGATATCGGGACTTTGCGGGGCATGTCTTCGATAAATTCCTTCTCTTTCACAGCTGGATCTAAAATCCAGAAATTGACTTACCGCGTCTAAACCACTAGATTGGCATAATCGGTAAAATTGTTTCCAATCATGCTATATACTTGATTGTTGTTCATTTCATTGGCATTCTTATTTTTGTACAGGTCCGAGTTGTAGTAAAGGCCGCAACAGTGGCGAAAATAGGTAGTATTTTTGCAATATCTAGAACATTGGAATGCTCTAGAAGAATTAATGAACTAAAATTTAAGACTTTCGATAATATCGTGAGTAGACTCGTTAATGACAGAAGAAACAATCCAAGTGTTAACATTGACATTGAACAATGTATCAAGTTACAGTGTTAACCATGGGTGTTTGGAAACCATTATCGGCTGGCGTTATATTTTGCCAGCAAGAAGATCTTTGTTGGCCATTTATCGAGAACAAAAAGTTGAAAGAATTATTCGATGGAATATTTAACGGTGAAAATTTCAATAAAGCATTCGAACCCATTACAAATGATATGAAAGAATTAATTAGGACCTCGAAATTACTTCGGGAGGAACAAAATTCCTGTCGCATAATTGTTAACACTAACTTGATACATTGTACTGTATCAATGTTAACACTTCGATTGTTTCTCGATACGACCGTTCTTCTTAACAATCTCACTAATCTGCATACCAATGAACCCAGTATGCCGCAACTAGAATCCTCGCCTCAAGAGCAGTCGTGCTCTACAAAATTTAACTCAACCTCTAGTCTACAAATCTCCTAATTTTCTCAAATATCCCTAAACTCTGAGATCGTAAAACTCAAACCAATTGTTACGTCCTCCGACGTATTGAATTAGTCGCATAAGAACATATATATATATACAGGGTGTCCCACAATTATTTTAACAGCCGAAAATGAGGGGTAGCTGAGGTCATTTGAAGTAACTTTTTCCTTTGCGAAAATGCAATCCGCGGCTTTGTTTACGAGTTATTAACGAAAAACTCTGGCCAATGAGAGGTGACGGTGCGAGAGAGAGGGTCCGCGAGAGAGTCCGCAGCACGAGGCTTTGACAGAAGGTCGGGACGGACTCGAGCCGCGTTCGAAGTATTGAACAAGTCACGAAGCGAGAACTTGCCGGATTTTTTTAACTACATAACAGTGATATTTTTAAGAAAAACGCTGTTCACCTTTACATGAGAACGTCTGAAGAATATTCACTAATTTTTCGGACTCGAAATAATATGTAGTTTAACCGCGACAGTCGTTTTAATTTTCTGGTGTGCATGACACCTTATGTGTACCATATGAAATATTTATGCAAGGTGTACAGTGAAGATTAACAAAGTTCGTAAATGATATTTTAATTTAAATAATTCCGTGTACGAACAGAATTCAACGAATGATTCGCAAAGCTGATTTAATAATAAATAATCGCGTTAAGGTACGTAAAGGATTTGTTTTTTAGAGAAATATGAAAAATATTATCGATAAGAAACTCACCCATTTAGTTGAGGATGCATTTGCTGACTCGTACGTACTGACCTCGTACAACGAACAGCTGATCCCAGGTCGATGACCGCAACATTCGAGGGATACTGTCGGTGGAACCTCTGGTATGGTTATTTGCGAAGTTCACTTACACTGCACTGTCACCAAACACTGATCAGTTATTTAATCACTGATAATCCGAATCACTTGTGGATATTTAAGAAAGATCACTGAGACTCGTTCATGGATAATCGTTTATTCGACGCGTTCGTTCGGAAGTCGACGTTTCACTGCCGAAAAATTCAGGCCTTGACTGTGGGTCCTTGTTGTTCTTCGTTCGGCCGTACAAGGAAATGACACTCGATACCATTTTCTTCGCACGGCCATTAATTACGTTCTAAGAGCGCAGGGTGACAGCGGATCGGACACAGTTTACGTCTCGGCATATCTTGTTTATTTCATTTGGCGGTACCCTGCGCTTCGAAGAAAATAGTATCGGGTGTTATTTCCTCGGACGACCGAAAGACGAACGACAAGGGCCCACGGTCGAGGCCTCGATTTTTTGGCAGTGAAACGTCGACTTCCGAACGAACGCGTCGAATAAACGATTATCCGCGAACGAGTCTCAGTGATCTTTCTTAAATATCCACAAGTGATTCGGATTATCAGTGATTAATTAAGTGATCAGTGTTTAGTGACAGTGCAGTGAAAGATCAGCTGTACGTTGTACAAAGTCAGTGCCCTTCGACATCATGAATTTCAGCCAGCAAATGCATCCTCAACTAACTGGGTGAGTTTCTTACTGATAATATTTTTCATATCTCTCTAATAAACAAATCCTTTACGTCCCTTATTTATTATTAAATCAGCTTTGCAAATCATTCGTGAATCTTCACTGTACACCTTGCATAAAAATTTCATATGGTACACACGAGGTGTCATGCACACCAGAAAATTAAAACAGCTGTCACGGTTAAACTTCATATTATTTCGGGTCCGAAAAATTAGTAAGTATTCTTCAGACGTTCTAAAGTAAAGGTGAACAGCGTTTTTCTTAAAAATATCACTGTTATGTAGTTAAAAAAATCCGGCAAGTTCTCGCTTCGTGACTTGTTCAATACTTCGAACGCGGCTCGAGTCCGTCCCGACCTTCTGTCAAAGCCTCGTGCTGCGGACTCTCTCGCGGACCCTCTCTCTCGCACCGTCACCTCTCATTGGCCAGTGTTTTTCGTTAATAACTCGTAAACAAAGCCGCGGATTGCATTTTCGCAAAGGAAAAAGTTACTTCAAATGACCTCAGCTACCCCTCATTTTCGGCTGTTAAAATAATTGTGGGACACCCTGTATATATATATATATATATATATATACCCGAATAGCAATAAGTAGTAATAGTAAGACCATAATATACGAAACACGTAAAGAATAAGTTAGCGATATCGAGTATAGCATATAACCACGTTAACATAAGTTAGTATAGCCGTACCTCTCGAATCTACTGTATAGAACGAATTATTCTAAGTCCGAAATTCCGCCCGAGCGCGTCAAAGACACGCTCCTAGTTCTGACGTCACCCGCTCAACGCGGCCGCCCCACTCCGGCGACCGCCCCACCAGGACCTACCGGCAAGATGGCCGCCGATGACCGGAGGAGCTCAGAGCGGCCGCACAACCGATCAGACTCGTTCCGGGCTCCAGCGAGGGAAGTCGTCTCCTCCTGCAAGCCATTCCCCTAATTCAACTCAAGTCTCTTTTCTATTTCAAAGTCTCATTCAAACTCAAATCACCGCGTTAGTAACTAAGTCCTTGTATCGTTAATATCTTAGAATATATTTTAGTTATTACTACTTCTACAATCATTAATTACCTAGACTCTCTCCCTACTCGGCAATACATTCGTACATTCGTACATATTCACTTAGAAACTATTCCGCCTTCGTGTGTACCGATCTCACCCCGAATGATCTGCACGAATGCGTAATACAATTAACGACATTATTCCCAAAGCGCTTGTACCGATCTCACCCCGAATGATCTGGGCGCAGCAGGGATAAGACCGTCCTTCTTACATTCTTACTTAACAAATAACGAATGCCGAAACGCGCCGGTCGTCGACATCAACTAAGAAAGCTGGCGAAAGCTTTCGTTTCGGGCCGTATCGTACGAAGCTCCAGTACTCCGAACGCGTCATCGAGGTAATCTCGCACACCTTCGTCGCCGATCCAGCCACCGGAGTCTGCACCGAACATCAATCTACGGCCATCCTGAGAGAGCGAACAGCACCCCGAAATTCCTGAGGACCATTGCGAGCCGGCGTGCGATTGACCGACAAATTAGGTTCTCCGATAAAGGTTAGAGTTTGAATTGTACACCCGTCGCAGCGCGTTATTCGTGAAGCCCTGTGGATACGCGAAAGAACCGCGTCGTGTGCCCCAAAAGTTGCGATCTACGTCCTAGCCGCGGTAATCGCGCGATATATTATATATTTTACGCGTCGAGACTCGCGGGACGTAACACAATCCAGACTTTTACTAAAAAAATCTCCTGCTAACACGAAACTCAAAAATTCTAAAAAAAACACATATTATAGCTGAATCCAGTACTAAATTCAAACCAGGACGTAATAATACCGATCAAGATTCGAATGATTTCAACATTAACTTCCCCGTTCTTCCTAACATTCCTGTTCATAATCGTTTCGCGTTTTTCACCGCGCTCGACAATCCAAACGACTCCAGTAACGCTAGTTCTTTCAACAACAAGCCCGTAGTCAATACATCTGCTGTTGCCAAGCCACACGCCTCGACAACACATTGCAAAACTTCAAACGATTCTAGACAAAAATTTGTTGCAGATCCGGAGGCTCCAACACAAAAACCACCTCCCATTTATATTTACAACTTCTCAAATATTCAGCTTATAAATTCGAAAAAGAATTAACTGCCTATTATGGCAACAGTTTTTCACCAAAATATAACAGAAAGAATGTCCACATTTAACTTTCAACCATCAAAGATTTCAAAAAACTAAAATTAGGTCTTCAAGCTAAAAATATCACCTTCTACATATTCACAATCGAGAACGAAAGAGCAATGGCAATGGTCCTCAAAGGTCTTCCAAACTACACTCCCGAGAAAATAATCCAACAAACTATTTTGCAAGGAATAAATCCCACAGCCTGCTTTCTCATTGAAGACTCAATCGCCTACAGAGTCAACTTCTCAATGGGCACCTCAAACCAGGATATTTACAAAATTAAATTCCTATTCAGGGCCAGGGACAAGTACATGTCCAGGATCAAGCACACTCAGTTACTACAGATGCCAAGCTTTTGGCCATTATTCTTCTAATTGCAATCGGCCCCCGGCACGTGTTAAATGCGCAAGGCCTCACCTCTCCAAAGATTGTTCGAAATCATATGAAGCCATCCCTAAATGGATCAACTTGATGGAAATTATCAAGGAAGAAAGTGGATGTCGTTCCCGGTATGGCATATATTGGGGACCCACGCCTGCATCATGCTCCTCAGGTCGAACCCTTTAGTCAGCCGTGTCTATCTGCCACCGGACAACCCCCTCAACCTTCTCATCGACGACTACATGGACCTAGAGACAACGAACGATGGATGTTCGAGATACAACCCGTTATTAGGAAAAAGGTAAGCATCTTCTGTCTCGTCAGACATCTCGCCGATATTCGATCCAGTATGAAAAAGGACAAGGATGGAAGAAACGTCCTTGCTTCAAAGAGAAGATAATCTACGCATCCCAACTTCCGAAGCTCAAGAAGTATCGTCACAACCTGAAATCCCTGTCGAACAATTATCGACGAACGATATAATAAATTCTAGTCCTAAGAATTATGATGTAATGTTAAATAGAAAACGACGACAAAATTCAAATTTGCAAATTAAAGAAGTTTATGAACCATTAGATTTAATTTATCTTATGAAAGAATCTAAAATAGGAAAATTTTGTAACCAATATAGTGGTCCACACAGAGTTGTAGAAATCTTGCCGAATAGAAATACTAATTGAAGGTAATCTACGTATAGTACACACTAACAAATTAAAAATTGCACATGTAAGATCTAAATTTAATTAACAAATAACGGTACAATTAAAAATAATGCCACATATGTATTACGTATCAACGAATATTCATTAGACTTTAACAGTACCAAGATAAGGTAAATTCTCAGAAATTTCTTGGAATTCAACAAACCAATGGATGATGTCATTCTACCAAATCACGACAAAACTCGCTGAAGCCTACCACAATCAAAGCCGTTATCTGTATCCGATGGAAGACAAGTCGACAACTTCCGTGATGGTAGCAGATAGTTGCTGAGTGTCATGTAGACATCAGGACCACATTTCGAAATGTACCAGTAGAAAAGAGCATCCTATATAGCAACGATAAAAATAGCATCTATAGAATACGATATAATAGAGAAGTAAAATTCGCCCAGGAGTTCTTTCGCATTAACTTGATTAATTATATCAAAGATAATAGAGTTTTGAATATTCCAACTATTTAAATTACTGTCCTAAATAAAATATAATGTTTTTAATAATCTATGAGGTTCACAAAATTCGAAAATGTCAAAATTACTTAAAAGATATTGTCATTCCGAAACTAGTCTCGAACGCATTTCCGAAACTCGATCAAGCCCAAATTATGCAAATAACTTCATTTCACATAGAAACAATGTTAGCGAGAAGGATTTTTTGAAATTGGAATGTTACGACCCAAAATATTGCGAAGAATGTATTGCACCGTTATATAAACAATATAAACATTTACCATTTCTGTCTTTTTTTAAAAACGTTTACAACAAACCTCCAATAAGAATGAAAAATTTCTTTCCTGGCCGAGTCTTTTCCGTACTTCAACCTAAACCAATGCAGTGTATCACAATCAGTGTAGGTTCGAAATACACAGTGTTCGTACTCAAGCACATAATATACAATGCGATTCCATTTCACAAGAAGAACTGCGATAAATACTGTCCAATATAAATCATAGACCTATTTAAACCAATAACACTACTATGAAAAACCTCAGAAATAAGTTTATTAATTGCATTAACTCTGCAATGCTATAAATGCTTGAGTTTGCTCCAAAAGATTCGACGCACCTACTTTTTAACTTTGCAGCTTACTTAATAGACAACAACAAGGTTTTGTCCTCGCAAAAGTTGCTACAACTAGACAATCTGCATTATCAATTTCATCGAATGAATGTTCCAACTTGAACATTTTAAACATGGATTTTTATAAATCTAGAGTATTTGATTTAATCGTGTCAGAATAGGAAAAGCAGACAGTAAATTGATCAACGAACTCGAGAAAGCAATATCTCTAGTGGCAGTAGGATTTGAATGTAGAAATCAATCCTCTGAAGCTGTATTGCTTGTTATCCAAATATGGTTGCAAGTTTTTAATTAATGGACGGCAACAGCATATAATGACGAGTAAATAAAAATTACCGATCCAGATTTCAAGTTTGCTTCTACATGACTTTTAGTGCCATTAATGCACAATTTGATTCATAGATAATATACACGACTTCGCACAATCGCTTCCGATCCTGTTCACCCCGAGAAGTAAATGTTTCAGACTGTTAACCAAATTCAGGAAAGTTTGGTATGAAAGATCCAAAATCAAATCTCAAATCCTTGCACCAAAAGTACATCGAAATTCAGATCAATGTAGTCTTCCTTTTCTTGTTGATTACTTCCGCAATTGCGCCGTACAAAGTCTCAAGCCGAAGAACCAGTCTTCTAGATATCTGCTGAACACTGACGTGAATCTTGACATGAAAACGGCATCACTCAATCTCCATATTAATCCAATCGGTTTTTGCTGACGATAAAAGCCGTAAATCCTCAAGCAAGAAAATTCCTGCTTTCTATATTTCCACTTGAATGTTTAGTAGGAATCGTTCAATCTTGGTATTTTTCATTATGTGATTAATATTTGTTGCCCGTTTATTGAGAATGTATCCACTGCAGGTTACATTTCTTGTTATGTATATCACACTATTTGAAATTTTGGAACCTAGAATTAATCAGCAATTATTTCCAAATACTTTGGAAATTGAGGTTGATCGTTATGAAGTTAACTCATCATTCTTTGAAAATGGCTATATTTACATATAATTAATACTTAGGGAAGCATCGCTCTAATATCGAAAGATATGAGATAATTAACAGTCCAGCCATAGTTGTCTTCAACTACTGAAACCAAGCTGCAGTATTATCATTAATGCATTTCGAATAATTTGGTTTCGATGAATAACATAAGAGTGGGTGTTGCACTGCTTTTCTTCCTCCATATTATAACCATTACAGAAACACATTTAGTTATTTCGGGCGCGTAGAGTACAAGAAATGTCCTGCAAACTACCAAGAATGCACAGCTCTGCAGTAATAAAAAATGGAGTATTCTCAATCTGAATGTTCCATTTAATGCAACTCTTCATTTGTGGTGAAATTAGATGTTGGCGATTCCGTTGCTGATTCCGAATATTGAAAATTTGTCAAGCAACAACCCGACCCAACTATAAATTTTCCAATACAGATCCAGTGCACTGAAGAAAATAGCCCCGTGTGTCTAAAATCAAATTGATCAATTTTAAATCGCCAGTCGATTACCTCCTCTTTACTGATATCACTTGGATCGATGCATAAGAATTCTAGCGCGACCATTATTTATTTTCCGTCGTTTCCCATACAACGTTGTTCGTTAGGACATTGCCCTCGTGCACTGTAACGAACATTCAGTGCTGCTTAGTTTTCAATATTCACAACGAAATAAATAGGCCCTCACACCGCGACCGTGGCTAGTTTTCATTTGTCATCTCAGTTATCAGCTACTGTTACGTAGATACATATAGTTACGCTTGAAATTCTTCTCTGCTCTTGTGCGCGCAATTCACATTACGCTTGTAATATTTTTGCGCCTGCAGCCTAGCTTCGCTACAATCGATTGCGCTTGCAAATTTCGATACAGCTTTATAGCCATAAATTGATCGCTTAATCGTATCATTCATGACCTTCACGACACATCATCACATTTCATCATTCTATTGTATATCATCTATAACCTCCTCTGTACGAATCTTATTTGTATCATACAGTCCACTATCCAATTCATCCTTCCAATCCTTCCTCCAATTCATCCTTCCCAACGAAAGGATACATTTGCAACATATTTGGAAATTTGAGAAGAATAACTAGTAATTTTGGAAATTGTCGAACATTTAACTTATTTCTGCACTTTATGAGCCTTATGAGTACTACACATTTCCAAAACTTCATCCTCCGGTTACGTAAATTCATACAACTGTGAGATGTAGATGGTTCATTCTATTATATAATATTTCACATAAAACATTATGATTCAGATTCTGATAATACTCTACATTGATGTTTAAACCCACGATTTGAAAAAGTGATGTCAATTTTGAAGGTTGTCTTCGCTATAGTAAGCATGAAAGTAGTATAATAATACTTTACTATCCACACCTTAATTATGCATGATTCGTACTCAAGCCGCTATATGCACTATTCAGATTTGACGAGGAGATGACTATAAACAGTGCGGGCATGTTCGTCGCAAAAGTCTTCTCGTTAGCTTTAAACTATAGTAGGATAGTAGGAGTTATGAATTGTACATTAAACTTAATATAACAATTTGCGTTCAAATTTTTTCGAGCAAACTTATTATAATACATACAAATACACTGTATGTTACCGTGTTCGTTTGAACAGTTCAAACAGATATATGTATAATTCTTATAGTTCAATACTGTGCATAGTACAAACAGAATTATGTCTCATTACGAATTGATAGAATTAAGAATTAACTTTCCTACCTCGAGTATAATGATATAAAAAAATGATCACGTTTTCAACTGGCATTTATGCATTACTATCCTACAAATGTAAGTTTTATAAATAACGCTAAATATTTATTACTAAAAATAAGATCAGATTAAATAAAACTAATGAAAACAAACACTATGTGGCATTACAACATAGTATAATATAAAGAGTATTTTCCCGAAACTACAGAGATTTAAATTATTATATTATCATTAAAAAGAATTTTCTCAGCTACTTTTAAAGTACACCTATGAGATTTATTATGTGTACAACATTATTTAAAATACCAAAATTATGAAATCCTTTTTCGAAAATCATCGGTTAGTGTGAAATTGGTTTAGTCAAGTGTATATAAACCAGTGTATTACAAAAGATGAAAAGTAACATTCTCTATTATTCCGAAAATGTCTAGTCATATAAGTCAACATAATAAAAAACATGGAGAATACTTAGGCGTGTTTCGTCCAAATTTTAATAGGAGTTTGTAGTCAAATGTTTTATTTTATTTTCTTCTCATAGTGACTCTGGGGTTTTAATAATGTCAAGTAGAAAGTTGATTGAAGTCATAGAAAATGTTCACTGGAAGTGTGACATACGAAGAACATTCCTGACATATTTTTCATAGCTTATCTTCCACATACTTTAAATTCGCTCAAGAATAATTATTCAGCCACAGGAAAAGAACGTCGAACATAACGTCGAAAACGTGGGAATTTAAGACAGCGTTAAATTCATTTAAGTCATCCACAACCCACACTCTCAATGAGAGCCAAACGTCCAAATAGCAAAATAACCAAATCGACGACCCAAGCATCTTTTGCAAACGCAATTCAATAGATGAAACTGTGATAATAGCGAAGCCAAGATTAGAAGAAACAATGATGCAAACTCCACTGGTCTACAATCTCCCAGGAGCCTCATCTACGCCATTACATCTACCAATAATCTCACTTGCCAAGATCAGTGAACCAAGTATAACTTAGTCTATATCTGATTACGAATCTAAATCCCAGGAGAACAGCAGTTCAACTGATGGAGACGAACCAGATATTAGCCCAGTTTTGCCACAACCTACGAACACGAATAACATTGTCACACCAGCAGATGAAATTCGATGAAAATTAATAGGAGAAGCTTGCAGTAGATTAATCGCAGGTCACAAGGGTGTAACGGAAACCTTAAATCAATTAACCCTTTCGGTACTACCGCCGCCTATTGGCGGCATCCACGGAAAGTTATGTGGGCACTTTATGTGGGCACCGTGAACAGCACCAACGGAAAGTTATGTGTGTATGATTACTCTCTATAGTACACATTACTTTACTATTCTGTGTTTAAAATTCCCGGCTGTTCTAATCGTTCCATTATAATATAATTAGTAGCAGTCAACAGCGTGCCTTAATTATATATGTTTTATAATATATAGATAAGCTACGAAAAACAAATTGGAATGTTTTCTTATATCGTTAATTTTTTTAATGTATAACTTACAATTTGAATTTAGTTCCCTTCAGGATGAGTGTAAAACGCTTGAAAGGAGAACAATGGATAAAGGAAATCATTGATTCCAAAAGAGATTCTGATGAAGAAAATCAATATAATTTAGCATTTCGCAAAAGGAGGAACAATCGAGCACGTGTACTTGGCACCTCGGTATCTGAAGAAGCAGTAGAGCCTGAAGTACGAATTGATACTCCTTCTAGCATCAAATGGATATCAAAGAAGCTTAGTCCAAAAATTCATGATTTTACGCCACATCATTCGGGAGTAGTAGGGAACAATTTAAATCGTTCGTCGAGAATTTTAGACTACTTCAGACTGCTTTTTTCTAAAGATTTAGTTAAATTTATTCTGCAAAAAACAAACTATTACCGGTGTCGACAGCTCAAAAGAGATCACTTGAACGCTTCAGAAGGGATGGAAGTGGATGAATTATATTGTTTTATTGCTGCGTCGTTATTAATGACGCGAACCAAAAAGCTATCCTTAAATGAAAATTGGTCTAAAGATAAGTTTCTCCGAAGCGATATTTTCAGTAAAATTATGAGTAGAGATCGCTACTTTTCATTATTGAAAATGTTGCATTTTACGGACATAGTCGGCCACACTGCCGATCATTTACACAAAATAAATGAAGTAGTGGAAATGCTACGAACATCTTTTTATCAATGCATTTCAGCCATACCAGCGGTTATGTATAGACGAAAGTCTACTCCTCTACAAAGGCCGTCTCTCGTTTAAACAATATATTCCCTCGAAGAGGAGTAGGTTTGGCATAAAATCATTCCTACTTTGTGACTGCAAGACGGGTTATATCCAAGATATAATCATTTATTGTGGGGCTAGTACTACTGTAGCTACCGAATATCAATATATTGGAAAGCCAGGGAACATTGTAATGTCGCTTTTGCAACCTTCTCTAAACAAAGGCCATACTATTGTATTTATCTGGATAACTGGTTTTCCAGTCCCATATTGTTCAACCTACCCCACGAAAAAAGTACGAACGCTTGTGGCACTGTGCAAAGAAGACGGAAAGAGATGCTTAAAATAACTGATAAATTGAAAAAAGGAGAGGCAGTGTTCCGCTCATCTGAAAATCTGTTTGCAATGAAATGGTTTGATAGAAAGAAATTTTATATGCTTTTCACTATCCAAACCGCAGAATTTGCAGAAGTACCTAAGAAGTCAAGAAAAAATGAAATTATTCTAAAGCCCAAATGCGTAATAGATTATAACTCGTCAATGGGTACAATCGATAAATCAGATATGGTGATAATTACTATCGATGCAACTCGCAAAAGTTTAAAGTGGTAACGCAAATACTCTCTTTTTCCACTTGATCGACATTTGCGTGTGAAACGCATACTGCCTATATAAGCACACCACAAAAAAACAAATCTCAATGGCGAAATTTCACCTTCAGTTGATTAAGGAAATATTAGAAAAATAACACAAGAATCATGAATATCATCGGTGCAACAAGTCAGGAAGTTATTATCCCACAAGGCTCACAGGGGGACATTTTCCTTCGATATATCAGTCGGGGAAAAAAGATCGAAAACGAAGATGTGTTGTATGTGCGGCTGGTGGTGTGAGACGTGAATCCAAGTATCAGTGCGAACAATGTAATGTGGGCTTGCGCATTTCCCCTTGTTTCGAAAACTATCACACCAAGTTACACTATTAGTTTTGTCGTTGATTATATTTCACTATTAGTTTTATTATTTATTATGTTACACTATTAATTTTGTTATTTATTTTAATTTTGTAATATTGGACCATATTATTTATATCAATGCCATTTACTTTAATTAATGTACTGTAAAGAAAAAGATATGATTTTAAAACGTTAAGCGCCATGCCTGTTTTGTCTGTCCTTCCGTCTGATCCGCGAGATAAGATACCGTCGAAATCGGTTTTCTGCCGAGGATTGGTTTAGGTTACGACTAAGCAGTATAAACATTTTAGAAATGTTTTTCAAACACGTTAAATTCCGCGTCAGTCACCGATGTCGCGGTCCGAATGAAAAATTTAGTCTCAATCACGCTCGAGATTTCTATGAATGCCGCAAAACATGTTTTCGCGGTTTACGCTGTCGGACAGTGCAACCACTCTTGCGGAAAACTTCCTCGTTCCACGAATGTATAACCGCGGCCAGGTCCTCCGTACCGAAAGGGTTAAAAGAAAAATATCACTGCCCCGAAATGAGAAAAGATTCACAAGAATTCATTCGTTCACTTATCAGAACAAAACCCGTCAACCCGTGATTATTACGGACACATCTCTGGAACCTTTTGACGAACTTGCCACGACACATTTGGACTACTTCCAAAAACAATCAATGGAAATCGCTACATTTTAACTATGCGAGACAATTTAAAAAAGTATTGGTTAGCAGTTGTTTTATCAGATATTAAAGCCATGATAATAGCTGACGCGTCCGCGAGTCATTTCATTGCAATACGTGAGACACCAAAATCCATTTCGATAGATGAAAACACTAGTTTCTTGGGAAACTAATACTACATGTTGCCGAGATGGATCGTTAAAAAGGAGCCATATATTGTATTAACAGAACATCTAAAACAATACATCGAGTCATATGAAGAATGGGACCTCTACTTACCATTTGCCATGATTTCATATAAATACCTCCGTCCACGAAGCTACGAATTTCACATCCCACAAATTAATCTTCGGGAATTACGATAAGTGAGCTAATCCGACATAACTTATGGTGGAGTAATACGTCCATGTGTAAAAAGAACCTGAAACAAGTAAATTCGATCCACGTTACATCGGGCCATACGAGATAGTAGATGTCGGATATAAATAATGCAATTTTAAAAACAGATGCGACCGGACACCTAATCGCGAAACATCAGGATAAATTAAAACACTCCTTCGTCTTCGATAGTTCGTCCGACACAAATTAAAAATTGGATTCACTTTCAGGATGAAGTAAATCCCGCTGATTATCCAGAGGTGCACGAGGATCTCTTAATATGCCAATGTATAAGGAAAATGCAACTCGTGTTTGAAGCTGAAGAATACAAATTGTGTGAAAAATGTTGGTCTCGAGTGGCAGCAGAAGAAAGAGAATTATTTCCTGAAGGCTGCTGGCATACCATCGCAGGAAACCACAGAAGTGAGGCAGATTGTCATTGTGAAGGATATGGTTCTGTAATCCTGGAAACATCAAACGCTAGTCGATGCCGAGAATGCATCGAAGAATACATAT
Source organism: Megalopta genalis (assembly GCF_051020955.1). Classification (NCBI taxonomy): domain Eukaryota; kingdom Metazoa; phylum Arthropoda; class Insecta; order Hymenoptera; family Halictidae; genus Megalopta; species Megalopta genalis. The sequence goes on from NC_135022.1 coordinate 7,787,335, forward strand.
TTCGAAATGTAACTGGAGACATTACAGTAATTAAAAAATGGCAAGGCCATTGATGTGGTTACTCAGTGGTAGCATCATGACCGTTGACAGCAACACACGCACATATATACTGCAAATAATTAATTTATACAAGCAGGAGAGTCATCGGATGAGAGCATTAATACTTTTGAAGAAATACTTCAATGTAGCAAGGAAAAAAATGTAGACCTTATATTTCATTGTGGAGATTTATTTCACGATGCGAAACCAACAACTTCTGATGAACTAAAATGTATAGAATTGTTAAATAAATACTCTATGGGTCCCAGGTTAGCAAGATATGATAATATCAATATAAGATGGTATTTGAAGTACGACAAATATTAATGATTGTCTTTTCATCAGAGTTATTAACATCCAATTTTTGAGCGAGCCAGAATTAACATTCCCACACTGTACTTTTAAAACTGTAAATTTTTGGGATCCAAATTTTAATATTGACATGCCAATATTTTCCATTCACGGGAAAAATGAACATCTAAGTAAGAAATATAATATTTTTACGGCGACTTGTCCAAATCAAGTCGCTGTAATGTGAAACTGCCCTGTTGTGAGCAACTCCTTAAAGAAAAATAGAAGAGAGGGGTTGCCACGGAGGTGTTTTATCAACGGACAATCGAGGAGTCGGGATCGGACCGTCGAGCGATCAACACCATCTAATTCAAAGATCTCTAACATAATTTAGTTGTATTATAGTTCGTGTTCTCTATTGTAAATAAAATGCCGCGACGCGGGAGAAGTGTAGTAATTCGTAACATTGGGGGCTCCTCCGGGAACGAAGAATCGATCGAAAATGTCACGCCGGCATTGGAGATCCTGTTTTCAAACCTCCGACAAGAATTATGCGAGCAACTGCAGGAGCAGCAGAGGCAGTTCGAGGCGCGACTGGAAGCGGACAGGCTTCAGCGCGAGGAACGGGAACAGGCTGCTGCGTCCGAACGAGAGGCTCGCATGGAAGAGAGGATAGCAAGGATCGAGAACCAATGCCAGGTGCTATCGGATTCATTGCGATATTCTGTCTTAAATTCTGCGGCATTCTCGTCTGTGGAACACTCGGAGGCGCGTGTAAATAGTGCGGACACTGTTGTAAATAATGTTAATATTGTATATAACGCGAGTGTACCTATTGCTCCGAGTGTTCCTGTATTTGCTTCACTGTCGGTGCCATCCTTGCCTGCGTGTCGTGAATCTACACGCTTCGTAACTGGATTAGGATATTCCGTGAAGCCGACACGTTATGACGGTTCCACGTCATGGGATGAGTACCGAATTCAATTTGAAATGGTCGCGAATGTAAATGGCTGGGACGAAGCAAAGAAAGCTGCGGCTTTAATTGCTTCGTTGGATGGTCCGGCTCGAGGAGTACTGACTTCTCTTCCCGCCGATAAGTATTTCGACTTCCAAGAAATAGTTTCGGCAATCGAGTTTCGGTTTGGTCAAAAGAACTTTTCGAAGCTAAATTACGTTCTATTTCAAAATTATAAACAGCGGCAAGGGGAGTCAATTTCTGCATTGGCCACGGAGATTGAGAGGCTGGCGCAATGCGCATTCTCGGAATGTCCAATGGATGTTCGGGATCGTTTGGCCGCCTCTCAGTTTGTGACGGCATTGGCCAATGAAGAGATGAAGAGAATGTTGAGATATGAAAGTTTTACATCTCTTAGAGCTACGGTGACCAGAGCTCTAGAGATGGAAGCTCTCAATAAATTAAGCTCTCAAAAAACACAAACGAGTGAACGGAATTTAAAACGTCCCTTTACTTCCGAGGGAATGCTGGAACGTGCGGCTGAACGGCATTCTGAACGAGTGGTTGGACATCAACGGGAGTTGCCGCATTGCTGGAGCTGTGGAAAGAAGGTCCACCTCCAACGGGATTGTTTAAAGAAAATAAGGAAGGAGACTTCGCAGGGAAACTTCAAGAAGTCGGAATAATGGGGGATAGTCCAACTTCATCTTCCGTTTTTCCCCCTGTCGTGCTGCGTTTGGAACCTATTCAGCGAGGGATTTTCTTCGTCGAAGGCATCGTTGGAGCGAAGAAAAGGAAAATCATCTTGGACACGGGCTCATCGGTTAACCTTCTACGGGAAACTTATGCTACAAGGCAGAATAGTTTGGCGAGCATGACAGGAGTGAAGATTTTTTCAGTCTCCGGTCAGAGATTACCGATTTTTGGTAAAAAGCAACTACCTGTTTCTATTGGAGAAGTCGAGACCGAAGAAGAGTTCTTCTTCGTCAGTATGATGGAAGAATGCATTTTGGGAATCGAATTTCTTAAAAAGCATGCCTGTCAACTGGACTTTACAAACGAGGTTCGTCATTTGAAAGGAATGCAAGTGCCGTTGCTGAAGTATGGAGAAGATTCAGCTACGAAGGAGATAAAGAAAAACAGGAATACATTAGTACCGGATCATCTTCAGGATCTTCATCAGAGATGTTCTATAAACCTGTCCGCAGAGCAAAAGAAAACTTTTGCCGAGTTATTGACGGAATTTGCAGATGTTTTTGCGAAAGATTCCGAAGAGGCGGGCAAATGTGACGTAGTATGTCACAAGATAGATACCGGTGACAGTTTTCCCATAAAACAGGCACCCCGACAATTACCTCTTCATCGACGTTCAGAAGTAGATGAATTATTGTCGAAAATGGAACGACAAGGAGTCATAGAAAAGTCTCAAAGCCCCTGGTCTTCACCCGTGGTATTGGTCAAGAAGAAGGACGCGTCCATCAGATTTTGCGTGGATTACAGGCGTCTGAACAATATCACCAAGAAAGATTCGTTTCCCCTTCCAAGGATAGAAGATACGCTGGACGCTTTGGATGGCTCCTGTTGGTTCTCGACGATCGACTTACAAAGTGGATATTGGCAGATATCCATGGATCCTGTACATAAGGAAAAGACTGCCTTTTGTGTGGGTACTGGATTATGGCAGTTCAAAGTCATGCCATTTGGTCTTTGTAACGCACCAGCTACCTTTGAACGTCTAATGGACAACATCTTAAAAGGGTTAAACTGGAAGATTTGTTTGGTATACCTCGACGACATCATAATTTTCGGTAGAAGTTTTGAAGAGGAAGTACAACGTCTGCGGAAGGTACTTGCTCGCCTAAGGAAAGCTTGCTTGCTGATGAGCCCGAAGAAGTGTAATTTCTTCTGCAAAGAAGTGAAATATCTTGGACACGTAGTATCCGAGATGGGTGTACAAACTGATTCTGAAAAATTGGATGCAGTAAAGAATTGGCCGGTGCCGAAGAATAAGACCGAGTTGAAGAGTTTCCTGGGTCTTTGCACTTATTATCGGAAGTTTGTTAAAAATTTCGCCGATATTGCGAAGCCCTTACATCGTTTGACCGAGAACGAGAAAATCTTCGTGTGGACGGAAGAAGCGGAACATTCGTTCGAGGATTTAAAAAAGAAATTGATGGAGTCTCCCATTCTTTCTTATCCGTCGGTTAATACAGAATTCATTTTGGACACGGATGCCTCAAATTTTGCAATTGGAGCAGTTCTTTCTCAAATTCAGCAAGGTCGGGAGAGAGTAATCGCCTACTTCTCCAAGACGCTAGGAAAAGCTGAGAAGAATTATTGCGTTACTCGGAAGGAACTATTAACGATAGTGAAATCTATTGAACATTTACATCATTACCTTTATGGGCGTAGATTCCTTCTGAGGACCGATCACGCTGCTTTACGTTGGTTGCTGTCTTTCAAGAATCCGGAAGGACAGGTAGCACGTTGGATCGAGCGGATTCAGGGATATGACTTTGAGGTGAAACACCGGGAAGGAAGACTCCATCAGAACGCGGACGGTCTTTCTCGCAAGCCTTGCGAATCGCAGGATTGTGCGCGATGCAAGCGCCTGGAGAAGAAGACGGAAGAAAATGGAGACGTAGTTCTGCGGACACTCTGCGAAACATTTGATTTTGAAGAGTGGAGGAGAAAACAGGAGGAGAATGAAGAAATTGGTTTCATCCTGTCAAGAAAAAAAGAGGGTAGCAGGCCCGATTGGCAGGAGATTTCGGACAGGAATACGAGAATTAAATATCTCGTATCAATCTGGGATTCCTTGGAAGTTTACGAGGATCTACTGTTTCGTAAGTGGGAATCCCCTGATGGAAAAAGTAACAAGTGGTTACTGATGGTTCCAAGAGAAATGGTAAGCTCGGTGATGACAGATTGTCATGATACACCGGCGGGTGGCCATTTCGGAGTGAACAAAACTCTGGACAGGGTACGTCGAAAATTTTACTGGCCTGATAATCGCAAGGATGTGGAAGACTGGTGTCGTCGATGTAATACTTGTGTCGCAAGGAAAGGTCCGAGGGAGAGGGGACATGGACCTCTCAAGATTTATAATGTCGGGGCACCGTTTGAAAGGGTAGCGCTCGACATTGTGGGACCGTTTCCGAAGTCTGCGGCTGGTAACAAGTATGCGCTGGTCGTTGTGGATTATTTTACGAAATGGCCGGAGGTAGTTCCGTTGCCGGACCAGCGCGCGACGACTGTTGCGAAGGCCCTTCTTACAGAAGTTGTAAGTCGTCATGGCGTACCGTTGGAACTTCATTCGGATCAGGGGAGAAATTTTGAGTCGGCGGTCTTCAAGCGGTTGATGGTGCTGCTTGGTATTAAGAAGACTCGCACTACTCCTTTGCATCCACAATCTGATGGGCTCGTGGAGAGGTTGATTCGGACTCTGCTGCAGTATTTTTCAATGTTTGTAGCGGATCATCAACGGGATTGGGACGATTGGATACCGTTATTTTTACTATCCTATCGCTCAAGCAGACACGAGACAATGAAGAACACTCCATCGATGATTCTCACTGGTAGAGAGCTTCGACTTCCAATGGATCTTCAGAGAGGACTCCCGCCTGAATCAAGATATGAGGAGGACGAGTTTGTTCAGCAAACGCGTATCAGACTGGCTAAAATTCATGAATTTATTCGCCAGAGACTGAGAATTAGCGGAGACAAAATGAAATCTTGGTATGATGTTTACGCTAATTCAATTACGTTTGCTACAGGCGAGAAAGTATGGCTGTTCCAACCACGAAGGACGAAAGGAAAATGTCCCAAGTTGCAGTCCGCGTGGGAAGGTCCTTATGTGGTACAGGACCGCCTGAACGACATTATTTATCGTGTAACTCGTTCTCCGAAGTCGAAACCGAAGATCGTACACGTTAACCGCTCGGCTCGCTACGACGCTGTACACAGAGGCCTTTGACTGTCTCTCACTCAAGAAGAGGACGTTTCTTCGCAGAAGACGAGGGAGTGATCTGTGTACTGACACGCTGAGCTCTTTCCATTTGTGGAAGAAACGGTTCGATGGGGGAAGGAAGTTGTATCCTCTGGAAGATTACGTCCTCCCATTGGGGAGTGAGGACGTGTTCTCAGGAGGGTACACCCTTTCCTGACTGATCCACAAAAAGAGATGCACGGGATCCCATATTACTGCAGGTAGTATCCTGTGGTGATTGGAGGTGCATCCGGGGAAGAGTTTTGGTGATTGATCAGAGCAGGGAACTCCCGGGAAGTCTACAAGTGAGAAGTTCTCAAAACTTCTTCAAGAAAGAAACGCTCAAGCCTCAAAACGAAGAATTAAGAGGAAGGGTGAGCGACAGTGATTAGAGCTGTACGCGTCGTAGAAGTACTGACGTTCTGCTCAAGGTTTTTTTTGGTGGTTTTCCCTTGAGACGGAGGACAAATGTCAGGACGTAAACTGTCTGGAAAAGGCCACCTGGGTAACTAATTTCATTCTTTCCTTGTTTACCTACTTTTCAGACAGAAGTACTTGCGGTGGAGGTTACCTGTCAGTTGTCCGATGGAACGATAGTTCGAGGTTATAGGACTGAAGCTGGCAGGATTAACGGTTCGATTGTCGTTGGTCAACACAAGTGAAATTTGCCGCGGCCGGGACGGCCGCTCATTCGGCGAGGAGGGCAATGTTACGGCGACTTGTCCAAATCAAGTCGCTGTAATGTGAAACTGCCCTGTTGTGAGCAACTCCTTAAAGAAAAATAGAAGAGAGGGGTTGCCACGGAGGTGTTTTATCAACGGACAATCGAAGAGTCGGGATCGGACCGTCGAGCGATCAACACCATCTAATTCAAAGATCTCTAACATAATTTAGTTGTATTATAGTTCGTGTTCTCGTGAAGTGTAGTAATTCGTAACAATATCAATAGTTTAAGTGCAGTGATTTTTCAACATTGATTCAGCCATTAGTAATTATAATCAAAATTATAGGTTGTGGAACAAATGGGCCAAATGGACTTGTTGTCTGTGTCTGGTTTCATAAATTATTTTGGAAAATGGACAGCCACCCCCAAAATGATCATTCCTCCACTGATGATAAAAATGGGTAATACCCATGTTGCAATTTTTTGTTTAAGCTGCATGAACGATGATAAATTAATACGGATGTTGAACGATTTTAAGGTGAACTTATGAGATCCATATATGTATTGAGAGGTCTTTCCATTTTTTTTTATTGCAAATGATTTTCATTCATAGGTGAAATGCTTTAATTTGTTTGTTTTACATAAAAAACGTGCACCATGTCTTAAACGTGGATATACTTCGCAAGCCCACCTTCCCTCTTTTGTTGACTTTGTTGTGTGGGGAGGGGAACAGGAATGTTGTATCACACACGTGTTTAACTCTAAAAGACAATACTACATTTCTCAAACAGGTATATTTTTAGATTTATTTATTAATTATGATGCATGAAAAATAAGAAACTACTGCTTAAGAAACGCACTTACAGATTGCGATTTCTTTATGCGAAGGCGAATCAAAGGCCAAACACATTGTCATATTTAGCGTAAACGGTAATAAGTTTAAGTTGAAGAAATTGAAATTAAAAACCGTTAGACCATTTGTGTTTGACACTCTGGTCCTTAATGATACAAATATAAAAAGTAATAATGATAGATTGCTATCAGAACCAGTTTTATTATCGTCGACCGACGCATAGAAAATGAATTGATTCCTAGTACCGCGGAACAATTGTCAAATCATCCGAAGCAACCGGTCTTGCCGTATATTCGATTGAAGGTAATTTACTTGAATGATAAAGAACGGTTCGATTCGACCAGGTAAGATTCTATTAGTATATTAACGAATACAAGTAATAAATGGAAATAAATAATATGTGTATTTTAGATTGGCACAGAAATATTGTGATAAAGTTGCTAATTCTCACGAATTAATTGTATTCTGTAAAACAAGAAGTTCCGGTAAGTACTCCAGGATACGACTGACATTATGGGCTATACTGAGGTAAACAAAAATTGCGATATTCTACAAGGTGCTCGAAGGTAAAATTTGTTTGGTTTTTTAATTAGGAGAATTAAGGTTTTGTGGAAACCACATACAGGCAAAACTAAAAGGACACAAGTTTGGTTGAAAATAAAAACCTATGAACAATACTAACAGTGAATGATCTAAATAAAGCATTAGATAAATTTGTTAACAAAAATAACACTAACGCTTTTAATAACCTACAGAGGTCGAGCATATACAATGTAATATTTCAAAATATTGATTTGCCATTATAAGCTCGATTGTATTGTTACTATTAATTCTTTACATATAGTCGTGAAATAAAAGAACTTGTGCTATGTTTGGAAACTACTGAAACAACTGCAAATATTGGAAATATCAGAAAAGAAATTAAAAATTATTGTGATAAGAGAAAGGAGGAAGCACAAAAAGAAAAGACAGAAGTATATGTATACTTGCAAACAAACTCATTTAAAAATGATAATATACTATCAGATTTGACAGATTGGATAATCGCATGCTATTTTATAGATGCAAACATTATTTGCTAATAGACCGGTAAAACCCTTCAATAATGACGAGATAATAGTTATTGTCAGTAGAGAGTAGTAACGATGAAGAAGAAGCGGAAAAAACAGATAAAGCTAATGGCAGTGGAGCATGTAACAAAAGCAAAGAAACCGATAAAACTAATGAAAATCATAAAAGTTCTGTTGGTATAACATCTGAGAGGTAATTTACTTCAACTCAAAAACAGACAACAGCGCAGGTACATCATCGAACTCTATTAAACGATTCACAGTTTATATGCATAGGTCTTTGATTTACTATTAACCATGACATTTTATCATTTGCTACAGGATGAAGCATTGGGCGGTGATGTAATAAAGAAAATAAATTGAGGGAAGCCTAATAAAATACGGTTCCTACGCAACTTCGATTCCAATTTAGATTAGTTTGTCCAGGTCCGAATCCTTGTTTATACACTACTTGTAAAACATTATATTAAACAAATACTTTACATTAAATCTTGAAATATTTGATAATATATAATATATATTATATATAATTCGGACATTCAAGTTGCAACAAAAAAAAATACATACTATAAACAAATTTTAAAATCGTATAAAATAGAGATTTAAAAACGACATCAATCTTAAATAAATACTAATGATAGAACAACTAGTACAAGAACTAGTAAAACACCGTTTATCTGGACTGTGTTTATCCAACATAGTAACCCGTTACCAACAATTGGATGTCAGGAACGATGCTCCTCTTATCCAACTCCAGTCTACGCAACATACCCATTATACAACACACTGTTTTTGTTTCTTAGTTAGAAATTCTAGCATAGTCTTCCTGCATAGAATGTAAGATAAGTAACGATTTAATTCAGTTACTTGTATGTATGTGATTCGTCCAGAAACTATATTCTCATTACGTCTTCACACAAATCAAACGAAAAGAGAAAAAGAGTGGTGCTTTGTATTCAAGAAAAATTTGAAATTAATAGACGCTTCAGAAACAATTAATTTCTTGTCTCGTAAATATAACATTGGTGGATTTACTGTATATATCATAAAAAAATTATTTGAAGATAACATATTAAAATGCAAAGAAGATGATGCAGCAAACACGAATAGAGGAATAAAAATGAATAACAGCTTCTAAAAGTCGGTGAAAGTAATTCATCTTTGCATGAAAGATCAGATAGCGAACAAACCGTAATCACAAAGTTATATGTATAATGTTGCAAGGTGCATTTCGCACTGCGTAGAGTGCGATGTAGAAAATGTGATTAAAAATGATGGAAATGATAAAGGATTTCATATTCTTAACGACAATAAAATAATATCTCAAGTTATAGAGGATCAATCTGAATTGAATGTATAATCAGGTACGCAATACAGTTTGTTATACAATACTTACGTTAAACAACTTAAGAAACAGTTTCAGATATCTAGAAATAAAGAAATAAATACAAGACATGCCCATAAAGCGACATTTTATTAGAAAATAAGCTTACATATTGCAAAGAAAATATATTAGGAACATCGTAAGAAAAGAGAGTGGAATGTATTGTATAAAGAGGTGGGAAAAGGTGAGCACTTAAAATAAACCTACCAGTTACAAAATGAAAAACTCTCGTTTTGTAACTATTCTATGCCTATAACGAAAATTAAAAAAAATACGTATTGTAGATCTCGATAAGTTACATGCATGCCGAAAATTTCATCGAAATCAGTTAACGCAAGGTCATAGTTACGAGCATTAAACAAATTTTAAAACAGCAACTTTCTCACAATTATTGGACAGAAATATTAAAAATCAGGACAAAACTGCGATTTTTGCGATCTTTAATTGTTTACCGCTTATACCAAAGTCAACCGATTCCGCTGAAATTTTCAACATGCATATAAATTACCGAGATCTACGAAATGCATTTCTTAAATCATCGTTATATATATTTCGTCATATATTATTTTCTTTAATCATTCTAAGCAATAACAAAATTCAAGTTGTTCAGTCCAGTTCTAAGCAAGTTATGGCGTTTTAAAAGTTGTCCGAATATTAATATAAATAAATATGGCCGCGACGCCATATATCCGCAAGAACCGATTGCCCACGTGGAAGACACGTGCTTCCAGTTTCGCAAGCTTTCTCGAGACGCCATATGCGTAACGCACGTGGCGTGTAATAATTCGCACTGGCGAATAATTAGCCCAGCCGAGAGAAGGTGTCCGAGCCATTGAAATGTAAATGAAGAAATTCGTACTGATAATGAGACTTAGGCTACCGCCGGAATCGCAGGCACCGTCCGTCCTTGACAACGTTGTTCCGGGGTAGCCCGCGTAGAATGTCCTCGCGAGCCGCTCTCTAGCGAGTCGCGACGACGGCCGCCGCAAAACTCTCAAATGGAGAGCCTGTAAGAGATCGAGCGCTACGCTGGTGACTCCGCCTCCCCGTGGCCCCCGCTGGAAACATTCTCCCGGCGGCTCGGCCCCCCCGGGGGCCGACTCGCCGGGGGAGTGGCTAAGTGAGTCACCTCCCTCGCGGGACGATCTTCCCTTCTGATGAACCGGTAAACGATGAGGAGGGGGTTTCTCCAAGCACGACGTCCGCAGTTTCCGGATGCGGACCTCTCTCTTCGCAGTGGTTTCAGCTGCTTTAACATCGACCGGCATAAGCAAGCACTGCTTCGCCCGGTCAGAGCTGGCCTCGGCACTGTTGCTCAATTAATGTAGACATTAGATGATAATGAGACTTACCGAAAAACCGATCAGAAATTCCCAGTTACGAATGCGGCTTCTGGCCGGTCACTAGTCTTGACATATCTTTGGAACGGTCGCTGCCAGTTGTTGCCAGCACTGTCCTTTATTATTTCGCCTGCTGCCCCATGGTCTTTAGCGGCTATCTTCCTTCATTACGTATGAATTAATCTCGGCTCGAATTGTCACAGTTACACTTATTTCTTCCAAACACCCAACGCTACGGTCTACGCGACAGTGATCCTCGTTCTCGGCAGATCGCTTCCTCAGCCAGAAACGAGGCATTCCCCACTCCCCAGACTCACGGCTCGGCACGACGCACAAACCCTACGCGCACTCGCCGTTGCTCAGGGCCGGCACCATTCGACTCAGCCCACGCTCCGAGCGTCCTAGATCTCGCGGCATAATTCAGTGACTGTAGAGAATACCGCAACATGTTACAATTTCAAGAAATTTCAGTTTATGCAAATACGATAAGCTCAATAAATGGAAAACCAAGAAAGGAATTGGTTTCTGTAAGAACTTTAAAGGACAAACATCTCGAAAGTGAAAACATGTGACATTCAGTGTTTTTTCTTCCAGCCGCAGAATTTCCTTCTTTCCTGATTTTGTTAAAAGACTTACTAATCACTTTGCAAATAAAGATAAAACAAATACAAAAATCATGCTTTCCATAAAACAAAAAAATAAATTATTATATTCAAAAAACTCTACCAAATTGCAGAAAAACAGTCTAGACTGAGCCCTCTTATAGCAAACTACGTGTTACATTTAAGATTACTTTTTTTGTCCGTGAAATGTGTATACGCTATACGTGATTGTACTGAACATGTGTAATAAACTATGATACCCAAAGCTCATACAATTTTCGAACTTTAGTATTTACCTAGCACTCTTTATAGTGATTAGATCAGTGCACAGAGATTGACATATAGTAATTAGATGAGTGTGCAGATGATAACTACAAAAGGCTCAGTAAATGAGCCGTTCAGTGCACACATCGCTTAACTCCATAAAAGAAAAAGTTGAGAAACGCGATGAAACGATGTACATTGTTTTCTAAAATTCCTGTTATAATATAGATTCACACATATAATGTAGAGTGCATAAATACAGATATAGCTTTCATCTGACGCTGTATAAAATTAATAAGAAAGAATAGCCAAAAAATAATCGTCAGTAATGTTACAGCTCCCCCCCGTGTCCGCTACCTTGTCGTGGTGGGGGGGCTTCGTGCCCTAATGATCCTCAAGCCTGTGTCGGCGGGGATTTTATTCCCTGGCAGGTTCTACCTAGCCGGAGTGGCTTGAGGTGAGGGGCCAACTAAAGTCGGACACATACCGTAAACCTGTGGTCATGTTTTACAGGAACGGGGGTCTTGCCTTAATCGGCCGGACCGCGAGGATGACAACCTCTCTAAAAAATCCCTAGCCCCAAGCAGTGTTGCGCGGTGAAGAGGGCGTAGCTGGAGTAAGTGCCAGCTATGGTTGGTGGGTGCACCAATCGTTAGCGGACAACCCCGGGGTACCTGGCGACCCCCCGGGCGTATTAGCCTTCCCCGGGTATGGCGGCTCTACCCGGGGTGACCTCTTTTCCGACCATTCTCGTGGGAACAATTATGGATTGTAATCAAATTAAAAAAACCGGGGAGGGGGGAAACGAGAGGGAGGAGGAGGCGCGCGTGGCTAGCGTGTGCCTCGAGCGTATAGATGGGTTGGTGTTGCGGGATCTACCCGCAACACGCGGCATAAAGAGGTCCGCTATGGACCGTGGCGAGTGCGATCGGGGTGAGGTGTCCGATCACTCGGTCTCCTCTCACCACTCTTCACAGAGCGCCCCGGGCTCCTCAACAGGGAGGAAGAGGGGAAGACCGCCGTCTACTGGCCAGTACGTTGGCCTCTATGAGGCTAAACGAAAGCAGACGGAGGCCAACAAAAGCCTCATCGCGGCGATTTTCGACCCGGTAGCCCCGGGGCCGCAGCCCGGGAGATCAAGCGTTCCGCTTCCGGACGAAGTCGAAATCGCTGCGAAACTTCGCAGCCGTCCGACGCGGGACATAGCGGCGGCAATCATGGAAAGCCTGGCCGAAGTGGCCAAGATCTCGAGCGCCACGAAGGAGTTGAGGCCCAACACAGTGCGGATCCTGCAAGCGGCGGCCCTGAACAGCCGGGCGGGCGTTGCGGAGCTGACAATCGATGCCAAGCTGGCATCGTTCAGGGAGGAGCTGACTCCGCGGGTGCAGGGTCAGCGACCGCTGGCACCCGTGCCGCCCGCTCCCCCTCAGACAATGGGGAAGGGAGGACGGGGGAAGCGGCAAAAAGGGAAAACCACGGCCACTAAGGCGGTCCAGCCACAGCCCGCTCAATTGCGGGTCGCCCCCGTTGTTGAGCTGCCCTCCACCACGATTCCAACTCAGGATACGTGGGCAACGGTGGTGGGTCGAAAGGCGAAGAAGGCGGCTGCTGCCGTCAAATCTGCGGCAGCCGCTAAGGCCGCCCCGGCTGGGAGGGCGACTAAACGGGTGGCGCCGGCAGCCCCCAGGAGGGCTCCCCTGCCGCCACGTCCGCCCCGCACAGCGGCCGTCCCTATTACGGTACCGGCCGGCGGGGCGATGACGTATGCCGAGGCAATGGCCACTGCCAGGTCGAAAGTTGACCTGGCAGATATTGGCATTGTCTCGATGAAGCCGAGGAGGGCGGTGACGGGGGCTCTAATATTGGAGATTCCCGGCGCCGACGGTGCTGCCAAAGCCACCGCCCTCGCCACGAAAGTGGCCGAAGCGCTGGCAGGCACCGGCGTGAAGGTTGCGCGCCCGGTAAAGAAGGTCGACCTTAGGGTGCGCGGCCTAGTCGATTCGACCACGCCGGCTGAGGTTGCTGCGGCAGTTGCCCCTGTGGGAGGGTGTGACGAGGGGGAGGTGAGGACCGGCGAAATCCGGTCTTCCCCCTCGGGACTTGGCACCCTTTGGGTCCAGTGCCCTACTGCGGCTGCATGCAAAGTTGCGGTTGCGGGAAGGGTAACTGTGGGCTGGACCCAGGCGACGGTCGAGGCACTTAGCGCCCGGCCCCTGCAGTGCTATCGCTGCCTTGGCCTAGGCCACACTAGGCAGCGATGCACTGCGGCCGAGGACCGGTCGGAATGCTGCTTTGGATGCGGCAGTCTGGACCACAAGGTGGCTGGCTGCACGGCGAAGCCTAACTGCCCGCTCTGTGCGGGAGCGGGCAGGCCGGCCGGCCACCGCCTCGGTAGCCGGGCGTGCCCTGCCAGCGCGAAACGCGGCAGGGGAAGCAGGGGGAGGAAAACCGCGGTGGCCAAGGCGGCGGCCACCGTGGCAACTAAGCCGAATATGGCGCCAAGTTGTACCACCGTTGTGCCCGCGGGGACGGATGGTGCCAAGGAGGCCCCAGATGCCACCGCTCCCGCGGCGGCAATGGAGGTAGAGGCCTGCCCATAATGGGGCCCAAGGGCCCTATAATACAGGCCAACCTGAACCGCTCGGCCAGGGCACAAGACCTTCTTGTGCAATTTATGGCTGAGCGGGGTGCCGGGTTGGCCGTAGCGGCGGAGCCGTACAGGATTCCCGACCATCCACATTGGATGGGGGACCTGAGCGGCTCCGCCGTTATAATATGGGCAGGCCGGCCGGGGTCCCCGGCGTGCTCCGTTATCGAGCGCGGCCGGGGATACCTGGCCGTTGACTGGGGCGGCACCGCGGTTGTGGCGATCTACGCACCTCCAAGGTGGTCCCTCGAGGAATTCGAACAGTATCTGGACGGGGTGGGGAGATGCGTCTCCCGCTGCCAGCCCCGTCCGGTGCTGGTCCTGGGGGACTTCAACGCCAAGTCGCCGGCTTTGGGTTCCCCCAGAACAAACCCGAGGAGCCGGGAGGTGCTTGATTGGGCGACGGGACTCGAGCTCCGTCTTTTAAACACGGGCTCAGTCCATACGTGCGTGCGGCACAATGGGGGGTCCATCGTTGACCTCTCATGGACAACGCCCCCCGCCGCGCGCCGTATTACGGGGTGGAGGGTGGCGGAGGAGGTCGAGACGCTATCTGACCACAGGTATATTGTTCTCGGCCTCTCCGCCTCCCCATCGACACCTCGACGTCGCCCTGCTGATGAGGGATCGCCTCAGCCACGGTGGGCGCTAAAGCGCCTCGACCAGGACGCTCCGATGGCGGCAGCCCACGTCATGGCCTGGCCGGCAACACCGGCCGGGCCAGTCGACGGGACAAGGGAGGCCCATTGGTTCCGGGGCGCAATGACGTCCATTTGCGACGTCGCCATGCCCCGGGCCAGGGTTTTCCCGAGGAAGGCGGTGTACTGGTGGTCGCGCGCGATAGCGGATTTGCGCACAGAGTGCGTTCGCGCGCGACGCCAGTGCGCCCGCGCCCGTCGACGACGACGTTCCGACGTGGAGCTGGCTATACAGCTGTATGGGCGATACAGGGAGAGGGTGATCGCCCTGCAGCTGGCCATCAGGCAGACAAAGAGCAAGGCCTGGCGCGACCTTCTCGGCACCGTAAACCGAGACCCATGGGGGCGTCCATACAAAATGGCGATGGAACGCTTGCGTCCCTGGGCGACCCCTATAACGGAGAGCCTGGATCCGGGGATGCTCGGTCGGGTCGTGGACGCGCTATTCCCCGTCAGCGGGGAGGCGTCCCGGCCCGTCCCTCTGCTGGAGGGACATGAGTGGTCCCCGGATCTGGAGGTCGCGCCGGAGGAAATGGCCGGGGTAGTCAGATGGCTTCGGGGCAAGAATACTGCCCCGGGGCCGGACGCTATCCCCGGCCGGGTCTGGCTGCTTGCCATGAACGTCCTGGGTGAGAGGCTTAGAGGCTTCTACTCTGGGCTCCTGAGGTCCGGGGTGTTCCCGGACCTCTGGAGGAGAAGTCGGATGGTCCTCTTAAGGAAGGATGGGAGGCCTGCGGATTCTCCCTCCGCGTACCGGCCCATTTGCCTCCTGGACGATGTGGTCAAGATCTTTGAAAAGATCATTGCTGCCCGCCTCGCCAGGCACCTGTCCCGCGTTGGTCCCGATCTGGCGGACTGCCAGTTCGGCTTCCGGGAGGGGCGATCGACGGTTGATGCAATCGACCGTCTAAAGTCCCTCTCGGACAATGCCGTGGCACGGGGCGGGGCGTGCTTGGCGGTGTCGATCGACATCGTCAATGCGTTTAACACCCTGCCCTGGTCCGCCATTAGGGAGGCCCTGGTGGAACACCAGGTGCCTCCCTATCTGAGGCGGGGGCGGTGGCGGTCTGTGGCCACCCAGGGCGGGAGATAACCCCCGAACTAGCCCTCGCGTAGGAGGGTTGATCGGCCGAGTCGATGGGTGTATCGGCGATGAAGGCATTAGAGACCCTCAGTGCGTCGTACATGTAGTACTTCGCATAATGGCGAGGCCCTGATTTAGCATACGGGCTGTGGCGTGTTCTTTGTACAGCACTGTATGTGCTGTATGACTTCCGACTGGGGAACTGTTGTCACTCGTGGCATCAGTTCCCCAGTTTACGTTAAACGGTTTTTCAGACCGTTTTTCGTGGGCGGAACACGCCACTAGACAACACTCCGCTGGGCTCAGGAATACATGGGATGCAATCAATCCCCTGGGCAACCCAGGCCGCAAGGGGCAAACGTGCCCTAGCCACACTTGAGCCTCCACGAAAAAGGTACCGCTGGATAGCTCGTGTTCTTAAATACGCAGCGAACTGAACGAAGTGTGGTGGAGAGGAAGAGGCAGCCTCTCCGACTGCTGTCTCCCACGTGTTTGCCGTGCGTGGCGACCCCTGTCGTCGGAAAAGAGGATCCTGGGATCTGAGGGGGCCCTCTCCTGCGGGTGAGACGTCCCCAACACGTACCTTTGGCCTCTGCTTCGGCTAGATGGGCGGCTGGACGAGAAAAGCAGCCCTGGTCCAGTCAATCGGCTTGGAACGACCACACGCTTCGGGCGAGTGGGTTCTGCTGGGCGAGGACGCGGGCTGGGTAAGGAAACCGACCCAGCCAGCAGACTATATTCGGTGCGTAGCCCTAACTCAGCCTTTGGCGGGTTCCAAATTGTGCGGGTCGGTGGTGGCCGGGGAGCGCACTGGATGAAAGACCAAGACACATTATGGGTCTTAATAAAAATAATGAACAAAAAACTAAGCGTCCAAAGACGACGGGTCCAGCTTCTACTCGGAGTGAAGCCGTCGCCGCAGACGCGGGAACTGCAAATGCAGCTGTCAGTCCCCCCGCGTCTGTGAGAAAGACAAGATCCGGGAAGGTGATTAATATCGCCAATCCTCGTGTGATCTTGCAAAGATGTGTGACTCCCACGCGAGCGGTCTCGGTGAAAACCGAGCCCACGGTAGAAGGTACGCCGGACACCGGTAACGTGGAAGTAATCGAACGAGTCGGAGACACGTCACTCGTGAAGGTGCAGTCGGCACCCGAGCGTGTCGAGGACCCTACTGGTGACGGTTGGCAAACCGTCACCAAAAAGTCGAAGCGAGCCAAGCCGGGCGCACCCACCGGCAAGGCCGCAGTAAACCGGGCCAGGAGACCGAAGGGGACGTTCTCCGGGCAGAAGGTACGGCCTCTCGATCTCGTAAGAGACGAAGCCTTTAGGCGAGTGTCCGAAATACGGACCTTTTGCTTTCGACCTGAGTCGAAAGTCAATAAGGAGTCCGGGTCAAAGATACTCGCCGAGGTTGAGGCACTCAACGAGTTGGTCCAGGAGCTTATTCAACGGAATAGCTTCGTCGAAGGGCAACTCGCCGCGGTCAGGGCGGACCTAAAAGCGCGTCCTGCCGTAATGAGTGCGATGCGACCTGGGCCGTCCAAGGGAACTCTCCCGAAGACGGCCTGCAACGCCGCGCAGTCGACTTACGCCCATGTGAACAAAGTCGACTGCAAAGGAGCTTCTCCGGAAGCGGGGAGACGGCCACAATCGCAGCATGTGGTAAAAATCTTCCCGCCGAAGGAAAAAGGACAGAGCAGCGAAGTTACGAAGGTTACTGTTCTGTCCCTCGTTAAACCAGCGAAGGAGGCGATCCGAGTAAAGTCGGTCCGACGCATCCACTCCGGTGGCATCGTCGTCGAGACCGACCGAAAGGAGGACCTGCAAGCCTTCGTTGGCAATAAGAAGCTCCGGAGCGCGGGTCTGTCCGTCTCCTTACCTACCAAGCGGGACCCCGAGGTTTTAGTTTACGACGTCCCGCGTCGGATGGGTAAGGACGAAATTGCCTCCAGTATTTGGAGGCAAAATCTCTGCGATGCGAACCAGAAGGATGTGCCTTCGGGAATTCGGGTCAGCCGCATGGCTGGCAAGACCCCGGAGACAGCCAACTGGGTCGTTGCCGTCAGTCCGCAGAATCTTCAGCGGCTGAAGCAGAGGGGTAGCCGAGTTTACCTTGGATGGAACTCCTGTCGTGTACGGGATTTCGTCCAGGTGCTTCGGTGCTACCGTTGTCAACGCTTCGGGCATACCTCGAAGCGTTGTAAATTCAAGGAGGACGTGTGCGGTCACTGCTCCCAAAAGGGGCATACCTTCACGCTCTGTAGCAAGAAGAGTGAACCTCCGGTCTGCTCTAATTGCAAGGACAGAGGGTGGGCTATTGCACACAAGTCGCGGGACCCAGCTTGCGCTTCCTATCAGGCGGCGCTAGCTTTGGAGTCGTCCCGTGTCCGACTTGAGTGACGGGCAGACGTGGACTTGTCCACTCCGCCATTCGAACGGCATGCTGGGCGGACCCCTCGGGGTTCGCCCCCTCGGGCCAGGCTGAAGCCCCTCTTGCGGAGATAAATTGACTTTAACACTACTCCGTCAAGAGTGCCTGGATTGGGTTGGACTCGAGGTGGCAGCGGGAGTAGCACGTTGTCTTCCCCTGTCACGATAACGAACGAGGGTAGAGCCAGACCATCGGCACGCGTCGAGAGAGCGGCTAGTATAGTCCACATAGGACCCAGGCATAGCCCATCTTAAGACTCACAACGACGACACTAACTATCTGAGGCGGGTGATCGGGGCCTACCTGCGGGACAGGTGGGTGGAATACCCGGGCCGGTACGAGACTTTACGGAGGGAAGTGGACTGCGGGGTCCCGCAGGGGTCCGTGTTGTTGTAAAAATTTCATATGGTACACATAAGGTGTCATGCACACCAGAAAATTAAAACGGCTGTGACGGTTAAACTACATATTATTTCGAGTCCGAAAATTAGTGAATATTCTTCAGACGTTCTAAAGTAAAGGTGAACAGCGTTTTTCTTAAAAATATCACTGTTATGTAGTAAAAAAAATCCGGAAAGTTCTCGCTTCGTGACTTGTTCAATACTTCGAACGCAGCTCGAGTCCGTCCCGACCTTCTGTTAAAGCCTCGTGCTGCGGACTCTCTCGCGGACCCACTCCCTTGCACCGTCACCTCTCATTGGCCAGTGTTTTTCGTTAATAACTCGTAAACAAAGCCGCAGATTGCATTTTCGCAAAGGAAAATGTTACTTCAAATGACCTCAGCTACCCCTCATTTTCGGCTGTTAAAATAATCGTCTATCACCCTGTATAGCGGTATCTTTGATATACAGTTTACATCACCGTCGGTGCGTGTTGACGGAACCGGCGGAAACGTAATCTGATATTTTCGAATCTCAGTCCTAAGTAAACTGTAAATTAATTTTTGTCCGAGGCTAAAGTTTCTTTTTCAACAATCGGTGACAATAAATTCTATTTCGGCGACGAGGGTGAGGAGATAAACATCCCGGACGGCTCGTACGAACTGGAGGCGATCAACGCTTACTTGAGGCGTGAGATAAGCGCGCGGTATCCTTCTCCAGCCAAAGATGACAAAGATGTAGAATATCCGCTGATCCTACGAGCGATCAACAATACTATGAAAAGCGAAATTATATATAAAAGCGCATATAAGATAGATTTTACGAAACCCGACACCGTGGGTCCAATCCTAGGATTCTCTAGGAATCGCATTCTATCACCGAACACGTGGCATGTATCGCACACTTCCGTGAATATCATTAACACGAATATTATTCGAATAGAATGCAACGTAACCACCCGTTCGTACGATAACGGGAAACTGATTCACACGATACACGAATTCGCGCCTAACATGTCGCCGGAGTATAAAATATCGGAAACACCGGCACGAGTCATTTACCTCCTGATCGTTACACGATCAATGGAAGATTTAACGATTCGCATCGTGGACCAGTCTGCACGTTTGATTGATTTTCGAAACGAAGAAATCACGGTACGGCTGCACGTTCGTCGAATCGTCTCATAACCTTGACATAGCCGTTATGTTAATTCATAATAATAATAATAGGATATCGAATACGTCGAACATAAAAAACGGCGCGCCGTTTCGACAATAAGGAGAAGAAGAAGACGAGGAAACTAACAGAAAGGTGGAATATCTGCGATCTTTGGGACTCATCGTTACCAAGTAATCGAACTCACTTCACCGCCATGTCCGACGACATTTTGAACATCTCTGAGGCACCAATCTTCGACAATCGAATAACTACGATCGACCTGCACACCTACAATCCGTACGCCAACACAACGTTTGGAAACAGCGATGAGATAAGAATACCCATTTCTATACGTGGAGGGAAGACTCAGCCTACCGGGAGGATCGACTAACGTCACGGTGGCTCTAGAGAACAATGAGGTAGCGTTTATTTTCGACGAGATACATTACGAACTGATCGGAGTGGAAATCGATCGGTCCAGAAATCCCGGTACAACGACGACCTTGAAGAATTACATCAGTCTGAACATTACGAAGAGCAACGCGCTGTCCAACGCGGGCTGGATATACAGAAACTCTCACCGCAACGCCTACGAATTTGCTAGATTTCAACTTTTGCGTGCCTATGAACACATTGCTAGGATTCTGTGTAGATTACAAACGCGTTGTAATAAATGCTCGGCACGGATTGATTTTGATTCGCGCGCGCAACGACGCTAACGCGTTACGAAGCTGGTCCGACAATGCGAAACCTGTCCTGGATTTGTATAAAATTCAATGGAGAATGCCGCACGTCGCTTTGGATGAAATACACAAGTTGTCGATGCTGCGTATTCTTGAGAGCGAAAGATCGATCAGCACGAGTTTCCATTGGTGGTAACTGTACAAATATCCGATGCTGCAAACAACCACGAAACACAAAGACCGCGGTACGTGACATTCGCGTTACAAATCGAAAGGAAAAACGATTTAAAGAAAAACTCTACCCAATTCGATTCATGCTTATTATCCAATATTCGACTTTACCTGAACTCGGAAATGTATCGCTATTTTCGATTGATGCGTATGCTTTTACACAGCAAATTTAGAAATTAAAAAATATTTTAAACTTTGTATTACATTTTTTTTATTCATCGTGGACGCCACCACCCTCGTTGTCGTCGTCATCGTTGATGGACAAAACGGACATTGCGCGCTAAACATATATTATAATCAAGCGTTTTTTAAAATAAATTTTTAATTTCATTAATTTTCAAACTCACAATTATTGCACACGTCTCTGTCTTCTCCTCCGTCGTATGGTAAAGGATGCCACACTCGTCCACGCTTCTTGGCGGTTCGAGGATAACGTAACGTCGTTCGAAGATCGTACGGACAATTCCTGGAGCAAAAGCAATGCTCCAACATGGGTTTGTTCCCGGCTTCCCACCAATAGAGTCTTATGCCGCACGCGAAGCATTTCACGAAATCATTCTCCCTCAGATAATAAAATCCAGCGATCGCGAGCTCCTCCGGCTTAATAAACGGGATCGGCCAATTTTCAAAGCTGCTAAGCCTGTCCTCTTCGCACCGATAATCCATACGTTCCTACGTTCTCTCTCTCTCTCTCTCTCTCTACAAAAAGGCGCCATAGAAATAAAAAATAATTCTAACTAAAAAAAAAAGAAAAAAAAATGTGTTACCTTTCGATTTCATTAGCCACATCTAAAATACACGAACTTCGCTCAAAAAACAATGATATTGAATCTTTTCTTTCGAAGTTCGCGTCCAGCAATGAAGCCTGCATGGTACGTGGTATTCTTGATACATCGGTTCCGCGATCAATGAATTGTATTTGGGACAGCCGAGATGTTCCAAATTGAAACTGCGAACTCCTACTTTTTTTAAATATCCTTTTCATTATGCCCCCCTTTGTACGCGACGACGGGATCCTTGTAGTCTCGAACGAAATTTTTTATAATAATGCCAATGTCCTCTTGTTGATAATTCTTTTTCCCCTGGAAATTTTTAAATGGAATCCCGTGCACGAAATTCGAGACATGCCATGCAGACTTCTGATCGCTTCTGGATAAATCCATGTAGCGAACGCGCAATTCGAATTCAAATAATTCATATTCAGCGGTATGAGCATTTACGATGGCTAATTCTTTACAATTAAATTTGTTGGCTACGAAGAAACTGGCCATATCGACAATAAAATCTATTGCGGGCATCTTAAACGTAAACTTACTTTTTGCAAAATATATGTCTATAGCAACACGCACCTTTCCACTGTTCGACAACGATTTAATTTGCTCCGCGTTATGCTTCATCTATTTATTAACATGTACGCACGCGCACTTCACTCTCCACAACGTCGTAAAAATGCAAGCGCAGCCTCTCTAATCTACCCCTCTCTCTCTCGCTCACTCCCTCCAAAACATTTCCTAAAATGTAAAAATGCAAGCGCGATAAAAAAACGCCACATGATTAAATTCGATAAGACAAGAAGACCGCTTAGAAATCGTCTCCAGACTCGTTACAAATGCGATGCATTCGTCGTGCGCGACGATAACCGTTGCGACGCATCTATCTTCCATCTCTCTCCCACTCCCAAAAACCGCGCTTCGTTCATAGCGGACCAAGCGGAAGAGAGAGAGAAACCGTATCGATGCGTCTATACCCCTCTCTCACTCCACAAACCGCGCAACGTATATTATTCTTCTAACGTTGACGTAGGCTATAGATTCTGCAATCCTGGTCTTGCAACCTCCTCTTCTGTCCAACCTATTGTCCCAACACAAATCATCATATTTGGAAATCTTTTTGATTAAATTCTTAAGCTTATCAGGCAAAAACTTCATTGTTACAGCAATCAGGTTTGTTTCGTTCTTCTCTTTGAGCGTTTGGTAGACTTTCAGTTCCAAACCTACTTCGAAGAGGTTAAAAAGAATTTCAAAGACATTTCTCAGTGCTCTTTCTCTCGCACCGTTGGAATAATCTTTATCATCTCCTTTAGTATGTAGTTCTGCTTCAGATAATATTTGTCTCTGGCAAGCTCCTCTAATCATCGAAAGAGAGAGCAACAGAGGCAGAATAATACAAATAGTTAAAACCTTTCTAAATCTTGATCTAGAAACAGTTCTCACGGTAGTTGTTTTGATTTAAACAAAAGTAACCATATTCTTAATTTAATGATAAAATATATGAAAGTACATACTAATTAAAGTGATATTATCCGACATAGAATAATGTCTTTAATTATAATCTTTAATCATTTTTGGTGCTGGTTAATATAGTAGATTTGATATGTTTGGATTAAATGGATTACCAGATCTATCATCTGATGCTGCTGCTCTAAAATGATTTGTTATTAAAGAAAAAATTTTCGTTTTTAGTTAGATAAAAAATGTAAAGGATAAACGGAAAAAAGAGAAGCTTAATCAACCTTTGGAAACATTAAGAAAGAAATTGCCTGAAGACTTTATATAGGAGCTGCTGTGGGTAAAGAAGATTGTTTTCTTTTTCTTTTTTTCTTTTTTTTTGAGGATCTGATTACAGGTAGTAGAGGATTCAGTATAAAGTCTTTACAGGAAAGTTGCAAGCAATATGCGCAACAGGTTAATCAGTCGAAGAAAGGCTCATGGTTTGGGTAATGCTTTAAAAGGAGAATATGAAAACTTTGTGAATATATTTCACACATTGAATTTACTGCAGAAGACGTTGAAAATATGGGTTCCGGTCCAGAAATAAGAAATCTAAAGTTGAAAAATGTTCTATGCGGAAGTCCTGAAATTGAAGAAAAAATGGTGGTAATATTATTTATATGATGAATTACAGGAATCATTTTGTACCACTTCTTAGTAATATTGTAAAAGATATAAAGAGAAGCATGAAAGTTTCTAGAGAGGAAGCTAGTGTTAATGTGATAGATTCAAACTCGAACAATATTTCCAAATCTTAC
The DNA here is from genome assembly GCF_051020955.1 of Megalopta genalis. NCBI lineage: Eukaryota > Metazoa > Arthropoda > Insecta > Hymenoptera > Halictidae > Megalopta > Megalopta genalis. Next base: position 7,811,128 of record NC_135022.1, read on the forward strand.
ATTTCTATGCAACTACGAGATATTAAAAATAACTCGCACAAACAAAGTGGTCATTCAAGGAGTACAAGTAAGGAAAATCGTGAAATTGGTGCAAGCTCTAGAAAACGTAAACATACTGTTACGGACAAAGATAGTAAGGTACCAAAAAGTGGGCACATTGATATAAATGATACTAGCAATGAGGATTCGGAATTTCTTAATGATTTACAAGATGGATCTAGACGGGATGGATTGAGTAATGCTTATCAACGTATTCCTCATCAATCGATTGGACTTATGTATCAATTAGACTTGTCGATTCTTTGCTTACTAAGGAAGTCCATATATAAACATAAATATCCTTCATTTCCGTTAGCGTTTGAAAAGTCTGATATTGATAAGTTTAGTAACATTGTTCTTTGCTACGAGAAGAAGTCTATTCATCTACAAATTGAAAATGTAGACAAATATTATACAGATAATAATATTAGTTATGCTAGATTGTTTACTAACGAAAATCGAAGTTTCTCCATAAATAATTACCTTAATAGTTTTGTTAAACATCTAATCTCTAAGACAGATGATTTATCAAATGATATAGAATACCTTGTTATCTATACTAATTCAAGCTTGAATCTTGCGAAAGGAAACAGATTAAAAAGGGGACGATTTAAAAACTTTTATCCGTTTAAATTTGATAGCATGGAAGAACGTGATATCATATTAAGAGACTTTTTCTTTACAAATGATAATATACAAGGGCGTGGTTTTTATCAATTTGCGGGAGATAAAATAATAAGAGAAGTACTTTTAAAGCGATTAGAATCTTCGTCTGTTATGCAGACAGTAATAAAAGATAGGAAATATTCCCGGAAAGAAATAAAAGAAGCATTTTTGGATAAATTAGTATTTGCAGTTAATCAACCTAATAGAGAAGAATTGAACAGCATTATCAAAAGTGAAATGGAAGAAAATAGTAAAGTTCACGACGGTTATGTAGCATTACAAAAAATTGTATTACGTGATTTAATAGCTGCAGAAAAAGATGGAAAACTTGGAAGTTATATATCTGAAATTACATATGGAACCAATTTATTAATGTCCTTCTTACACAATATGTTCTTGCGTAAAAACGTGTTTGTCATCAATTTTGAGAAAAAAAACTATGGCATATCCGTTGACGTCGCTATCAATTATAAAGATAGCATTACTTGTATAAAGCCTCGCAATACAAATAATAGTATTGGTTATTATCAGTTATTTCCTTCTAAACGGCATTGCTTCACTCTTTTCATTGAAAAATTAGAAAAGGATGAAAATATAAAATATTTTGTCGTCTATACTAATGCAGACCTAAATCTTACAGAAGAAAAGAAATTCAGATATGAACGATCTAAAAAATTTTATCCTTTACAATTTAATAACATAAATATAAAAAAAAGGATATAAGATTGTAAAAGATTGTTTTTGTATAAATGAGAATGGTCTTTATCAATTTTCGCAAAAAGAAATGACAAGGCTTTTAAATTTGTTAAAGCTGCCACCTTTTTGGCAGAAAGAAAAAGAAGAAGGAAGACTTTCTGGCGAGTGTGAAAAAGAAATAAAAGAGAAATTTTTTTAGATAGACTAATATTTGCAGTTAATCAGTGTGGCAAGGGAGCATTGAACAGTGTTATTAGAAATGGGATAGATGAGGGTAATGTTCCATATAATTGCGAAGAATTACATGAAATAGCGTTACGTTGGTTAGAATCTCATGAATTTGGCCCTATTACTAAGGGAATAATGGAAAATTTTTTGGGAGATATAAAATATAATAGGTCTAGTTATCAGGAAATTGAAGAAAATATTGATGAAGAAATGAAATTTGCCAGAAGTGTAGTTGGCAGAGAAGGAATATCTGCATTTTATCAATTTTTAAGCTTCTTAATTAAGGGAGAAGGGAAAATATGTCTGGAGAGGTACTAAAGAAGGAAAGAATAAATTTAGCTACTATGTCGAGTATTTTGCATGTGACAGGAGCTAACGCTGCAAAAGCCTTTAAAGACCTATATGACCTATGGTTTGATGAAGAAGGAAGTAAAACACAAAATCTAAAAACTCTAGACAAAGAAGAGATAAATCGAAGTAATATTTCCAGTATTTTGAGTGGAGCAGGAGCTAACGCTGCAAAAGCCTTTAAAGACCTATATGACCTTTTGTTCGATGAAAAAGGAAGTAAAACACAATATCTAGAAACTTTAGAGAGAGAGAGGAGATAAATTTAAGTAATATTTCTAGTATTTTAAGTGGAGCAGGAGCTAACGCTGCAAAAGCCTTTAAAGGCTTACATATCCTTTAGTTTGATGAAGAAGGAAGTAAAACACAATGTTTAAAAACTCTGGAGAAAGAAGGAATAAATCTAACTAATATTTCCAGTATTTTGAATGTAGCAGGAGCTAATGCTGCAAAAGCTTTTAAAGGCTTATATGATCTTTGGTTTAATGCAGAAGGAGGTAAAACATAATATTTAAAAACGTTAGAAAAGGAAGGGATACGTCTATCTAATATTTCCAGTATTTTACATGGAGCAAGAGCTAAAGCTCCTGAAACTTTTAAAAATTTATATGATTTTTGTTTTGATAAGGAAGGAATTAAAAGACTATATATAAAAACTTTAGAAAACGAGAAGATAAATCTGTCTAATATGTCCAGTATTTTGAATGGTGCAGGAGCTAACGCTGCAGAAGCTTTTAAAGATTTATATGACTCTTGGTTTGATGCAAGAGGAAATCAAACACAGCGTTTGAAACATTTTATTGAAGGCGAAGATGAGGGAAGTAACTTTACGTTGCATAACTTGTCTAGCATATTAAGTAGAGCAGGAGGCAAGGCTAAAGGTGCTTTTCAAGAGTTGCACAGCGTTTGTTTTAATAGCAAAGGACAAAGAACAGAGCTTTTAGAGGACTTCTATAACGCAGGTTTTAGACCAAGTAACTTATCCTCTATACTATGTGGAACAGGAGCTCATGCTTCTTTTACTTTGAAACAACTGCATAATATTTCTTTTAATAAGAAAAGAAAGAAAACACAGCTTTTAAAGGATTTTTACAATGTGGGTTTTAGGCCGTGCGATTTATGTGGTATATTGAGTGCAGCAGCGAATAGTTTAAAAGAATTTCATGATTTTTGTTTTATACACGAAACAAAAAAGTATTTGAATCGTTTCTTAATTGAGAAGAAAGGTTTTACACCAAAAAATGTATCTAAAATATTGCATGGAGCAGCAACTAAGATTTGTTCTGCTTTAAAAGATTTTCATGATATCTGTTTTGATGGGAATGGAAACAAAACACAACTTTTAAATAATTTCCATAAAGCAGGCTTTATGCCATGCAATTTATCTAACATATTATCCATGACAGGAGATAATGCCACTTCCATTTTAAGAAATTTCCATAAATCTTGTTTTAATAAAGAAAATTGTTTAAATCATTTCTTAGCTGAGAAAGAGCTTTTTATGCCAAAGGATTTATCTAAGATTTTATATGGAGGAGGACTTGGTACTTGCCATACTTTTGAAAAGTTGCATAATCTTTGCTTTGATTAGGCAGGAAATAAAACAGATTATTTAAATAATCTTATAAAAAATAGCTCGCCGAATGCGATACTGAATATACTATATAAAAAAGTAAAAAAAAATTAAAAAACTCCTTTGCTTTCTTAGTAGAAACGGGCCAAAGACAAGATTGGGATAGTTCACAACAAAATGATCCTAAGAGAAAAACCCGTAAGTGTACTAGTAATCAGAGTAAGAGCAAAGGAGGTAGTAAAAATAGCAACAAGCTCTCTGGGATTTTCTAGATAAAAGAGGAGTTAGCGTGACAGCTGGAGAATATCTTGATAGCCCGAGAAATAGCAAGAACATAGATGAAGTGGTACAAGTAACCAATGTAATTCCTTTTGTAGTTCGAAAACGTGAAATTGAAGAAGCACAGCAAACATGCAGGCCGTAGCAACCTTTGCCAAAACAATTGGTTAAAGGAGCAATTAATTTTATAATCCACGAGCTCGCTCTTGATTTTTCTACTTGTGAAAACACCTGAAATTCATCGAAATCATTTAATAGTGGAAACAGTTATTTCTTCCTTGAGCCTTTTTGACCTTATAAAAACATAAAGTTAATTATTGTCGATGAAGAGCATGATTCGTCTTTCAAAAATAAGAAGAGGAAATTATATACATACAATGCTCGAGATATGGCGATAATTTTAGCCAAATTTGAAAATATTCCGATCATTTTATCATCGACTTCTCCACTGTTTGAAAGGATCCATCATGTTAATAACGGGAATTGCAATCACGTGATGTTAACTAAGCGATTTGATGATGCAAATGGAACAGGCTATTAACGATATCTACAAGGAAGGGCTTTCTCCCACAATAATATGTTAATTTTGTTATATAGAAGAGGATAATTTATTTTTGTTAATTTTTTAAAGATTATTTGAGTAGTCTCACCGAAATATTTGTTTATAATAATAGATTTTAATTGTTAATTCGTCCACCGATAAGTTAAGATAGAGTTTGAATAAAGTTTATATATTGGGAAAAATAACGCTTTTTTTCCACCTTCACCGCCGCGAACCCCAGTGTTACATTTTTCTACACTGCAGAGGAAAGACGCAACTAACAAGCAATTCGTAAAATTGTAGATATGAAATTCGGCAGGGAGCGAACAGCTCGCTTTGGCAGTCCAGTTTTCTATAAGCGCATACTCTCTCTGTCCGACTACCTTGCGCTCTATACGTGTATTTTCGATTGGTCTGGTTCACTAGCGTCTAATACGTCCATTTTAAGTCTGAACGTCTTACGAGCTCAAATAGACTTCTTTAAGATATCTTATTTCAGACGTTGAAACGACGCCCGAAACAAGATTATTTAAAGGCGTCTGTTTCGAAACATCTTTAAGACACTTGAAATATGTTTTTGTACGTGTCGGTACATTTCTGACGTGTTATGTTTACAAGGCCTAGATGAGAATGCGTTGTCGGGCAGCAGGGATAGCAAGATTCTGCAGAAAAGGCACATATTACAACAAACATTTGATGAATTAATCAAGTTCTTTGTTTTTATTACCCATGCATATATACTATTGCTAATTTAATAATTGACATAACTTTGACATAACCCTACATGTAATCCCTATTTCTACATTTCCTACAAATGGTCTGCAAACGACCTCTAATAATGAATAAACGTGCAGACGATTTTTATTATTGTCATTGAAATTACTGATTTCACCCTTGACTCATTCTCGACATCTGTCCTTGCCGCATCATATTTGAACTTTTGCCTCGTCGCATAATCTTCAAAACGAAATGTTAGATATATTAAGAGACCTGAACACTGAAATTGAAAAAAAAAATCGAATTTTTCTTGTCTAACGTAGCAGTTTGAAATGTTAAAAATAAATTACAAAATATTCCAGCCTTTTAAAAAAATTGCTTTTATAAATAAGAAGCCTATAGCTGATTCGTATACGTGCGTGCTATAGTGTTAACATATAAATTTTAAACACGTTTCTCTTAAAACAATGTTTCTAAAAACGGTGTGAAAAATATCTCGAGATTAGATCAACCGATTACCTCGAAATTTTGCAGATGCCTTTAGTATATATATATATTAGACACTGACGATCCGTGTCTTTCTAATTTCTAATAATTTTAGAAATTATGAAGAAAAAAAACATACACAGCAGAGCAGAGAAGAGCAGAGAACAGAAGAGAAGAGCAGAGCAGAGCAGTGCAGAGCAGAGCAGAGCAGAGCAGGACAGGGCAGAGAAGAGCAGAGCAGAGCAGAGCAGGGAAGAGCAGAGCAGAGTAGAGAAGAGCAGAGAAGAGCAGAGCAGAGCAGAGAAGAGCAGAGCAGAGCAGAGCAGAGAAGAGCAGAGCAGAGCAGAGAAGAGCAGATTAGAGCAAAGAAGAGCATACAGATATGAGCAGAGCAGAGTAGAGCAGAGCAGAGAAGAGCAGAGCAGAGCACAGAAAAGCAAGCAGAGAAGAGCATAGCAGAGCAGTGCAGAGTAGGGCAGAGAAGAGCAGAGAAGAGCAGAGCAGATCAGAGCAGAGCAGTGCAGGGTAGAGCAGAGCAGAGCAGAGAAGAGCAGAGAAGAGCAGAGCAGAGCAGAACAGAGCAGAGAAGAGCAGAGCAGAGCATAGAAGAGCAGATTAGAGCAAAGGAGAGCAGACAGATCAGAGCAGAGCAGAGCAGAGAAGAGCAGAGCAGAGCAGAACAGAGCAGAGAAGAGCAGAGCAGAGCATAGAAGAGCAGATTAGAGCAAAGAAGAGCAGGCAGATCAGAGCAGAGCAGAGTAGAGCAGAGCAGAGAAGAGCAGAGCAGAGCAGAGAAGAGCAGAGCAGAGTAGAGCAGAGCATTGAAGAGCAGAGAAGAGCACAGCAGAGCAGAGAAGAGCAAATCACAGCAGAGCAGAGAAGAGCAAATCAGAGCAGAGCAGAGCAGAGGAGAGAGGAGCAGCGAAGATCAGAGCAGTGCAGAGTAGAGCAGAGCAGAGAAGAGCAGTGCAGAGCAGAGAAGAGCAGAGCAGAGGAGAGCAGAGCAGAGCAGTGCAGAGCAGAGCAGAGAAGAGCAGAGAAGAGCAGAGCAGGTCAGAGCAGAGCAGGTCAGAGCAGAGCAGAGCAGAGCAGAGCAGAGAAGAGCAGAGCAGAGAAGAGCAGAGCAGTGCAGTGCAGAGCAGAGCAGAGAAGAGCAGAGAAGAGCAGAGCAGAGACGAGCAGAGAAGAGCAGTGCAGAGAAGAGCAGAGCAGAGGAGAGCAGAGCAGAGCAGAATAGAGCAGAGTAGAGCAGAGTAGAGCAGAGCAGAGCAGAGCAGAACATAGAAGAGCAGGCCAGAGCAGAGCACTGAAGAGCAGAGCAGAGAAGAGCAGAGCAGAGCAGTGCAGAGCAGAGCAGAGAAGAGCAGAGAAGAGCAGAGCAGAGCAGAGCAGTGAAGAGCAGAGCAGAAAAGAGCAGAGCAGAGCAGAACAAAGAAGAGCAGAGCAGTGCAGGGAAGAACAGAGCAGAGCAGAGCAGTGCAGGGAAGAGCAGAGCAGAGCAGAGAAGAGCAGAGAAAAGCAGAACAGTGCAGAGAAGAGTAGAGCAGAGCAGAGCGGAGAAGCGCAGAGCAGAGCAGAGAAGAGCAGAGTAGAGCAGAGCACTGCAGAGAAGAGCACAGAAGAACAGAGCAGGTCAGAGCAGAGCAGAGCAGAGCAGAGCAGAGAAGAGAAGAGCAGAGAAGAGCAGAGAAAAGCAGAGAAGAGAAGAGCAGAACAGAGAAGCGCAGAGCAGAGCAGAGAAGAGCAGAGTAGAGCAGAGCACTGCAGAGAAGAGCACAGAAGAACAGAGCAGGTCAGAGCAGAGCAGAGCAGAGCAGAGCAGAGCAGAGAAGAGAAGAGCAGAGAAGAGCAGAGTAGAGGAGAGAAGAGCAGAGAAGTGAAGAGCAGAGCAGAGCAGAGAAGAGCAGGTCAGAGCAGTGAAGAGCAGATTAGAGCAGACCAGAGCAGACAAGAGCAGACAAGAGCAGAGCAGAAAAGGGCAGAGCAGAGCAGAGCAGTGGAGAGCAGAGCAGAGTAGAGCAGAGCAGGGCAGAGAAGAGCACAGCAGTGCAGAGAACAGCAAAGCAGAGCAGAGCAGAGAAGAGCAGAGCAGAAAAGGGCACAGCAGAGCACAGCAGAGCAGAGAAGAGAAGAACAGAGAAGAGCAGGGAAGAGCAGAGAAGAGCAGAGAGAAGCAGAGAGCAGCAGAGAAGAGCAGAGAAGAGCAGAGAAGTGTAGAGAAGAGCACAGACGAGCAGAGAAGAGCATAAAAGAGAACAGAAGAGCACAGAAGAGCACAGAACAGCAGAGAATAGCAGTGCAGAGCAGAGAAGAGCAGACCAGAGCAGAGCAGAGCACAGAACAGCAGACCAGAGAAGAGCAGAGCAGAGCACAGAAGAGCAGACCAGAGAAGAGCAGAGCAGAGCAGAGAAGGGCACAGCAGAGCAGAGCAGAGCAGAGCAGAGCAGAGCAGAGAACAGCAGAGAACAGCAGAGAAGAGCAAAGCAGAGCCGAGCAGAGCAGAGCAAAGAAGAACAGAGCAGAGCAGAGAAGAACAGAGCAGAGCAGAGAAGAACAGAGAAGAGAAGGGCAGAGCAGTGCAGAGTAGAGGAGAGCAGAGCAGAGCAGAGCAGAGCAGTGCAGAACACAGCAGAGAAGAGCAGTGCAGATCAGAGCAGAGAAGGGCCCAGCAGAGCAGAGAAGAACACAGTAGAAAAGTGCAGAGCAGAGCAGAGCAGAGCAGAGCAGAGGAGAGCAGAGCTGAGCAGAGCAGTGCAGAGAAGAGCAGAGCAGAGCAGTGAAGAGCAGATAAGAGAAGAGCAGAGCAGAGCAGTGCAAAGCAGAGAAGAGCAGAGCAGATCAGACCAGAGCAGAGTAGAGCAGAGAACAGCAGAGAAGAGCTGAGCAGAGCAGAGAAGAGCAGAGCAGAGCAGAGCAGAGAAGGGCAGAGCAGAGAAGAGCAGAGCAGAGCAGAGCAGAGAAGAGCAGAGCAGAGAAGGGCAGAGCAGAGAAGAGCAGAGCGGAGCAGACCAGAGCAGAGAAGAGCAGAGCAGAGCGGAGCAGAGCAGAAAAGAACAGAGCAGAGCACAGAAGAGTAGAGCAGAGCTGAGAAGAGCAGTGAAGAGCAGAACTGAGAAGAGCAGTGAAGAGCAGAGCTGAGAAGAGCAGTGAAGAGCAGAATTGAGAAGAGCAGTGAAGAGCAGAGCTGAGAAGAGCAGTGAAGAGCAGAGGTGAGCAGACAGATCACAGCAGAGTAGAGCAGAACAGAGAAGAGCAGACCAGAGCAGAGCACAGAAGAGCAGATCAGAGAAGAGCAGAGGAGAGCAGTGCAGAGCAGAGCAGAGCAGAGAAGAGCAGAGAAGAGCAGAGAAGAGCAGAGAAGAGAAGAGCAGAGGAGAGCAGAGCAGAGCAGAGAACAGCAGAGAAGAGCAGAGCAGAGCAGAGAAGAGCAGAGCAGAGCAGAGCAGAGCAGAGCGGAGAAAAGCAGAGCACAGCAGAGCAGAGCAGAGCAGAGAATAGAAGAGCAGAGCAGAGGAGAGAAGAGCAGAGAAGTGAAGAGCAGAGCAGAGCAGTGAAGAGCAGATTAGAGCAGACCAGAGCAGACAAGAGCAGAGAAGAGCAGATCAGAAAAGGGCAGAGCAGAGCAGAGCAGTGGACAGCAGAGCAGAGTAGAGCAGAGCAGGGCAGAGAAGAGCACAGCAGAGCAGAGAACAGCAAAGCAGAGCAGAGCAGAGAAGAGCAGAGCAGAAAAGGTCACAGCAGAGCAGAGCAGAGCAGAGGAGAGAAGAGCAGAGAAGAGCAGAGAAAAGCAGAGAAGAGCAGAGAGAAGCAGAGAGCAGCAGAGAAGAGCAGAGAAGAGCAGAGAAGAGCAGAGAAGAGCAGAGAAGTGTAGAGAAGAGCACATACGAGCAGAGAAGATCATAGAAGAGAACAGAAAAGCACAGAACAGCAGAGAATAGCAGTGCAGAGCAGAGAAGAGCAGACCAGAGCAGAGCAGAGCACAGAACAGCAGACCAGAGAAGAGCAGAGCAGAGCACAGGAGAGCAGACCAGAGAAGAGCAAGCAGAGGAGAGCAGAGAAGAGCAGAGAAGAGCAGAGAAGAACAGAGCAGAGCAGTGCAGGGAAGAGCAGAGAAGAGCAGAGCACAGAAGTGCAAGCAGAGAAGAGCAGAGAAGAGCAGAGCAGAGCAGAGCAGTGCAGAGAAGAACAGAGCAGAGGAGAGCTGTGCAGGAAAGAGCAGAGCAGAGCAGAGAAGAGCAGAGAAAACCAGAACAGAGCAGAGAGGAGCAGAGCAGAGCAGAGCGGAGAAGAGCAGAGCGGAGAAGAGAAGAGCAAAGCAGAACAGATCATAGCAGAGTAGAGCAGAGAACAGCAGAGAAGAGCAGAGCAGAGCAGAGAAGTGCATAGAAGAGCAGAGCAGAGAGGGCAGAGAAGAGGAGAGCAGAGATGAGAAGATCAGAGCAGAGCGGAGAAGAGCAGAGCAGAGAAGAGCAGAGCAGAGCAGAGAAGAGCAGAGCAGAGAAGAGCAGAGCAGAGAAGAGCAGAGCAGAGAACAGCAGAGCAGAGAACAGCAGAGCAGAGAACAGCAGAGTAGAGAAGATCTGAGAAGAGCAGTGCAGAGAAGTGCAGAGCAGGGGAGAGCAGAGAAGAGCAGAGCAGAGCAGAGAAGAGCAGGGCAGAGAAGCGCAGAGCAGAGAAGAGGAGAGCAGGGAAGAGCAGAGCAGGGAAGAGCACAGCAGAGCAGAGAAGAGCAGAGCAGAGCAGATGAGAGCAGAGCAGAGCAGAGAAGACCAGAGCAGAGCAGAGAAGAACAGACCAGAGAACAGCAGAGCAGAGCAGAGCAGAGCAGAGCAGAGCAGAGCAGAGCAGAGCAGAGCAGAGAAGAGCAGAGAAGAGAAGAGCAGAGCAGAGAAGATTTGAGCGGAGAAGCGCAGAGCAGAGCAGAGCAGAGAACAGCAGAGAAGAGAAGAGCAGAGCAGAGCAGAGAAGAGCAGAGCAGAGCAGAGCAGAGGAGATCAGAGCTTTTGGATCTTCCATACCAAACTTTCCTGAATTTGGTTAACAGTCTGAAATATTTACTTCCCGGGGTGAACAGGACCGGAAGTGTTTCTGCGAAGCCGTGTATATTATCTATGAATCAAATTGTGCAGTAATGGTACCAAGAGTCATTGAAATCTGGATCGGTAATTTTTATTTACTCGTCATTATATGCTGTTGCCTTCCATTAAATAAAAACTTGCATCCATATTTGGATAACAAGCAATACAGCTTCAGAGGATTGATTTCTACATTCAAATCCTACTGCCACTAGAGATATTGCTTTCTCGAGTTCGTTGATCAATTTACTGTCTGCTTTTCCTATTCTGACACGATTAAATCAAATACTCTAGATTTATAAAAATCCATGTTTAAAATGATCAAGTTGGAACATTCATTCGATGAAATTGATAATGCAGATTGTCTAGTTGTAGCAACTTTTGCGAGGGTAAAACCTTGTTGTTGTCTATTAAGTAAGCTGCAAAGTTAAAAAGTAGGTGCGTTCAATCTTTTCGAGCAAACTCAAGCATTTATAGCATTGCAGAGTTAATGCAATTAAGAAACTTCTTTCTGAGGTTTTTCATAGTAGCGTTATTGGTTTAAATAGGTCTATGATTTATATTGGACAGTATTTATCGCAGTTCTTCTTGTGAAATGGAATCGCATTGTATATTATGTGCTTGAGTACGTACGCTGTGTATTTCGAACCTACACTGATTGTGATACACTTCATTGGTTTAGGTTGAAGTACAGAAAAGACTCGGTCAGGAAAGAAATTTTTCATTCTTATTGGAGGTTTTGTAAACGTTTTTAAAAAAGACAGAAATGGTAAATGTTTATATTGTTTATATAACAGTGCAATACATTCCTCGCAATATTTTGGGTCGTAACATTCCAATTTCAAAAAATCCTTCTCGGTAACATTGTTTTTATGTGAAATGAAGTCATTTGCATAATTTGGGCTTGATCGAGTTTCGGAGATGCGTTCGAGACTAGTTTCAGAATGACAATATCTTTTTCAGTAAACTTGACAATTTCGAATTTGACAAACGTCATCAATTAAATTGTTAGAATATTCAAAAAAATCTTATTTCTCTATAATCATAAATAAATTATTTTTGATGATATAATTACATAAGTCAATGCGGGTGAACTCATGGGGCGAATTTTACTTCTGTATTCTATCGTATTCTGTAGATGCTATTTTTATCGCTGCTATACAGGGTTTCTCAAAATAATGTTACTTGAATTGACCTCAGGAACCCTCCATTTCCGCAAGTAACATAATTTTGGAACACCCTCTATATGGTGTCAGAATGTTCACTTTACTGTACACTAGAGGTAAGCAGGGATCTGAGATTACAGGTTAGAGTCGGGTCGAAAATTTTCTTTGAGTTTGGGTCAGAACCCGAAACTTTGGGTCCCGAAATGTTCAGAAATATAGTGTATATTACATATTACATGTTACTCGTGAACTCGCCACGAAATCTATATAGCGGGGCGGAGTCCTTCGGGAGCTGGTTTTGCAAGTAGCACCTTGCTTCTGGCTCCTGGTGAAACGCTGACGAGTGTTTTTTGTTTGTTTATGCTGTGATGTTGGATCCGTTGCAGCCTGTATTCCAGTCTTATCAAGTGAATTACGTGATTGTGGTTACCTGAAGGATGTAAAAAATTCATTTTAATGAGTGACTGAAGGAGAAAAATTTGCAAAAAAACTCCGGCTTGAGAGGATGCCGTTGAATAATATGGTAAATAATATGATTATATTGTTACGGTGACTTGTCCAAAACAAGTCGCTGTAATGTGAAACTGCCCTGTTGTGAACAACTCCTTAAAAAATAATAGAAGATAGGGGTTGCCACGGAAGAGTGTTACCAACGGACAATCGGAGAGTCGAAATCGGTCCGTCGAACGAGCAACATTTCAAATTGAAAGATCTGAAATATAATCGTATTGAGTTGTATTATAGTTTATATTCTTTATTGTAAATAAAATGCTGCGACGCGAGAGAAACGGAGTGATTCGCAACAATATGATAAGTAGAGGATAGGTGTGGAGAGGAAAGGAGGGTAGGGTGAGTCAGTGATGAGGAAGTGGGGGTGTTGGATTGAGTGAGTAGTGGTGTATTGCCATTTATTGCTTTGGGTGTGATAGGGTCAAGTCATGTTGAATTAGGATTGTACGTGGAAAAGTGCTGAGAGTCGGAGTTAACTATTTGTTAAGGCTCGAGAATTAGTAGGTTTCAAGATTATTGGAGTTGGGTGGAAGGGAGGGAAAGAGGAGTTCGTTGTTATGATTGTTGTACTTTGTTGAGCTTGTAGCTCCTGTAGTGGTTGTTGCTCTAGATGACGTGGAGGACTTCAACGTTGAGTGTTCTGTTGAGCAGAGGGAGTGTGCAAGATCTGTGTGTTTTAGAGGACTTCTATAACGCAGGTTTTAGACCAAGTAACTTCTCCTCTATACTATGTGGAACAGGAGCTCATGCTTCTTTTACTTTGAAACAACTGCATAATATTTCTTTTAATAAGAAAAGAAAGAAAACACAGCTTTTAAAGGATTTTTACAATGTGGGTTTTAGGCCGTGCGATTTATGTGGTATATTGAGTGCAGCAGCGAATAGTTTAAAAGAATTTCATGATTTTTGTTTTATACACGAAACAAAAAAGTATTTGAATCGTTTCTTAATTGAGAAGAAAGGTTTTACACCAAAAAATGTATCTAAAATATTGCATGGAGCAGCAACTAAGATTTGTTCTGCTTTAAAAGATTTTCATGATATCTGTTTTGATGGGAATGGAAACAAAACACAACTTTTAAATAATTTCCATAAAGCAGGCTTTATGCCATGCAATTTATCTAACATATTATCCATGACAGGAGATAATGCCACTTCCATTTTAAGAAATTTCCATAAATCTTGTTTTAATAAAGAAAATTGTTTAAATCATTTCTTAGCTGAGAAAGAGCTTTTTATGCCAAAGGATTTATCTAAGATTTTATATGGAGGAGGACTTGGTACTTGCCATACTTTTGAAAAGTTGCATAATCTTTGCTTTGATTAGGCAGGAAATAAAACAGATTATTTAAATAATCTTATAAAAAATAGCTCGCCGAATGCGATACTGAATATACTATATAAAAAAGTAAAAAAAAATTAAAAAACTCCTTTGCTTTCTTAGTAGAAACGGGCCAAAGACAAGATTGGGATAGTTCACAACAAAATGATCCTAAGAGAAAAACCCGTAAGTGTACTAGTAATCAGAGTAAGAGCAAAGGAGGTAGTAAAAATAGCAACAAGCTCTCTGGGATTTTCTAGATAAAAGAGGAGTTAGCGTGACAGCTGGAGAATATCTTGATAGCCCGAGAAATAGCAAGAACATAGATGAAGTGGTACAAGTAACCAATGTAATTCCTTTTGTAGTTCGAAAACGTGAAATTGAAGAAGCACAGCAAACATGCAGGCCGTAGCAACCTTTGCCAAAACAATTGGTTAAAGGAGCAATTAATTTTATAATCCACGAGCTCGCTCTTGATTTTTCTACTTGTGAAAACACCTGAAATTCATCGAAATCATTTAATAGTGGAAACAGTTATTTCTTCCTTGAGCCTTTTTGACCTTATAAAAACATAAAGTTAATTATTGTCGATGAAGAGCATGATTCGTCTTTCAAAAATAAGAAGAGGAAATTATATACATACAATGCTCGAGATATGGCGATAATTTTAGCCAAATTTGAAAATATTCCGATCATTTTATCATCGACTTCTCCACTGTTTGAAAGGATCCATCATGTTAATAACGGGAATTGCAATCACGTGATGTTAACTAAGCGATTTGATGATGCAAATGGAACAGGCTATTAACGATATCTACAAGGAAGGGCTTTCTCCCACAATAATATGTTAATTTTGTTATATAGAAGAGGATAATTTATTTTTGTTAATTTTTTAAAGATTATTTGAGTAGTCTCACCGAAATATTTGTTTATAATAATAGATTTTAATTGTTAATTCGTCCACCGATAAGTTAAGATAGAGTTTGAATAAAGTTTATATATTGGGAAAAATAACGCTTTTTTTCCACCTTCACCGCCGCGAACCCCAGTGTTACATTTTTCTACACTGCAGAGGAAAGACGCAACTAACAAGCAATTCGTAAAATTGTAGATATGAAATTCGGCAGGGAGCGAACAGCTCGCTTTGGCAGTCCAGTTTTCTATAAGCGCATACTCTCTCTGTCCGACTACCTTGCGCTCTATACGTGTATTTTCGATTGGTCTGGTTCACTAGCGTCTAATACGTCCATTTTAAGTCTGAACGTCTTACGAGCTCAAATAGACTTCTTTAAGATATCTTATTTCAGACGTTGAAACGACGCCCGAAACAAGATTATTTAAAGGCGTCTGTTTCGAAACATCTTTAAGACACTTGAAATATGTTTTTGTACGTGTCGGTACATTTCTGACGTGTTATGTTTACAAGGCCTAGATGAGAATGCGTTGTCGGGCAGCAGGGATAGCAAGATTCTGCAGAAAAGGCACATATTACAACAAACATTTGATGAATTAATCAAGTTCTTTGTTTTTATTACCCATGCATATATACTATTGCTAATTTAATAATTGACATAACTTTGACATAACCCTACATGTAATCCCTATTTCTACATTTCCTACAAATGGTCTGCAAACGACCTCTAATAATGAATAAACGTGCAGACGATTTTTATTATTGTCATTGAAATTACTGATTTCACCCTTGACTCATTCTCGACATCTGTCCTTGCCGCATCATATTTGAACTTTTGCCTCGTCGCATAATCTTCAAAACGAAATGTTAGATATATTAAGAGACCTGAACACTGAAATTGAAAAAAAAAAACGAATTTTTCTTGTCTAACGTAGCAGTTTGAAATGTTAAAAATAAATTACAAAATATTCCAGCCTTTTAAAAAAATTGCTTTTATAAATAAGAAGCCTATAGCTGATTCGTATACGTGCGTGCTATAGTGTTAACATATAAATTTTAAACACGTTTCTCTTAAAACAATGTTTCTAAAAACGGTGTGAAAAATATCTCGAGATTAGATCAACCGATTACCTCAACCGATTACCATCAACCGAGAAGCGCAGAGCAGAGCAGAGCAGAGAACAGCAGAGAAGAGAAGAGCAGAGCAGAGCAGAGAAGAGCAGAGCAGAGCAGAGCAGAGGAGATCAGAGCTTTTGGATCTTCCATACCAAACTTTCCTGAATTTGGTTAACAGTCTGAAATATTTACTTCCCGGGGTGAACAGGACCGGAAGTGTTTCTGCGAAGCCGTGTATATTATCTATGAATCAAATTGTGCAGTAATGGTACCAAGAGTCATTGAAATCTGGATCGGTAATTTTTATTTACTCGTCATTATATGCTGTTGCCTTCCATTAAATAAAAACTTGCATCCATATTTGGATAACAAGCAATACAGCTTCAGAGGATTGATTTCTACATTCAAATCCTACTGCCACTAGAGATATTGCTTTCTCGAGTTCGTTGATCAATTTACTGTCTGCTTTTCCTATTCTGACACGATTAAATCAAATACTCTAGATTTATAAAAATCCATGTTTAAAATGATCAAGTTGGAACATTCATTCGATGAAATTGATAATGCAGATTGTCTAGTTGTAGCAACTTTTGCGAGGGTAAAACCTTGTTGTTGTCTATTAAGTAAGCTGCAAAGTTAAAAAGTAGGTGCGTTCAATCTTTTCGAGCAAACTCAAGCATTTATAGCATTGCAGAGTTAATGCAATTAAGAAACTTCTTTCTGAGGTTTTTCATAGTAGCGTTATTGGTTTAAATAGGTCTATGATTTATATTGGACAGTATTTATCGCAGTTCTTCTTGTGAAATGGAATCGCATTGTATATTATGTGCTTGAGTACGTACGCTGTGTATTTCGAACCTACACTGATTGTGATACACTTCATTGGTTTAGGTTGAAGTACAGAAAAGACTCGGTCAGGAAAGAAATTTTTCATTCTTATTGGAGGTTTTGTAAACGTTTTTAAAAAAGACAGAAATGGTAAATGTTTATATTGTTTATATAACAGTGCAATACATTCCTCGCAATATTTTGGGTCGTAACATTCCAATTTCAAAAAATCCTTCTCGGTAACATTGTTTTTATGTGAAATGAAGTCATTTGCATAATTTGGGCTTGATCGAGTTTCGGAGATGCGTTCGAGACTAGTTTCAGAATGACAATATCTTTTTCAGTAAACTTGACAATTTCGAATTTGACAAACGTCATCAATTAAATTGTTAGAATATTCAAAAAAATCTTATTTCTCTATAATCATAAATAAATTATTTTTGATGATATAATTACATAAGTCAATGCGGGTGAACTCATGGGGCGAATTTTACTTCTGTATTCTATCGTATTCTGTAGATGCTATTTTTATCGCTGCTATACAGGGTTTCTCAAAATAATGTTACTTGAATTGACCTCAGGAACCCTCCATTTCCGCAAGTAACATAATTTTGGAACACCCTCTATATGGTGTCAGAATGTTCACTTTACTGTACACTAGAGGTAAGCAGGGATCTGAGATTACAGGTTAGAGTCGGGTCGAAAATTTTCTTTGAGTTTGGGTCAGAACCCGAAACTTTGGGTCCCGAAATGTTCAGAAATATAGTGTATATTACATATTACATGTTACTCGTGAACTCGCCACGAAATCTATATAGCGGGGCGGAGTCCTTCGGGAGCTGGTTTTGCAAGTAGCACCTTGCTTCTGGCTCCTGGTGAAACGCTGACGAGTGTTTTTTGTTTGTTTATGCTGTGATGTTGGATCCGTTGCAGCCTGTATTCCAGTCTTATCAAGTGAATTACGTGATTGTGGTTACCTGAAGGATGTAAAAAATTCATTTTAATGAGTGACTGAAGGAGAAAAATTTGCAAAAAAACTCCGGCTTGAGAGGATGCCGTTGAATAATATGGTAAATAATATGATTATATTGTTACGGTGACTTGTCCAAAACAAGTCGCTGTAATGTGAAACTGCCCTGTTGTGAACAACTCCTTAAAAAATAATAGAAGATAGGGGTTGCCACGGAAGAGTGTTACCAACGGACAATCGGAGAGTCGAAATCGGTCCGTCGAACGAGCAACATTTCAAATTGAAAGATCTGAAATATAATCGTATTGAGTTGTATTATAGTTTATATTCTTTATTGTAAATAAAATGCTGCGACGCGAGAGAAACGGAGTGATTCGCAACAATATGATAAGTAGAGGATAGGTGTGGAGAGGAAAGGAGGGTAGGGTGAGTCAGTGATGAGGAAGTGGGGGTGTTGGATTGAGTGAGTAGTGGTGTATTGCCATTTATTGCTTTGGGTGTGATAGGGTCAAGTCATGTTGAATTAGGATTGTACGTGGAAAAGTGCTGAGAGTCGGAGTTAACTATTTGTTAAGGCTCGAGAATTAGTAGGTTTCAAGATTATTGGAGTTGGGTGGAAGGGAGGGAAAGAGGAGTTCGTTGTTATGATTGTTGTACTTTGTTGAGCTTGTAGCTCCTGTAGTGGTTGTTGCTCTAGATGACGTAAAGAACTTCAACGTTGAGTGTTCTGTTGAGCAGAGGGAGTGTACAAGATCTGCAGTTTGTAGGTTAAAGTTGCTTGAGATGCGTCAGGAACGGGGGTAAATGAAATGTAATTATTGGACGTGCGAATTGTAAAAAGAGATAATAGGAGTGCAATGCATGCAACCGCGCAGGAACATTTACTATGTTACGAGTCGAGGGTCAGGCAGCTTTGCGTGGTCAGAGGTTCGATGCGATTGGGATTTTTTATAAGGGAGATTGCGTGGACCAGCCGATACTTCTTTCAGCACGGATGGCTACCTAGTAATCAGGCTTGGATTTGGATAAATTGGATAGGATGAATAGAATAGATGATAGAATAGAATAGAATAGAATAGGATGCCTCGTAACTTTTGCAAGAAAAATTGAAGATATACCTCGAGTAGTTGTTTATTGGTTAAATATTTGTATATTATTAAATAATTAATAGTATATCATAAGTTAATTATATTTAAGAATAATGTTAAGATGTAAAGATTTATAAATTTAGATTACTTCTTTTGAAGTAGAATTGTTAATTAATCTATGAATATATAAAGATATTTATTAAATATTAATTATTTGTTTAATGGATCCATTTAAATATATCTATGAGGACAGATAATATTTCTAAATTTATAGTTGATCTATTAAAAATATATATTAATAAATTTAATAATCCTGCGATTTATATTCTATAAATTTATAATATATATTTTATAATTCTCTAATTATAGTTAATGAATAAAATATTTGAATAAAATATAGATATTAATATATATTATAATAAAACGTAAATATATATTTAAAAATGTATTTATTATACAGGGTGTCCCAAAAATTTCTCGCAATACGGAAATGTGAGGTAGCTGAGGTCATTCTAAGTAACTTTTTCCTTCGCGAAAATGCAATCTGCAGCTTTGTTTACGAGTTATTAACGAAAAACACTGGCCAATGAGAGGTGACGGTGCAAGGGAGTGGGTCCGCGAGAGAGTCCGCAGCACGAGGCTTTGACAGAAGGTCCCTTCGGACTCGAGCCGCGTTCGAAGTACTGAACAAGTCACGAAGCGTGAACTTTCCGGATTTTTTTTACTATGTAAAAGTGATATTTTAAAAAAAAGAGCTGTTCATCTTTATTTTAGAACGTCTGTAGACTATTTACTAATTTTTCGGACCCGAAATAATATGTAGTTTAACCGTGACAGCCGTTTTAATTTTCTGGTGTGCATGATACCTCACGTGTACCATATGAAATTTTTATGCAAGGTGTACAGTGAAGATTAACAAAGTTCGTAAATGATATTTTAATTTAAATAATTCCGTGTCCGAACAGAATTCAACGAATGATTTGTAAAGCTGATTTAATAATAAATAATCGCATTAAGAGACGTAAAGGATTTGTTTATTAGATCGATTTATTATCGATTATCGTGAGAATGTATCGATGTCCTCTATTATCTCTAGCATATCGTTGAACCTCGACGATGTCGGCTTGCCAGAGATTGTTACGTAAAACGATACCAAGAAGTATAAAAAAAAGAAGGAGTTGAGCCGTCGCCCAACTCTCTAACTCTTTATTACAAATAATACAAGTTTTCTACGATTTACAATAGTTTATACCGAGTACAATAGTTCCGTAGCTGGTGGAGGATTCGTCAAGACTGAGGTGTGGGGCGTTGGAGACTGGTATTTATATCGGTCTTTGTCAGGGGTTGATGCTTCCAGAACATTCGGCGACGGGGCCATGTGCAGGATCTTGAGTGGGTTATCTTCCGGATGACGTAGTGTCTGTGTGTAACATGAGAATGTATTGAGGCCCTTACAAGATCTCGAGTCCTCGCACGATCACTCGCCTGCGCGGAAAGAAACGCCTCGCCGGAGCATGCAGTTCGTTCACCAACTTTACTTTCTCATCGCTCATGATTATCACTGACACCTCTCTCTCTTGCTTTATCGGTTTCGCGGTCGCTTCAAAACGAAAGATGAACGAATTCTTCGTTTAACTTTATGCTACCGAGGTTTCTTCGGTTGCTGCTGCTGCCACTGCCGCAACATTTTTCTCGTTTCTCGGTTCAATCATTATCTTCTTCATCTATGTTTCTAGCAGCTCTTGTTGTTGTTGTTGTTTAATCTGATGTATTTGTTGACAAATGTGGTCGAGTCTCAACTCAATATTTGTAAATCTATCGTTCCAATTTTCGTCCACAGATATCGTTTGATAGGTTTCGCAGAAATTCCAACAAATGCTCGTTCTATCGAACCACCTGTTAAATTTATCAACAGGCATTTCATTCATTACTGCAGTAACGTGTATTGAACGATTTAATTTATAATCAATCCGACTTTTTCGAAGTTCTTCGATTGCAGATGTTATTTCGTTGTCGTGACCAGTGGGCCCGGCATTATTCGATGCCATCAGCAATTTCAAACGATCCACCAGCTCGTTCGGATCGTCTCAATGCACGTAATCAATCGGATTGTTGGTTACACGCATCATCGTTGGAATTTGTATACCCTTTCCGCGCAACGTCGAAAACATTGGTCCTATGATAGTTTTGTACTTGTAACCCTTATTCCCCATTATCTGGTTACCTCGCCGATGCGCGCGCATAGCGATGAGAATGTTACTGTAAATATCCTTATCGACCTCGATGTACAGGTTTTCGTCGGGTATTCTTTTAAATATCAATTCGTAGAGACCTGGAGTTCCCTCCTACCTAATTTTATTGATAACGATATCGTCGTTGCTTTCAACATCAAACGTGGTGTTTCCAAGTATCAGTTTGTCATTGTGAAAATACACGCCGTATACGTTGTCCAAATTTTTCGGTGGTCCACTAAAGAAATTGCGCAAGTATTTGCTTGCTAAAGGTCCAAGATTGTTGAACAAATGTTCGTATTCGTCGCGGTGCGTTTCAGGACTTTTCAAAATGTTTCGCACCGATAATTCCAACGATGCTGTGGCCATTGGAGACGACTCGAAAGCTTTCTCCTGTTGCGCCGAAAGTATCGTAGGTATCGGTTCGAGCGCCTTATTGCCACCCGCGTCGTTATCGTCACTGTTGCCACTGTCGTTGTCGCCGTCGTCGTCGTCACCGTCGTCGTCGTACAACACATAGTCGATGTCATCGTTGGTAGGAACAGAGGAATATATTTTCTTTTTCTTCTTCAAATGCATCCCTGGCGTTAAAGCTGCTTCGTCATGCTTCCTCTTCTTCTTCTTCTTGTTCCATTCTCTTTCCACCTTCATGGTAGAGAACAATGACTGCACTTCTCTGCTCTTCTCTGCTCTTCTCTGCTCTTCTCTGCTCTTCTCTGCTCTGCTCTTCTCTGCAACTTCTCTGCTGTACTGTGCTCTGTTCTTCTCTGCTGTTCTCTGATCTTCTCTGCTGTTCTCTGATCTTCTCTGCTGTTCTTTGCTGTTCTCTGCTCTTCTATGCTCTTCTCCGCTCTTCTCTACTCTTCTCTGCTCTTCTCTGCTCTTCTCTGCTCTGCTCGGCTCTGCTCTTCTCTGCACTTCTCTGCTGTACTGTGCTCTGCTCTTCTCTGCTCTTCTCTGCTCTCCTCTGCTCTTCTCTGCTCTTCTCTTCTCCGCTCTTCTCTGCTCTGCTCTGCTCTTCCCCATTCTGCACTGCTTTGCTCTTCTCTGCTCTGCTCTGGTCTGCTTTTCTGTATTCTGCACTTCTCTGCTCTGCTCTGCTCTGCGCTTCTCTGCTCTGCCCTGCTCTCCTCTGCTCTGCTCTTCCCCGCACTGCTCTGCTTTGCTCTTCTCTGCTGTCCTCTGCTCTTCTCTGCTCTGCTCTGCTCTGCTCTTCTCTGCTCTCCACTGCTCTTCTCTGCCCTTCTCTGCACTTCTCTCCTCATCACTGCTCTTCTCTGCTATGCGCTTCTCTGCTCTGCTCTTCCCGCTCTGCTCTGCTTTGCTCTTCTCTGCTCTGCTCTGCTTTTCTGTATTCTACTCTTCTCTGCTCTGCTGTGCCCTGCTCTGCTCTGCTCTGCTCTTCTCTGCTGTCCTCTGCTCTTCTCTGCTCTGCTCTGCTCTTCCCCATTCTGCTCTGCTCTGCTCTTCTCTGCTCTGCTCTGCTCTGCTCTTCTCTGCTCTCCACTGCTCTTCTCTTCCCTTCTCTGCACTTCTCTCCTCATCTCTGCTCTTCTCTGCTCTGCGCTTCTCTGCTCTTCTCTCCTCTGCTCATATCTGCTCTTCTCTGCTCTTCTCTACTCTGCTCTGCTCTTCTCTGCCCTTCTCTGCTCTTCTCTGCTCTGCTCTTCTCTGTCCTGCTCTGCTATGCTCTGATCTGCTCTGCTCTTCTCTGCACTGCTCTTCTCTGCTCTTCTCTGCTCTGCTCTGCTCTGCTCTTCCCTGCTCTTCTCTGCTCTTCTCTGCTCTGCTCTGCACTGCTCTTCTCTGCTCTGCTCTTGCCCGCTCTGCTCTGCTTTGCTCTTCTCTGCTCTGCTCTGCTTTTCTGTATTCTGCTCTTTTCTGCTCTACTCTTCTCTGCTCTGCTGTGCCCTGCTCTGCTCTGCTCTTCTCTGCTGTTCTCTGCTCTTCTCTGCTCTTCTCTGCTCTTCTCAGCTCGTCACTGCTCTTCTCTGCTCTGCTCTGCTCTTCTCTTGCCTGCTCTGCTATGCTCTATTCTGCTCTGCTCTGATCTTCTCTGCCCTGCTCTTCTGTGCTCTCCACTGCTCTTCTCTGCTCTTCTCTGCACATCTCTTCTCATCTCTGCTCTTCTCTGCTCTGCTCTTCTCTGCTCTTCTCTGCTCTGCTGTGCTCTTCCCCGCTCTGCTCTGCTTTGCTCTTCTCTGCCCTGCTCTGCTCTGCTTTTCTGTATTGTCCTCTTCTCTGCTCTGCTGTGCTCTACTCTGCTCTGCTCTGCTCTTCTCTGCTCTGCTCTTCCCCGCTCTGCTCTGCTTTGCTCTTCTCTGCTCTGCTCTGCTTTTCTGTATACTGCTCTGCTGTGCTCTACTCTGCTCTGCTCTGCTCTTCTCTGCTCTGCTCTTCCCCGCTCTGCTCTGCTTTGCTCTTCTCTGCTCTGCACTGCTCTTCTCTGCTCTTCTCAGCTCGTCACTGCTCTTCTCTGCTCTGCTCTGCTCTTCTCTGCTCTGCTCTTCCCCGCTGTGCTCTGCTTTGCTCTTCTCTGCTCTGCTCTGCTTTTCTGTATACTGCTCTTCTCTGCTCTGCTCTGCTTTTCTGTATACTGCTCTTCTCTGCTCTGCTCTGCTCTGCTCTGCTGTGCCCTGCTCATCTCTGCTCTTCTCTGCTCTGCTCTGCTCTTCTCTGCACTTCTCTGCTGTACTGTGCTCTGTTCTTCTCTGCTGTTCTCTGATCTTCTCTGCTGTTCTCTGCTGTTCTCTGCTCTTCTATGCTCTTCTCCGCTCTGCTCTTCTCTCCACTGCTCATCTCTGCTCTTCTCTGCTCTGCTCTACTCTGCACTTCTCTGCACTTCTCTGCTCTGCTCTTCTGTGTTCTGCTCTTCTCCGCTCTTCTCTGCTCTGCACTCCACTGCTCTGCTCTGCTCTTCTCTGCTCTTCTCTCCTCTGCTCATCTCTGCTCTTCTCTGCTCTGCTCTACTCTACTCTTCTCTGCACTTATTTGCTCTGCTCTTCTCTTCTCTGCTCTTCTCCGCTCTTCTCTGCTCTGCACTCCTCTGCTCTGCTGTGCACTGCTCTGCTCTGTTCTGCTCTTCTCTGCTCTTCTCTCCTCTGCTCATCTCTGCTCTTCTCTGCTCTGCTCTACTCTACTCTTCTCTGCACTTCTCTGCTCTGCTCTTCTCTGCTCTGCTCTTCTCCGCTCTTCTCTGCCCTGCACTCCTCTGCTCTGCTCTGCTCTGCACTCCTCTGCTCTGTTCTGCTCTGCACTCCTCTGCTATGCTCTTCTCTGCTCTTCTCTGCTCTGCTCTGCACTGCTCTGCTCTGCTCTGCTCTTCTCTGCTCTGCTCTTCTCTGCTCTGCTCTTCTCTGCTCTGCACTCCTCTGCTCTGCTCTTCTCTGCTCTGCTCTGCTCTTCCCCGCTCTGCTCTGCTTTGCTCTTCTCTGCTCTGCTCTGCTCTACTCTGCTCTGCTCTGCTCATCTCTGCTCTTCTCTGCTCTGCTCTACTCTGCTCTTCTCTGCTCTGCTCTTCTCTGCACTTCTCTGCCCTGCTCTTCTCTGCTCTTCACTCCTCTGCTCATCTCTGCTCATCTCTGCTCTTCTCTGCTCTGCGTTTCTCTGCTCTTCTCTGCTCTGCTCTTCTCTGCTTTTCTCTGCTCTGCTCTACTCTGCTCTACTCTGCTCTGCTCTTCTCTACTCTTCTCTGCTCATCTCTGCTCTTCTATGCTCTTCTCTACTCTGCTCTTCTCTGCTCTTCTCTGCTCTGCTCTTCTCCGCTCTTCACTGCTCTTCTCTGTTCTGCTCTGGGCTACTGACCTCTGGTCTGATCTGGTATGCTGTTCTCTGCTCTGCTCTGTTCTTCCCTGCTCGGTTCTGCTCTGCTCTGCTCTTCTCTGCTCTTCTCTGCTCTTCTCTGCTCTTCTCTGCTCTGCTCTTCTCTGCTCTTCTCTGCTCTTCTCTGCTCTGCTCTTCTCAGCTCTGTTCTGCTCTGCTCTTCTCTGCTCTGCCCTTCTCTGCTCTGCTCTTCTCTGTCCTGCTCTGCTCTGCTCTTCTCTGCTCTGCTCTTCTCTGGTCTGCTCTGGGCTGCTGACCTCTGGTCTGATCTGGTATGCTGTTCTCTGCTCTGCTCTGTTCTTCCCTGCTCGGCTCTGCTCTTCTCTGCTCTCCTGTGCTCTTCTCTGCCCTGCGTTTCACTGCTCTTCTCTTCTCTGCTCTGCTCTGCTCTTCTCTGCTCTTCTCTGCTCTGCTCTTCCCCGCTCTGCTCTGCTTTGCTCTTCTCTGCCCTGCTCTGCTCTGCTTTTCTGTATTGTCCTCTTCTCTGCTCTGCTCGGCTCTGCTCTACTCTGCTCTTCTCTGCTCTGCTCTTCCCCGCTCTGCTCTGCTTTGCTCTTCTCTGCTCTGCAATGCTTTTCTGTATTCTGCTCTTCTCTGCTCTACTCTTCTCTGCTCTGCTGTGCCCTGCTCTGCTCTGCTCTGCTCTTCTCTGCTCTGCTGTGCCCTGCTCTGCTCTGCTCTGCTCTTCTCTGCTGTTCTCTGCTCTTCTCTGCTCTGCACTGCTCTTCTCTGCTCTTCTCAGCTCGTCACTGCTCTTCTCTGCTCTGCTCTGCTCTGCACTTCTCTGCTCTGCTCTTCCCCGCTCTGCTCTGCTTTGCTCTTCTCTGCTCTGCTCTGCTTTTCTGTATACTGCTCTTCTCTGCTCTGCTCTTCTCTGCTCTGCTGTGCCCTGCTCTGCTCTGCTCTGCTCTTCTCTGCTCTTCTCTGCTCTGCTCTGCTCTTCTCTGCACTTCTCTGCTGTACTGTGCTCTGTTCTTCTCTGCTGTTCTCTGCTCTTCTATGCTCTTCTCCGCTCTGCTCTTCTCTCCTCTGCTCATCTCTGCTTTTCTCTGCTCTGCTCTACTCTGCTCTTCTCTGCACTTCTCTGCTCTGCTCTTCTGTGTTCTGCTCTTCTCCGCTCTTCTCTGCTCTGCACTCCTCTGCTCTGCTCTGCTCTGCACTCCTCTGCTCTGCTCTTCTCTGCTCTTCTCTGCTCTGCTCTGCACTGCTCTGCTCTGCTCTGCTCTTCTCTGCTCTTCTCTCCTCTGCTCATCTCTGCTCTTCTCTGCACTCCTCTGCTCTGCTCTGCTCTGCACTCCTCTGCTCTGCTCTTCTCTGTTCTGCTCTTCTCCGCTCTTCTCTGCTCTGCACTCCTCTGCTCTGCTCTTCTCTGCTCTGCTGTGCCCTGCTCTGCTCTGCTCTGCTCTTCTCTGCTGTTCTCTGCTCCTCTCTGCTCTGCTCTGCTCTTCTCTGCTCTTCTCAGCTCGACACTGCTCTTCTCTGCTCTGCTTTGCTCTTCTCAGGTCTGATCTGGTCTGCTCTGGTATGCTGTTCTCTGCTCTGCTCTGCTCTTCTCTGCTCAGCACAGCTCTTCTCTGCTATGCTCTGTTCTGCTCTTCTCTGCACTTGTCTCCTCTCCTCATCTCTGCTCTTCTCTGCTCTGCTCTTATCTGCTCTTCTCTGCTCTGCTCTACTCTACTCTTCTCTGCACTTCTCTGCGCTTCTCTACTCTGCTCTTCTCTGTTCTGCTCTTCTCTGCTCTGCTCTTCTCTGCTCTGCGCTTCTCTGCTCTTCTCTCCACTGCTCATCTCTGCTCTTCTCTGCTCTTCCCCGCTCTGCTCTGCTTTGCTCTGCTCTGCTCTGCTCTGCTTTTCTGTATTCTGCTCTTCTCTGTTCTGCTCTTCCGTGCTCTGCAGAGCTCTTCGCTGCTCTGCTCTGCTCTGCACTCCTCTGCTCTGCTCTTCTCTGCTCTTCTCTGCTCTTCTCTCCTCTGCTCATCTCTGCTCTTCTCTGCACTTCTCTGCTGTACTGTGCTCTGTTCTTCTCTGCTGTTCTCTGCTCTTCTATGCTCTTCTCCGCTCTGCTCTTCTCTCCTCTGCTCATCTCTGCTTTTCTCTGCTCTGCTCTACTCTGCTCTTCTCTGCACTTCTCTGCTCTGCTCTTCTGTGTTCTGCTCTCCTCCGCTCTTCTCTGCTCTGCACTCCTCTGCTCTGCTCTGCTCTGCACTCCTCTGCTCTGCTCTTCTCTGCTCTTCTCTGCTCTGCTCTGCACTGCTCTGCTCTGCTCTGCTCTTCTCTGCTCTTCTCTCCTCTGCTCATCTCTGCTCTTCTCTGCACTCCTCTGCTCTGCTCTGCTCTGCACTCCTCTGCTCTGCTCTTCTCTGTTCTGCTCTTCTCCGCTCTTCTCTGCTCTGCACTCCTCTGCTCTGCTCTTCTCTGCTCTGCTGTGCCCTGCTCTGCTCTGCTCTGCTCTTCTCTGCTGTTCTCTGCTCCTCTCTGCTCTGCTCTGCTCTTCTCTGCTCTTCTCAGCTCGACACTGCTCTTCTCTGCTCTGCTCTGCTCTTCTCAGGTCTGATCTGGTCTGCTCTGGTATGCTGTTCTCTGCTCTGCTCTGCTCTTCTCTGCTCAGCACAGCTCTTCTCTGCTATGCTCTGTTCTGCTCTTCTCTGCACTTGTCTCCTCTCCTCATCTCTGCTCTTCTCTGCTCTGCTCTTATCTGCTCTTCTCTGCTCTGCTCTACTCTACTCTTCTCTGCACTTCTCTGCGCTTCTCTACTCTGCTCTTCTCTGTTCTGCTCTTCTCTGCTCTGCTCTTCTCTGCTCTGCGCTTCTCTGCTCTTCTCTCCACTGCTCATCTCTGCTCTTCTCTGCTCTTCCCCGCTCTGCTCTGCTTTGCTCTGCTCTGCTCTGCTCTGCTTTTCTGTATTCTGCTCTTCTCTGTTCTGCTCTTCCGTGCTCTGCAGAGCTCTTCGCTGCTCTGCTCTGCTCTGCACTCCTCTGCTCTGCTCTTCTCTGCTCTTCTCTGCTCTGCTCTGCACTGCTATGCTCTGCTATGCTCTGCTCTGCTCTGCTGTGCTCTTCTCTGCACTGCTCTTCTCTGTTCTGGTCTGATCTTCTCTGCTCTGCTCTGCACTGCTCTGCTCTGCTCTGCTCTGCTCTTCTCTGATCTTCTCTGCTCTTCTCTGCTCTCCTCTGCTGTTCTCTGCTCTTCTCTGCTCTGCTGTTCTCTGCTCTTCTCTGCTCTTCTCAGCTCGTCACTGCTCTTCTCTGCCCTGCGTTTCACTGCTCTTCTCTTCTCTGCACTGCTCTGCTCTTCTCTGCTCTTCTCTGCTCTTTTCTGCCCTGCTCTTCTCTGCTCTTCTCTGCTCTGCTCTGCTCTTCCCCGCACTGCTCTCCTTTGCTGTTCTCTGCTCTGCTCTGCACTGCTTTTCTGTATTCTGCTCTTCTCTGCTCTGCTCTGCTCTGCTCTTCCCCGCACTGCTCTGCTTTGCTCTTCTCTGCTCTGCTCTGCACTGCTTTTCTGTATTCTGCTCTTCTCTGCTCTGCTCTGCTCTGCTCTGCTCTGCTCTTCTCTGGTCTGCTCTTCCCCGCTGTGCTCTGCTTTGCTCTTCTCTGCTCTGCTCTGCTTTTCTGTATTCTGCTCTTCTGTGCTCTGCTCTGCTGTGCCCTGCTCTGCTCTGCTCTGCTCTGCTCTCCTCTGCTGTTCTCTGCTCTTCTCTGCTCTGCTCTGCTCTTCTCTGCTCTTCTCTGCTCTTCTCAGCTCGTCACTGCTCTTCTCTGCCCTGCGTTTCACTGCTCTTCTCTTCTCTGCACTGCTCTGCTCTTCTCTGCTCTTCTCTGCTCTTCTCTGCCCTGCTCTTCTCTGCTCTTCTCTGCTCTGCTCTGCTCTTCCCCGCACTGCTCTGCTTTGCTCTTCTCTGCTCTGCTCTTCTCTGCTCTGTTCTTCTCTGCTCTGCTCTGATCTGCTCTGCTCTCCTCTGCTCTGCTCTGCTCTGCTCAGCTCTTCTCTGCTCTGCTCTTCTCCGCTCTTCTCTGCTCTGCTCAGCTCTTCTCTGCTCTGCTATTCTCCGCTCGGGGCAGACCAGATAACTGCAGCCCCTAAAAATTCAACGAATAACAGTTATCTGGTCTGCCCCGGGGCTCGCGATTCTCTAAAGGAAAAACAAACTGATCTGTGGGAAACCACGCGACAGTCCTCGGCCACTTACCGGGCAATATATATATTTTGTCTGCGATCCAGGAAACCAAACACTATTGGGGCCTCGAGTGCCTAGTCGTATGTATTTCGTCAGTCGAAGGCGCGACACAATCGCCGCTCGCACTCAACATAATTTACGACAAACGCACAACTGTTTCTTTCTCTTAGTACGACATTGACAGTATGCATCGTTTGCCCGTCGACCGGATTTATGGCCATAGAAAACGAATCACGGTTTTTCCCCAATTCATGCGACTGTCCGCCGTGGGTCCTATCGGCAGACCAGACCACCCGCGGGCCACGTGAAAATATTGGAAATGCGGTTTAATTATCATACTACAAAATATTTTATTTTATTGATTGAAACTACTGAAAATTTAAATATTCTAATTTTAAAAGTCCAATTTTAAATTAGTTTTAAAATAAATTTATCCAGTTAAGTTAAATTATATTACAACAAAGTAATAAAATTGTTATGAAATACAAATCATTTAATTTTACTGATTAATTTTAATAAAAATTTAAATCTTCAATTATCATAAATCTAAACTTAATTCTTTACACGACTTTAATACTTTATATGACAAAGAACGATTATTTATTTCATTTATTTTTGAATACCCTAAACTAACCAATTCAATTTGATGTAGGATAAATGAATAAATATATTTAAAAGTATGAAATAATAATGTCCGTAAAAAAGAAAAGAAAAAAAAATTCCAATAAAAAATGTAACAACTAACGATGCCAAAGTTAGGATTTTCTTCCAACATAAACTCATCAATTCAGTATTAATAATTATTGATACATAACAGAAATATTAAATTAACTCTTTTACTTTCGAGATAATTAAAAACACTAACTTTATTTTCATTAACCCTGATACAAAAAGTACGAAAAAATCACTTTTACTTATACTAATATTACTTTCTTCTTCTACAACACACGCACACACATTTTAAAATCATGAAATTTATTCGTAAATAAATACTATAACTTATAATCATGTAATTCCATTTTTCAAATATATTAAATTAAGAAATCAATAATATTTATAATTTGTGCAAATAATAAAATTTTCCTCATTCAGAATCCTTTCAATGTAAATGAAACACTTATTGTTAAACTACAATTTTAATGAAAAAATTTTCCCATACTTTTACAACGTTACGATTTATTCCATTTATAATGAAAGTGGCGGTCAATTTGTACGGTTCACATAAATTTATTCAACCTAGATAATTATTAAAATTTACTATCGAGATAACTGAAGCCCCTAAAAATTCTTAAAATTAACGAATAACAGCAGTTTAACCGTTGGTGCTGGCGCACTAAATTTACCATTATTTAATTTAAATTTCTTATTCAAACTTTCATGTAATATTAAAAATTAATCTCTACTTTTCACTCGTATGAAAACTATTTAAATTTTTAGATGACTTCATAAATTGTATGTATGAAAAATATTCTATAGCCAATTTTTTAGCCGCAATTAAAATATATATATTCTCACTCCAACAAAGCAAATTAATTCATAATTAACAGTTCAATATAATTCAATCAAATGAACCTAAATAAAATAAATGATATTATTACAATCATAGTACTAATTAGCTATAACTCAATTATTTATTTCTACGAAAATTACCCCGTAACTGTATATTAGAAATCAAATTCAATTATTCAATTAGATAATTTCATATCTCCCGAACCGAAATCAAAATAAAAATTAAATTCAACTCTATTATAAATTAATCCCACATTAGTAATCAACATAAAATTCATCTTAAATAAGTCTAAACTCTAATATATAATATTATATTTTTTAAATAATAGATACGTATACAATAAATTTTGTATTATTTTACTTCGTGATAGTCAGAGATAACCACAGCTTGCAACCGGGTTGAAATTTTGCGCAGCTAGGTTTTTGATGACCGGTGGGCCGTATTGCTATGCAACAAATCGTTGCTACTTGTATTGTCATCGTTATCATTTGCAAGTGTTCAATTAAAATGGAAAGATTGAACGGCTTACTGCAGGTTATGATTCGAAATGGTTGCAACGGCACAGTGACTGGCTCACATTATTTAATTAATAATATCAATTTATTTAGATCGAACGGTATAGTACTCATTTGAAAAACCTGTAAGGACAATTTTGACCATCTTGAATCGGCTACGCTCTTTGCAGAAGATTGAAGAGAAAACGTTTGTTGCAAACAAATGCAGAATACGTATTGAAATAATATCTGCAGTGGGCCCTCACCGTGGGAGGGAATGAATTGTCGGGCGCGGAAATTGTAACCTTCCCATCTGCGTGCCGTACGCGGCCGAGTTCCAGATCCTCGGCCTTCTAATTTCTTTCTTTAGGGACACACGAAGGTAATCAGCTTTCTTTACGACAATAATCCTAAAATTTCCTTTCGACCCCATCTGTTCGTCAAACAATAAGAACATCCGTCCATACAACCGGGAAAGCATTTGTACGTGACGAAGATCCCAAAAAAAGGAAGGGATATCTCGATGTCAGTGTTTTCGATGATACAGAAATTTACGTGAAATATTAATGACGTATAAATGACACTAATCAGCTACTTCGACCCGTCGATTTTGTTTTGCAACTTCATTCTAATGATTGAATATGGACTACAGCATATGTCAATATCATAAAAATCCGAGAAATGGAAGTACAAAAGCGAGAAAGCGAAAAAATGTATTTCCAGCAGTAATGAGAACTTTTGCTCTTACCATTTAAATTATATCGAAACATATTACCGAAATCATAGTAACGAAACAAAATGCTCACTTACCTCTCCTTCATAATTTTTCTTTTGCTGTATCTTGGTGTGGTCAAGGTCAGTTTTTTCGATGCACCCCCCTTCATACGTCTAAACACTTGGGAAGAAACCACATCCTCCCAATTCATTGAATTCACAACCTTTGGCATCGTTTCGCTACACTTTTGAAATTGTTAAATTTATCTGTTTCTATTGTTTACAATGAAATGTAGTAGAATAATGCCGAATAGAGTAGAATATAAAAGTAGAATCAAAAAGAATAGAATTGAATAAAATAAAATAGAATGAAGTAGAATGAAATAGAATGAAATAGAAAAAATCTAAAATTATAAGAAATAAACATCGCGCGCTTTGCACTCCTAGACCGTATCACTTGGAGAACAAATCACGACTGAACGTGACGTAAAAACGCAGAGAACAGCTGAATGCGAGTCACGTTACGATACTACTAATACATGTAGCTTTATCGCCTACGAAAGTGTAAACAAATCATTTTCGAACTGCAAACAGCGGTAGCGGGAAATTCGAAATAGGGAAAGCAACCGTTGTGTGGGATCATGATTTGGACCAGGGTATGCTTGCGATGCTACCATTGGACATTGCCATTGGCAGACAACCAATGATATTTTTTGAACCATTGGCAGACAACCAATGATACTATTTCAACCATTGGCAGACAACCAATGATATTATTTGAACCATTGGCAGACAACCAATGATACTATTTGAACCATTGGCAGACAACCAATCATACTATTTGAACCATTGGCGCATCATGTAGTCCCATTTTGAAAATCCCCCCACCACAAACACGGCTCCGAGACCGACACTGGGCCTAACTTCGAGCTGCGAAGGGTCGCAGTTTCATTCAACACTTGGAGGAGTAAGAAACCACGATGAAATTGCAAGTAAGTACATACTAATATATAAACTATGTATGTGGCATTAGAATTTCAAAGTTTTGAAACGTTTGCGTACCACGAGCCACTTTCGCGCTCTTCAGATTTTGGGTTGAGAAAAGCCAGGGCATATACATGTAGTATATTTTTCGTTAAATATAAGTTAAAATATTAGTTATGTAATCGAAGGAGCGCGATCGCGCTCTTTGGCGTTTTTCGATCCTGTTTTTTTAGAACCATCTGGTATGCAAACGATTCAATTGATTTTATTTCGAATTTATAACGCGATAAAATTTAGTATTATGGAAATTTGTTCTAGTAATTGTGTAGCAATTTATTTTAATAATATTATTTTTTTTGCAGAAATATGGAACGAGAAGTCGGACAAAAAATGCAGGAAATGCAGCTAGAAGAAGAAAACGCATCCGCCGGATCAGCAGCGGCGAACACCGCCGCAGAGAAATCGCTGCCGCGTACGAGTCTGGGAGGGCTGTAAGTATATGCAATATAAGTGTGCACAACAGAATGTATATTTATAATATATATATTTCTAATTCTGCTGTTATGTTACAGTCCCAGTGGAGGAACATATTGGGCCAATTGGCCAGAGTGGTAGCCAGGCCTAACATGGCAAACCTGGTGGCGGCCAATGTAAGTAAATGAAAAATACTTTTATATATAATATAATATAGTAATATGTATAGTAACAAATTATAATAATAATATATACTTATACGTTGCAGAGAGAGCTCAAAAAACTGTTCAAAACAACTATTTATGGCCCTCAAAAAAGGGGCAAAGAACGGAAAGGAAAAGGAGGAAGAGGAGGAAGAGGAGGGAGAGGAGGAAGAGGAGGACGAGGAGCGGGAGGAGGGGGGAGTTGTAAATACGTTTTGAATTTTTATTAATTAATAAAAGGATCGTTATTATCATTTTTGTTGTTCATTTTATTTACGAATTGCTCCATCACCATCAGTTTTTTAAATAAACGAACTACAATTAAATTATTTGTTTACTTCGCATTATCTACATATCACATCCTATCCCACTAGCACTGTCCGACAAAATCAAACTTTTTTTCTGATTTCCTATAATTATTCATCCTTACGTTTTTATTATTCTTAGTTTATTATAGTATAATGAATCATTCTATAAAAATTATAAATACATGTCTTATTAAATTATTATTATTATAAAAAAATCTATTATTATTTTAATATATATTATTATATATTAAAATTCCTACATCACCTACCCGATTACTCGACGAGCGTTCTTGCTGCAACTGCCGCGCCGCTCACGACTGCCCCGCACGCCACCTTCCCCTGGTCAAGTAACCTAGCGCGCGGCAGAATATCTTCGTGACAACTGTTCGTTTCAAGCAAGATGGACGTGCCAATATTCGAGTAAGCAGTTCGAGAGTCGGATATATCGATTCAGAAAAGTCTAAGCTGGGGGGCTTCGGATGTAGAAAGGACCATTTTTTTATTATTGTTCAGATATTTACAGTATTCGACGAGCGTTATTGCTGCAACTGCCGCGCCGCTCACGACTGCCGCGCACGCCACCTTCCCCTGGTCTAGTAACCTAGCGCGCGGCAGAATATCTTCGTGACAACTGTTCGTATCAAGCAAGATGGACGTGCCAATATTCGAGTGAGCAGTTCGAGAGTTGGATATATCGATTCAGAAAAGTCTAAGCTGGGGGGCTTCGGATGTAGAAAGGACCATTTTTTTATTATTGTTCAGATATTTACAGTATTCGACGAGCGTTCTTGCTGGAACTGCCGCGCCGCTCACGACTGCCCCGCACGCCAATAACCTACTTCCCCCACGGACGAGAGCAAGTTGCTCAAGTATTGATACTTTGGTTGACGCAGCGATTTCGAATACACGGACACGTTTGCGAATCGCAGCCAATTCGGACTCTCCAACAGACTAATCATAACGTTCGTTTTACCACATTCTCACGGGCCGCTTATCACGCACCGTATACTACTCGGTAGCAATGATCCGTGTTTCCGAATTATCACATCGTGATCGTAGAACGTGCGGCAGGTCGGAATCCGGACATTCAAGGACTGTCGTACGAAACTGTAGATATCAGTCACCCCGTATTCCAATGATAGAGCGCATCTCCATGTAAACTGACGTACGTACATTTTTTCTTTTTTCATAATCAACAGAAAAATAAAACAAACCTTGACATAACAGCTCCATATACCATTTACAGACTGGTAAAAACAGCTCTGATAAGATTAGGTATGGGTTTGAAAAAGAAGAAGAAGGAGGAGGAAGACCGACGAACGGTCAAAGGAAAAAGAAAGAAGGTAGAAACAGTATCGAATGAATTCTACCTATCATCAAACGAGGCGGTTTTCTACCGCTGTTATTACCCGCTTTGGGAGCTTCGGAAGCGTTGACAGATGGCGCTGCGCTGGGATGATCAAAACAATAAACGATGCGAATGCTGCGAAGAAACAATTGGAGGAAGCGCGACGACACAATCGCGCTATGGAGGGTCGCGGAGTGACCGTCGAACAGACGGCGATGGCAACGGGATGCATCTCCAGCAGACAGTACGGCTTCATGCGCGGAAAGTCGACTGAAGATGCAATTGTCGAGCTGCGCCGCATGGTCGATGCCCTGGAGCATCGGCATGTGATAGCGCTGCTATTCGACATTTCCGGAGCCTTCGACAACGTCTGGTGGCCCTTAGTTTTGAAGAGTCTTAGGGACCGAGACTGCCCGCGCAACGTCTTCGAAGTGGTCTCCAACTACTTCGAGGACCGCAAAGTCAGTCTCACCGTCGGGACGGAAAGAGTTTCCAAGCGCGCGACGAGGGGGTGCCCACAAGGCTCCGTCCTCGGCCCGGCGTGCTGGAACCTGATGTTCGACGATCTCCTGAGGTCTCTCGAGGCCTCAGTCGAGAATAGATTCGTCACCTACGCGGACGACCTCATCGTCCTCGTGGGCGGAAACTGCAGTAGAGACCTAGAGATCGAAGGTCAACGAGTTGTTGACCTGATCCTAGGTTGGTGCAGATCAGGAAAGCTAGAGATCTCCAAGAAGAAATCCGAGGCGATTGTCCTGCGCAGCGGATATATCGAGAGAGATAAGATAGGCCGACGGGGAGGATCGCGCCCAGACCGAAAACGCATGGCAGTCCGCGCTTCAAAGCTAGACTTAGTGAAAAAGCCACCGACCATTCGGATCGGAAATAAGCCCTTAAGATTCAAACCCTTCGTCAAGTACCTCGGCGTCCACTTTGATAGGGGCATGGGTGTTCGAACCCACTGCAACTATATAAGTGACAAGGTCGGCTCGCTCTTCGCGAAGCTGGGTAGAATGGCAAGGTGTGAATGGGGGCTCCGCTTCGGGGCGCTCTCCGCCGTGTACCGTGGGGTTTTCATCCTGGTGGCAACGTACGCTGCCGCCGGGTGGGCCGATCGGTGCACGGAGGGGGATCTCAGGGTGCTGAGAGCTGCACAGCGCCGTGCTCTCATCGCGATGACCGGTGCATACCGCCGGTCATCGTGGGACAGCATGTGCGTGGTGACGGGTGCTACACCCATTGACGTTAAGCTCAGGCAAACCAAAGCCTTGTACGAGACGCGCAAAGGTAAAGACGCCAGACTAGGTAGCATCGTCGTTCCGGCGGGGGCCGACGATGCAAAACATAGATTAGCGGTCGAGGCGTACAAGGTGTGGCAATCCATGTGGAATTCTTCCCACAAGGGCCGCACCACCTACGCCTTCTTCAAAAACATAGAGGAGAGAGTGGCGGCCAAGTGGACGAAACCGAACCACTACACCACGCAAGTCCTCACCGGCCACGGAAACTTCCAGTCGCGCCTACGCGCGTACGGAGTTTCCGACGGTGAGGAGTGCGCGTGTGGTCACGGATCGGACACGGTCGATCACTTCCTCCTCGACTGTCCTAATTTCGAACCACAAAGAGAAGCCCTCCGCGAGGTAGTACCAGCCGGAGACTGGAAATGGCCGGAAGCGGCACAACACTTCGTGTCGTCTCCAGAGGCATTCCAGGTCTTCTCCGACTTCTGTAGGGAAGCCCTTTGGCTAAAGGGCTTCATGTAGGCAAGCCCGGACACCTGCACTCCCCAGGACCCGGAAGGGGACGACTCACGTCCCCATCATCAACAACCCCAAACCCCTACCCATCCCTCCCAACTCCCATCCTTCCTCCTAGGTCTTCGCTTAGTGGACGCGAGGCGTCGCGTCACGAGTTCGCCTCCCCGTGGTTCGCCGTGGGCGCTAGCGAAAGGAGGGTAAAACCAGAATTTCGCTAGCGGCTAAAGAACTCGTCCATTGCAAACGGCTCAATGGCACGTGCGGATTTTTCCTTGACAGTGGTTGGACTGGGGGTAGATGGCAGCTTAGCTGTGTATGCCCGTAAGGGCGAGGTAACATATCCGCGTCACCCTCGCGGTGACCGGATTCACACTAGATGTCTTCCTCAAGGAGGTCTCCAAAGTCCAACCCCGCCTCCACGCGGCGGAGACCGGGCAACGCAAGTCTGTATTTGCGGCAAAAAAAGGCTATGGCACCCGCCCTGCCTAGTCCCATCCTTCCCCATCATAGATTCCTACCCATCACGGTTTTGTGGAGCTGAACGGCCGCGGTGCTTGCGTGAGGTGCTTGACACCCGCTACCGTAGCTGGCGAAGCTCTGCTACGCCAACCGCAATTTCCTTATCCGACCTAGACGGGCACCAACCATGGGCAGCCGCCTAATACCCACAACGAGCAAAGAATAGCTGTCACTCGCCAACCCAGCACGCTGCATAATCATTGCTGTCGTGTGGAAAAGGGGGTGATTACATGTGGCAGAGTACCGTCGCTGCCGAGGGCAGTGGCGGGCACCCGCCGCCGCGGTCTAGCGGCAAAGCAAAACCCTCCTAATAACCTTCATACACAGTTGGAGTAGGTAGCACGGCCTACCCAACTCAAAATAAACTTGAACACTCCTTACACGGACACGGAGTTAAGACTGGGTCTTCCGTACCCAGCCTAATGAACGATGAGCGAAGGCGGCGATTTACCCACGTTCGGACCCCTCGCAGGTGTTCCGTCGGGGGGTAGGTAATCATCATTGTGTATGCCAACATTGGCGAGGAAACATATCTGCGCCACCTTCGCGGTGGCCAGATTCACAATAAATGTCTTCCTCAAGGAGGAACGCCGGTTTGAGATGTTCGGTGGAAACGGTGCGCACCGTCCCATTCACGTCGATTTGGTAAACTCTCTCGGAGTTGCGTTTGACCACTTTATGCGGTCCCGAATAGGGCGGTTCCACCGCCCTTTTGGCCATGTGCCGCAGAAAAACGTGCGAGCACGAACTTAGTTCTTTGAATACAAATGACCGTTTAAGATTTTTGTAAACGACGGGAATGGGGCGCACTCGTCGCATGTATTTCTTAAATTCCTCGAGGAAGACATTCGGATCGGTCGTGGTATCGCCCGAGAGGAAGAATTCCCCGGGAAGCCGTAGAGTGGTCCCGAAAAAGAATTCGGCCAGAGAGGTTCCAATATCAGCTCGGACATGCGAACGCAGTCCTAACAGAACCGATGGTAGTACACGTGTCCAATCCTTAGTCGCGTGGCACATTATCGATGCTTTCAGAGCTCGATGCCACCGTTCTATTAGTCCATTGGATGCCGGATGGTAGGGAGAGGTCCGGACTCGGTCACACCCGATCAGCGACAGCAGGGTCGAGAACAGTCGCGACTCGAACTGGGTTCCTTGGTCCGTAGTAATGACCTTGGGAGCCCCGTAGCGCGACACTCACGTTTCGAAGAACGCTCTTGCCACCGACTGCGCCGAAGTGTCCCGCAAAGGAGCAGCCTCTACCCAACGGGAGAATCGGTCAATGACCGTTAAACAGTAACTGTACCCGTCCGACACGGGCAGCGGGCCAACAATGTTCAAATGGACGTGGTCGAATCGACCATCCGGGGCAACAAAGTGCTCGGGCAAGTGGCTAGTATGCCGCGAGACTTTAGCTCGCTGACATTTAATGCACTGCTTGCACCACCGAGCAACATCCCGGTGAATGTTGGGCCAAATGTACCGCTGTCTAATTAATCTGTCGGAAACCCTGGCACTCGGATGGGCCAGATTATGTACAGTATCAAAAACTGTCCTTCGCAACGTCGCGGGAATATATGGGCGGATCGTCTCACCAGATATTTCATAAAATATTGGTATATTGTCCGAACCGAACAGTAGTTTCTTTAATTTGATCGGGACATCGGCGGTTTGGCATAATTGCTTTAGTTGCTCGTCCGTTTTCTGATGCTCGGAGATTTCTTTCAAATTGAGTTCAATGGGCAGGCGGAGTGCGTCGACACGTGGCAATCCGTCGGCTACGACGTTGTCCGCCCCCGGAATGTAGTAAATGTTCGTAGTGAACTGCGCGATGAACGAGAGCTGGCGGATTTGGCGCGGAGAAGCCTTCTCGAGCTTCTGTCGAAACGCGCAAATAAGCGGCTTGTGGTAGGTCAGGATTGAGAATTCCTGGCCTTCCACATAATGCCGGAAGTACTTAACCCCTTCCCGTACTTTAGCGAGTCAGACTCGCGATGAAGATTTTTGCCCAAACATGAATATCGCGAGTCAGACTCGCGAACAGATACTTGGGCCAAACATAAATATCGCGAGTCTGAGTCGCGAACAGATACTTGGGTCAAACGTAAACATAACAAGCCGAGCTCGCGGACTGATTTTTTGCCCGTTACGCTCGTGAATGAATGTTAGTTCCTCTCAGTACCTCAGAACAGTTAGTCACGATTCTTATCGTTGCTGTTACGAAGCAGTTCAATTATTAAAAGTTAAGAAACCCCTTCAAAATGCAAGGTACAAAAGTGTTTAGTGAAGGCCGTGATAACGAATCTTCTGATAGTGACGTATTGATGCCAGTTGCAAAGCGAATAAGGCATATGATTATAGATGATAGTAGTGAAGAGGAAGGTACGACAGAACAACCATGGATTTGGCGAAAAGTAGAAAACACACCAATAGTTTGGAAGTATTCTGAACATCGTGGAATAAAGGCGTCTGTCTTAAATAATTTAAGCGACAATCCAATAATACTAGACCTATTCTTTATTACATTTGATAAGAAGTTTTGGGAAAGCCTGGTTACGGAAACAAATCGCTTCGCAGATCAGACAATACACGACGAGCGAAAAAAACGATGTGTAGACGACACTTGGTATCCTGTCACTTTAGACGAAATCAAGGCCTATTTTGCACTATGTATTTTGATGGGTCAAGTAAAAAAATCAAGTATTCAACTTTACTGGACTAAAAGAGCTGTATTAGGAACGCCAATATTTAGAGAAACGATGCCATTTAAGAGATTTCGTCAAATTTCGAGATTTTTACATTTCTCCGATAATGAAACTGGTGATAGTAAAGACCGACTTCGCAAGATAAGACCGGTCATTGATTTTTGGAATCAAAAATTTAAAGAAATTTACACACCCAATGAATCTGTTAGCATAGATGAATCCTTGATGAAATATAAAGGGCGTTTAGGGTACAAACAATTCAATCCGTCAAAAAGAGCTCGGTTTGGAATAGAAATTAACAAATTGTGTGAGGCAACTACCGGTTTCTGCCATGAATTTAAAATATATACCGGCCAGGACAGAACTAATCGACACGAGAGTGCGTCGGAGAATGTTGTTATCGAGTTGTCAAAATCTATAATAAATAAAGGGTACACTTTATTCCTGGATAACTGGTACTCTTCGCCCAACCTGTTTCTAAAATTACACCGTCAAAAGACATACGTTATCGGGACGGTACGAAAGAACAGAAAAAATATGCCACAAGACATGCAAAAACATATTTTGAAGAAAGGAGAATTCGTGTGAAGATGTTGCAATAATTTGATAGCTTTGCGATGGAAGGACAAGCGCGACGTTTATATGCTCTCCACAAAACACAAAACAGTAGAGATGGCCGAGCAATCAAACAAACAGTTGCAGAAAGTAATGAAGCCGAAATGTATCATAGAATATAATAAGGGTATGGGTGCAGTTGACCATCAAGATCAAATGTTAGCCTGTTTCCCAATAATGAGAAAAGTCATGAAACGATATAGAAAACTTTTCTTTTACATATCAGATATGGCTCTGTTCAATACCTATATTATGCAGAAAACAATTTACAGTCGAAATCGGCAGACTTATGTTAATTACCGTGTAGATATAGCAGAGGCAATTTTGCAAATTGTTAAATTACCGGACTACAAAATGCGTGGAAAACCATCAGCTGAAACGCCCCTTCGACTCCAAGCCCAATATTGGGCTCATTTCCCCAAAAGTATAGATCCGACACCTGGAAATAAGCATCCAACAAGAATGTGCAAAGTCTGTTATAAACGTAAAATACGAAGCGCAACGAAGTGGGAATGCTCGAAATGCCAAGTGGCTTTACATCTGCCGGAATGTTTTAAGACATATCATACCGTGGAGGATTTGTAGAGCTGTATGTATTTTTTTTAGATATTTAGTTTTCTGATTAAATTTTTTTTTAATAATATGCTATTTCCTTTTAGGCGCAGTGTGTATTATATTTGAGAGCACCAAACTACATTCGAAAACAGCTATACATTTTCTACAATAACATATAAACAGCTATTATATACTACATTATTATATACAAAATATAATAAATTTATAATATCTATTATATAAACGTAAAAGCATTAGAGTTTACTTCCTCAACTCCAGTATCGCGTAAAATTGACTATATCACAGGTATTGCGGGCATCTACATTTCGGATCGTATTGCGACTATTTACAAACATAAGTCTGATCTGTTTAGCGCGCGTTGATGCGGATCGCTCGGGCCCGAGTTTCGTCAAGCTAAATGGCACGAGAAGGGGTTAATAGCCTCGAATACGGCCGTCAGTTCGCGATCATACGCGCTGTATTTTACCTGTGCGAGTGAAAACTTGCGCGAGAAGAATGCCAGAGGTTCCCACAGTGATTTTAATCCCCGCTGTTCAAGGACCGCCCCCATTGCGAGATCGGACGCGTCAGTGACAATGCATAAGTCCGCTCCCGAACGAGGGTGAGCCAGGAGAGCCGCTTTGACCAGCGCTTCTCTGGTTCTGACGGAGGCATCAATAGCCTCTTTGGTCCACTTGATCTCGCGTGCATCGTGCTTTTTCGAGTCGCGGATGAACTCGGTAAGCGGCGCTTGCAAACGTGCCGCATGAGGTATGTTCCGCCGGTAGAAATTTACCATGCCCAAGAAACGGCGGAAGTCAATGACCCTCTTGGGCCGCTGGAACTGCGATATGGCTTTGACGGCTGATTCCAGGAGACGAATGCCCTGCGGACTGACAAGATAACCTAGGAATTCTATTTCCTTAACCGCGAAAACACATTTCGTGAGGTTCACCCTTAAATGGTGTTCCTGCAGGCGTCTCAAAACAATATTTATGTGACGCATGTGTTCCTGTCCCGACTCCGACGCAATTAAAATATCATCGATATACACGAATACGAAATCCAGATCGCCCAGGATCCTATTAAGGAAGCATTGGAAAGTCTGGCTAGCGTTCTTCAGACCGAATGTCATGAAGAGGAACTCAAAAAGCCCAAAGGGTGTTATTGCGTCTTCCCGCTTAAATTAGTCGAGAAATCGTGTAGATGGGGAGTCGGATACTTGTCCGGAATCGTCTGCTTGTTCAGTCCCCCGTAATCTCCGCACACGCGCCAAGTGCCGTCCTTCTTCAAGGCCATATGGATGGGACTAGCCCATGGGCTTGAGGAAGGGCGGCAAATTCCGGCCGCGACTAACGCTTCAAACTCCTTCTTCGCCGCGCGGAGTTTGTCCGAATTGAGTCGTCGAGCTCTCTCTGATACAGGAGGACCGGTCGTCAGGATGTGGTGCAACACATCCACTGACTTGGAGGGCGGCATCATAGCGATGCCAAACACCTCCGGGAAATCTGCGAGTATATGCTTCACGCGCGGATCCGGAACAATGGAGCTTACAGTGCTATATACTACTGATTTCGCCGTCGTCACGGCATAGAGGCTGGTCATCGAGTCGACCAGTCGGCCTCTACGAAGATCCACCAACAAACCGTAGTGTTTGAGGAGATCCGCTCCAGTAAACGCGTAGGGCACTGCAGCGATGCAAAAGTTCCAGGTTATAGCGCGGCGCAATCCTAAATCGAGGGTCCGAAACGATTCACCAAAGGTGTCTATAGCCGTACCGTTGGCCGCATATAGACGGAAACCAGTTGGCTTGCCATGGATTCGAAAATTGGCAGGGCCCGTAACGCGGTCGCGTACATGTAATCTGGACGTCTTGCGCCTCCCTTCCAAACCCGTCCCAGCAATGGAAGGTTTATTTAGTTTCCCGTGGTGAACTCGTTGTACTTAGCGCACCACGGCTTGCAGGAGTGGGGCGACTGGGGAAATTTCGCATGCGCATGGCAAAATTTACGCGCCGGACTCTTATGTGGGGAACGGCCGCGTGATCCCGACTACCTCGACCGACGCCTTTGTGAAACCCCGCTCTTGGCCACCTTTTTGCCCACAAGGATGATCAGGCGGTCCAGCTTTTCCTCCATCGCCGTTGGTCTTGGCGCAGGTTCCGCGGCGGTAGAGTGGCCCCCAGGCGCTGGTGCAAGGGCTGCTGCAACTGGAGTTCCTCCAACCCCCGCGCACGGGCTACTGGAATGGAAGGGCCCCCAGGGCCGGTGTACTCGTACAAGCGATCGGCAACTGCCGCGAGCTTATCGGGGTCGGAGATCACCGTGGAAGCTAGGATCGGACGGTAAGCCGGTTGGATAAGTTCCATAAATAGGCTCATTAGTACGCTGTCGTCACACGCACCGTTATTTAAGTTCTTTAGTCTCGCAAGGGTAAGTGAGGGTCTACCGTCCGTAAGCACTTGACCCTTCAGCAAGCGGCATAGGTTAGCCTCAGAGGACTGGCCATACATCGCTATTATACGTTCCTTAATGAGCGTATATACATTAGGTAGACGCGGCACCTTCAAGCATAAGTCTCTCACCGTGGCCGCGATTTCGTAGTCGAGCTCCCTCGCGATAAAGTCCGCCATGGTAGATTCCGCAGTAATATGCGACGTACGGAATGTGGACTCGACCACCGCGAACCACAAGGTCGGGTCCTCACGATAAAAAGCGGGGATTTTGGGAGAGCGGTAGCTCTCGATTTTGTCCAATGCCGCGGCGCCCGCGCCCTCGTCGGCTGCCATGCTGTCCCTCTCGCACGCGCACACCAAAATGGCCGCCGCACCGCGCAAAAGTGCTGAATCACGGCACTATATTCGACACGCGCATTTCCGGGGTCTCGGTGAGTTCCGAGATCTTCGGACGGTAAAATTACTGGCGATACCACGCCGAATATGCACCGCAACTGCGTATCACCCGGTCTTCCGGGCCACAGGAAATTCTGCGGTCCCCGGACGGTATGATTACGGGCGGACCGTGTCGAGAAGGCGCCGGTGACGGTGGCTTCGCGCTTTACCTCAGCAGGGAGCAGGCCGTCACGGAATTGTGCCGGGAACCTCCGGAGCCAGCGTCGCCTTCCACGTGGTTGAAGCCACAGGTGGTTTTCCGGCTGGAAATCGATGATAAGGCGCCGGTGACGATGGCTTCACGCAGTCCCTTCCAGTTGCACAATTGGCCGGTGGCAGCAGGCTTCTACCTTGTTCACGTTGATGCACACGGAAAAACGGGTTCTTAATCGAACGTCGGGGTCACCAATGTAGGGTCCAGTGTGAAATTAAATAGTCCAGGTTCCCTACTATACGTGCGCACACTTCGAGAGAGATGTTCAGAGGTGGAGAGCCACGAGGAG
Source organism: Megalopta genalis (assembly GCF_051020955.1). NCBI lineage: Eukaryota > Metazoa > Arthropoda > Insecta > Hymenoptera > Halictidae > Megalopta > Megalopta genalis. Next base: position 7,855,490 of record NC_135022.1, read on the forward strand.
GAAAATGTGCTCCTCGTGATGGCGGCAGAGAGCCGCCGCGCCTGCGCCATTCGCAGGCGGTCGGAGTGGGACAAATGAACAAAAAAACAAATCAACAAATGAACAAATGGACAAGTGAACAAATGAAGAAATGAAGAATTGACAAATGAACAAATGAAGAAATGAACAAATGAACAAATGAACTGTAGCGGCACACGGTCGGCGACCGTAATAACCATAAAACTGTCCGCTTGCAGATGTCAAGGGGTCGACGGAGAGAAAACGTCCTTGACGTTTGCAAGAACCGGAAATTCCTTTGTCTCTTTATTTTTTATCACTGCCAGATGTACTGCATGCCTGGTCGCGGAGAAAGCCGCCGGCCGCGTACCCCTACCTGGCCGAACGGCCAGCGCGCCCCTACAGCGAGAGTTCATCGATGGCTGTCTCCCCCGCCAAACTAAACGGGGGTAAAAGAAGACAGCGAGTCCCCCAAAACAGGCGTGGCCTTTTTGGGGGACGTAATATAAATAAGAGACCCGAGTCAGTCAACAGGACAGTCGATACTTTTCAGTTTAGTTTTTCTGAGCCCTCAGAACTTTAGTATTGTTTCCCATTTCACTTTTGATAAAGCTGTTCAATTCTTCTCTATTAGGTTGATTAACTGCAAATACTAATTTATCCAAAAATGCTTCTTTTATTTCTTTCCGGGAATATTTCCTATCTTTTATTACTGTCTGCATAGCAGACGAAAATTCTAATCGCTTTAAAAGTTCATCTCTTATTATTTTATCTCGCGCAAATTGATAAAAACCACGCCCTTGTATATTATCATTTGTAAAGAAAAAGTCTCTTAATATGATATCACGATCTTCCATGCTATCAAATTTAATCGGGTAAAAGTTTTTAAATCGTCCCCTTTTTAATATGTTTCCTTTCGCAAGATTCAAGCTTAGAGATTAGATGTTTAACAAAACTATTAAGGTAATTATTCATAGAGAAACTTCGATTTTCTTTAGTAAATAATCTAGCATAACTAATATTATTATCTGTATAGACTTCTTCTCGTAGCGGACTGCCAGTTCGGCTTCCGGGAGGGGCGGTCGACGATCGACGCAATCGATCGTCTTAAGTCCCTCTCGGACAATGCCGTGGCACGGGGCGGGGTGTGCTTGGCGGTGTCGATTGACATCGTCAATGCGTTTAACACCCTGCCCTGGTCCGCCATTAGGGAGGCCCTGGTCGGGCATCAGGTGCCTCCCTATCTGAGGCGGGTGAGCGGGGCCTACCTGCGGGACAGGTGGGTAGAATACCCGGGCCGGTACGGGATGATTCGGAGGGAGGTGGACTGCGGGGTCCCGCAGGGGTCCGTGCTATGACCACTCCTGTGGGACCTGGGCTATAACGCGGTCCTGGAGAAGGCCTCCCTGCCCGACGGTGCCACCCTTGTCTGCTATGCAGACGACACGTTGGTGGTCACCGTCGGGGACACATTCGAGAGGACCATCCGACGAGCGGAGGTTGCGGTGGCAGCCGTCGTCGCGAGGATCCACGATCTGGGGCTGAAGATGGCCCCGGAGAAGGCCGAGGCCGTCTGGTTTGGACGGCCTCGGTCGCGGCCACCGGCCGGATCGTGGATCCGGGTTGGAGAAGCCTGCGTCGAGGTCAAGTCTGAGATCAAGTATCTCGGACTGATCCTCGACAGCCACTGGAGGTTCGGAGCGCATTTCGGCCGCCTCGTCCCCCGAGTTGAGAGGGCGGCGGCTGCGTTAGGCCGCCTGTTGCCCAATCTCGGAGGGCCGGACGATATGGTGCGCCGCCTATACCTGGGCGTGGTGCGGTCCATGATCTTATACGGCGCCCCGATTTGGGCGCCGTCCGTGAGGACAAACCGGTGCAACACACTGTTGTTGCGCCGGCTTCAGAGGCAGATGGCCCTTCGCCTCATAAGAGGCTACCGCACCACGTCTACCGTGGCGGCGCTTGCTCTGGCGGGAGAAATTCCCTTCGAGCTGCAGGCGGCGATGCGCGCCTATATTTATAGGCGCATATGCATCGCTGGCCGGGCTCGGGGGGACCCGCCGGAGCAGGAGGCGGTCCAGTGCTTCGAGCTCCAGGCCCGGGGACTTGCGCTCGCCAGATGGCATGCGGAGCTTCGTTCCCATGCCGGCGAGCGCGTCCCTGGGGCTCTCCTGCCGCACTTCACCTCGTGGCAGCAGAGGCGATTTGGCAAGCTCTCCTACCGTGCGACGCAGGTATTCACCGGGCATGGCTGCTTTGGTGTCTACCTGTGTCGCATCGATCGGGAAGCAACGACGGTGTGCCACTACTGTGGCACGGAGGAGGACTCGGCGCAGCATACACTGGAGGTATGCCCCGCCTTTTCAGTGCTGCGCCGAGTCCTAAGAAGGGAAGTTGGTCGCGACCTCGCTCTCTCCAGCTTAGTTGGGGCCATGCTGGAGAGCCCGAGAAAATGGGCGGCAGCCATCGCCTTCTACGAACAGGTAATGTTGCAGAAGGAGGCTGCCGAGCGAGGTCGCTGTGAGCGGGGGGTGCGGCATGTGCGCCCACGCCTAGAGCCCCCCCCCGAGCAGCTGAGAATAGGCGGGCGGCGGGTGTACCAGATTATGCTGGTTTAATTGCCCGCCGCCCGCCAACCGAAGATGTCCTCCCTATACCGGGAGTGGGGCGACGAACATCGTCGCCCCCGACGGCCGCCGTGCCCAGGGCGGGGGCCTTGGGCACCCTCATTGAAAAGCGGCCGTCGTGACGAGGCGGTGCGGGGGACCGCTCCCTTTTGGTACCTTACTATCTTTGTCCGTAACAGTATGTTTACGTTTTCTAGAGCTTGCACCAATTTCACGATTTTCCTTACTTGTACTCTTGAATGACCACTTTGTTTGTGCGAGTTATTTTTAATATCTCGTAGTTGCATAGAAATGTAAGATTTGGAAATATTGTTCGAGTTTGAATCTATCACATTAACACTAGCTTCCTCTCTAGAAACTTTCATGCTTCTCTTTATATCTTTTTCAATATTACTAAGAAGTGGTACAAAATGATTCCTGTAATTCATCATATAAATAATATTACCACCATTTTTCCTTCAATTTCAGGACTTCTGCATAGAACATTTTTCAACTTTAGATTTCTTATTTCTGGACCGGAACCCATATTTCCAATGTCTTCTGCAGTAAATTCAATGTGTGGAATATATTCACAAAGTTTTCATATTCTTCTTTTACAGCATTACCCAAACATGAGCCGCGGTGGGCGCTGAAGCGCTTCGACCAGGACGCTCTGATGGCGGCAGCCCACGTCGTGGCCTGGCCGGCAACACCGGCCGGGTCAGTCGACGGGACAAGGGAGGCCCATTGGTTTCGGGGCGCAATGACGTCGATTTGCGACATCGCCATGCCCCGGGCCAGGGTCTTCCCGAGGAAGGCGGTGTACTGGTGGTCGCGCGCGATAGCGGATTTGCGCACAGAGTGCGTCCGCGCGCGACGCCAGTACGCCCGCGCCCGTCGACGACGACGTACCGACGTGGAGCTGGCTATCCAACTGTATGGGCGATACAGGGAGAAGGTGGTCGCCCTGCAGCTGGCCATCAGGCAGGCGAAGAGCCAGGCCTGGCGCGACCTTAAACCGAGACCCATGGGGGCGCCCATACAAAATGGCGACGGGACGATTACGTCCATGGGCGCCCCCTGTGACGGAGAGCCACCCACGCGAGAAAACTGAGGCCACGGAAGAAGGCGCGCCGGACACCGGTAACGTGGGGACATCGCCCAAGTCGGGGGACTCCCCTAGCCGCAAGGCTGGGAAGGAGAAACCCAAGAAAATCGAACGAGTCAAAGACACGCTCGTGAAGGTGCAACCGGCACCCGTGCGTGTTGAAGACCCCGAAGGTGGCGGTTGGAAAACCGTCACCAAAAAGTCGAAGCGTGCCAAGCCAGTCGCACCTACTGGCAAGGCCGCAGCAAACCAGGCCAGGAAATCGAAGGGGACGGTTTCCGGGCATAAGGTACGGCCTCTCGATCTCGTGAGAGACGAAGCCTTCAGGCGAGTATCAGAGATACGGACCTTTTGCTTTCGACCCGCGTCGAAAGTCAACAAGGAGTCCGGGTCGAAGATATTAGCAGAAGTCGAAGCACTCAACGAGTTGGTTCAGGAGCTGATTCAACGAAACAGCTTCGTCGAAGGGCAACTCGCCGCGGTCAGGGCGGACCTAAAAGCGCGTCCTACCGTAATGAGTGCGGTGCGACCTGGGCCGTCCAAGGGAACCCTCCCGAAGACGGTCTCCAATGCCGCGCAGTTGACCTACGCCCAAATGGCTAAGGTCAACCCGACAGCTACTCCGGAGGCGAGAAGACCACCGACACAATACGTGGTGGGTATCTTCCCGCCAAAGGACAAAGGACAGAACAGCGATGCTACTAAAAGAGCTGTTCTGTCGATCGTGAAACCTGCGAAGGAGGCGATCCGGGTCAGATCGGTTCGACGCATCCACTCCGGTGGCATCGTCGTCGAAACCGATCGCAAGGAGGACCTAAAAGCCTTCGTAGGAAATAGAAAGCTGGCGAGTGCGGGACTGTCCGTCTCCTTGCCTAGCAAACGGGACCCCGAGGTCCTGATTTATGATATCCCGAAAGGGATGGGCAAGGAGGAAATTGCCTCCAGTCTTTGGAGGCAAAACCTCTCTGAGGCGTCTCAAAAGGATGTGCCTTCGGGTGTTCGGGTCAGTCGCATGGCTGGCAAGACCCCGGAGACAGCCAACTGGGTAGTGGCCGTCAGTCCGCAGATTCGTCGGCGGCTGGCGCAGAGAGGGGACCGGGTGTACCTTGGGTGGAGTTCCTGCCGTGTGCGGGACTTCATAGAGGTCACCCGTTGCTACAAGTGCCAGCGCTTCGGGCACACCGCGATGCGCTGTAAATTCAAAGAGGATGTCTGCGGACATTGTGCCGAAAAAGGGCACGGATATGCGCTCTGCAGCAGGAAGAGCAAGCCTCCGGTTTGTTCCAACTGCAAAGACAGAGGGCGGCCACACGACCATAAGTCGCGAGACCCGGCCTGCGCCTCCTATCAGGAAGCGCTGGTTTTGGAGATGTCTCGTATAAGACAAGAATAATTTGAATTACTCGAATGGATAGTACAAACGACCGGCGACGCTCGAGAGTCATACGGGTCATGCAGCATAACATGCAGCGGGCCCGAAACGTGACCGACGAAGTCCGGACTGAGATGCATAGGCGAGGGGTAGATGTGTTGCTTGCCCAAGAGCCATATAGCTGGCGGGGTACTGTGCCCGGGCTAGGCTTGAGAACGAGGCTGATCACGGCAGGCGATCCGGTGATGGCTGCAATAGCGGTCAGAAACCCGGATCTAACCGTGGTCAAAGTCTCTAACTTGTGCGACACGCATTTGTCCTGTGCCAGCATCTCGGGGTCGTTTGGGAGCTTCTTCCTGATCAGCCAGTACTTTCAATGGTCCGATGACGTTGAATCAGGTCTGGCGCGGTTGGAGAGAGCTCTTTCCGCACTTAGGCATAACCGAGTCATTATCTCTGCCGACGTTAACGCAAAATCAGCCCAGTGGGGCAGTGCGGAGACGGACGTGAGAGGCCGTAAACTCGAAGAGTTTATCGTGAGCCATGGCTTGGTTGTCTTGAACGAGGCTGGAAACGCTCCGACGTTTTCCAGCCCTAGTGGACAGTCTTACATCGACGTCACACTATCGACACCTGACATTTGCGACAAGGTGCGAGGTTGGAAGGTCCGCGAGGACCTGACGACCAGCGACCACCGAGTCATAGAGTTCACTTTGAGTTTCTGCGCCGAGGACGGTGCTGCCGAAATTAGTAGTAGCAACAGCAGCACCAACCGGGACGGATTATTACCAAGGTTCCGACTCCGAAGCGCAAAATGGCCCTAGTTCGACAAGGCGCTGCAGGAAAGTAAGAGGAGTATATCGCCCAATCCATTGAACAATAAGGGGGAAGTCGAACATCTAGCACAGGAGATCGAAAGAATGATCGTCCAAGCGTGCGACTCCTCGATGCCAACCAAGCAGTGGCATTCAAAATCCGTCCCATGGTGGACGGCCGACCTGACGAGGCAGAAGAGGCGAGTCTATAAACTTAGACGAGCCTCGCAGAACGCAGCATGTTCAGAGGAGCAGAAGGCGGCCAAGAGGACCGAGTATCTCAAACAGAGAAAGGCCTACAAAGCCGCCATCAAAGCTGCTCGGTCGCACAGCTGGCGTGCATTCGTGACCGAGCAGGGAAACAAAGAACCCTGGGGCCTCATTTATAAGATCACGAGGCAGAAGATGACAGCCAGCACGGTCATCTCAAATATTAATCTTAACACTGCCCAGGGTTACACTACAGACTGGGACTCCACCGCTTCCGCGCTGCTGGAGGGGTTAATTCCGGACGATAGCCCCGCGAATGACTCCCCGGATCATGCGCGAGTCAGGAGGGAAGCTGCCATCGAGCCGGAGAGTGAGGACGACAGTCCCTTCACCCTCTCGGAGCTCAGATCGGCGGTCAACCGACTGAAGAGCGGCAAGTGTCCAGGCCTAGATCGGATCGAGCCGGAGATTCTAAAACGTTCGTTTAATACGATCTCACGCGAGCTCCTCCGACTCTACAACGGATGCCTGGCACACGGAGTCTTTCCCGTGGAATGGAAAGTCGGGTCCATCATTTCCATCCTTAAAGGACCCGAGAAACCTGAAACGGAGATAAAGTCCTACAGACCTATATGCTTGCTTTCGGTCGTAGGCAAAGTCTTGGAGAAGCTAATCGCTACGCGATTAGCTAGTTCGTTTTTGCACCCCGACTACGCCTCCGATCGGCAATACGGATTCAGGCCGCATCGATCCACGACTGATGCCTTGATAAAGATGAGGGAGCTTGCGTCCGGTCGAGAGGAAAAGTTTGTCGTGGGTCTGCTCTTCGACATTGCTGCAGCCTTTGATAATGTCTGGTGGCCAAGCATACTCAACGCGTTGAGGAAGCGAGGCTGCCCAAAAAACCTATTTAGATTGGTGGTCGACTACTTCGACGGCCGCGTGGTGACTATGGTGTCTGATCGCGGTGCAGTGCGGAAGAAAGTCACTAAGGGCTGCCCACAGGGATCAATTCTTGGTCCGAGCTGTTGGAACTTAGTCTTCGACGAGGTTCTACAGCTCCTATCGAACGCCGGGCTCGCTTGCGAGCCCATCGCCTATGCAGACGACCTTCTTGTCTTGATCTTTGCGAACAGCAGGAAGGGTCTAGAAAGCAATGGCCAATTGGTTGCGGACACCATTTCTCGCTGGTGCGACCAGCAGAAATTGTCGCTGTCTGCGACCAAGACCGAGATGATATTCTTAAAAGGCTCTCTCGACAGAGAGAGGCCACCTGTGATAAAAGTAGGAGGTCGGAACATTGCCGTCAAGGACTTTGTGCGTTACCTTGGCGTGCATTTTGACTCTGGACTGGGTATCCATTCCCATGTCGAGTATTTGAATGCTAAGTCCTTGCGAACGTTGAATGCGCTAGCAAGGATTGCTAAGTCGAACTGAGGATTGGGATATCGGACGATGCGTACTTTGTACCGCGGCTTGTTTGTCCCAATCGTCACGTATGCTGCCGCGGGCTGGGCAGACCGCCTTACCTCTGGGACGAGTAAAGTGCTCACCAGGGCGCAGAGGCATGTTCTGCTTGGCTGCGTCAAAGCCTACAGGACAGTCTCCACTGATGCGATCCCCGTGATCGCCGGGGAGATACCTGTGGACTTGGCGATAGCGGAGTTCAGCTGCGTGTACAAAGCCAGGAAGAAACTCGGGTTCCAACATGGAACCTATCAAGTGAGTCAGGCCGAATTGGCTGACGAAGTCGTCACCGAAGCCCAAGTTCGCAGAAGGCTGAGGGAGGCGACTTTAGAAATGTGGCAGCAGAGATGGTCGTCCTCGACGAAGGGTAGGGAAACCTTCCAATACTTCGGCGAGGTATCAGACCGACTCTCAGCGAGCTGGATCAGAGTCGACCATGATGTAGCGCAATTCTTGAGCGGACACGGAGACTTCCGTGCGAAGCTCAAGACGTTCGCCCTGGTCGACGATGAGTTGTGCGAATGTGGGGAGGAGGAAACTCCAAACCACGTCCTCTACGATTGTCAGCGTTACGTAGAGGACAGGGAACACCTACGCCAGGCGGCGATTAGAGAAGGATTTCAGTGGCCGATCGACAAAGCCAGCCTGGTGTCAGAGCAGCTATTTAAGGAGTTCCAAAAATTCGCACGATCCGTAAGAACGACAAAGAGACGAACATAGAACGAAACTGCATACGGAGCGTGGACTCGTCCAGCTCCGTCGATGTACGGCATGCTGGGCGAACCCCTCGGGGTTCGTCCCGTCGGGCCAGGCTGAAGCCCCTCTTGCGGAGATAAAAGACTTTAACACTACTCCGTAAGAGTGCCTGGATTGGGTTGGGCTCGAGGTGGCAGTGGGAGTAGCACGCTGTCTTCCCCTGATACGATAGTGAACGAGGGTAGAGCCCGAACATCAGGCATAAGTCGCAAGAGCGGCCGGTATGGTCCACCAAGGACTTAGGTACGGCCCGTCTCTCAGAGACCGCAGTTGAGACGACAACACTAACTGTGGCGGAGAGCCTGGATCCGGGGATGCTCGGACGGGTCGTGGGCGCTTTATTTCCCGTTAACGGGGTGGCGTCCCGGCCCGATCCTGAGCCAGGGGAAGAGGAGTGGTCCCCGGATCTGGAGGTAGCGCCGGAGGAAATGGCCGAGGTAGTCAAATGGCTCCGGGGCAAGAATACTGCCCCGGGGCCGGACGGTATCCCCGGCCGGGTCTGGTTGCTTGCCATGAGCGTACTGGGCGAGAGGCTAAGAAGCCTCTACTCCGGGCTTCTGAGGTCCGGGGTGTTCCCGGACCTCTGGAGAAGTCGGATGGTCCTCTTAAGGAAGGATGTGAGGCCTGCGGATTCTCCCTCCGCGTACCGGCCCATTTGTCTCCTGGTCGAGGTGGACAAGATCTTTGAGAAGATCATTGCCGCCCGCCTCCCCAGGCACCTGTCCGGCGATGGCCCCGATCTGGCGGACTGCCAGTTCGGCTTCCGGGAGGGGCGGTCGACGATCGACGCAATCGATCGTCTTAAGTCCCTCTCGAACAATGCCGTGGCACGGGGCGGGGTGTGCTTGACGGTGTCCATTGACATCGTCAATGCCTTCAACACCCTGCCCTGGTCCGCCATTAGGGAGGCCCTGGTCGAGCATCAGGTGCCTCCCTGTCTGAGGCGGGTGATCGGGGCCTACCTGCGGGAAAGGTGGGTAGAATACCCGGGCCGGTACGGGATGATTCGGAGGGAGGTGGACTGCGGGGTCCCACAGGGGTCCGTGCTAGGACCACTCCTGTGGGACCTGGGGTATAACGCGGTCCTGGAGAAGGCCTCCCTGCCCGACGGTGCCACCCTTGTCTGCTATGCAGACGACACGTTGGTGGTCACCGTCGGGGACACCTTCGAGAGGACCATCCGACGAGCGGAGGTTGCGGTGGCAGCCGTCGTCGCGAGGATCCACGATCTGGGGCTGAAGATGGCCCCGGAGAAGGCCGAGGCCGTCTGGTTTGGACGGCCTCGGTCGCGGCCACCGGCCGGATCGTGGATCCGGGTTGGAGTAGCCTGCGTCGAGGTGAAGTCTGAGATCAAGTATCTCGGACTGATCCTCGACAGCCACTGGAGGTTCGGAGCGCATTTCGGCCGCCTCGTCCCCCGAGTTGAGAGGGCGGCGGTTGCGTTAGGCCGCCTGTTGCCCAATCTCGGGGGGCCGGGCGATATGGTGCGCCGCCTATACCTGGGCGTGGTGCGGTCCATGACCTTATACGGCGCCCCGATTTGGGCGCCTTCCGTGAGGGCAAACCGGCGCAACACACGCCTGCGACGCAGATATTCACCGGGAATGGCTGCTTCGGTGTCTACCTGTGTCGCATCGGTCGGGAAGCGGCGACGGTGTGCCACCACTGTGGCGCGGAGGAGGACTCGGCGCAGCATACACTGGAGTTATGCCCCGCCTTTTCAGTGCTGCGCCGAGTCCTAAGAAGGGAAGTTGGTCGCGACCTCGCTCTCTCCAGCTTAGTTGGGGCCATGCTGGAGAGCCCGAGAAAATGGGCGGCAGCCATCGCCTTCTGCGAACAGGTAATGTTGCAGAAGGAGGCTGCCGAGCGGGGTCGCCGTGAGCGGGGGGTGTGGCGTGTGCGCCCACGCCTAGAGCTCCCCCGAGCATCTGAGAATAGGCGGGCGGCGGGTGTACCAGATTATGCTGGTTTAATTGCCCGCCGCCCGCCAACCGAAGATGTCCTCCCTATACCGGGAGTGGGGCGACGAACATCGTCGCCCCCGACGGCCGCCGTGCCCAGAGCGGGGGCCCTGGGCACCCTCATTGAAAAGCGGCCGTCGTGACGTGGCGGTGCGGGGAGCGGTCCCCCGCACCGCCGAACCAAGATTATTCATGGGGGAGGATAAATCTCCCCCCGGGACGCGGCCGGCCACCGCCATTCCATCCTGGTGGCCGGCCAGGCGAGGGGGAGCCGCCGTTGTGTTCGTTAAGAGTTCCCGTGGCTCCCCCAGTAATCGCCAGCGCCCTAGGCCGCCGTGGGGGTTTTAGCGGGTCAAACCTCGCACTACCCCCGTCCCGCCCCCCTGGCGCGACGGGGGTGTCTGACCAGCAGATTTCCCTCACGTCAATAAAAAAAAAAAAAAAAAAGTATTCAAAAGAAGATCAAAGGCTAATTTTCTGTATCACTTCAATGCTCTTCTAAGTGGATTGCTGTAGGAACTCATCTGATCGAATAGATCAATCGGCGTTTTTCCTTTATTATAATCAATAATAATTTTTGGTTTACAGTAAATCCCTGTTCTAGTTGTTACGTTTTCCATTTCGTTAGAATGTTTGGTCGAAAGAACTAAAACATCTCTCTTGTCTTTCCACTTCATGACAGTAATTCCGTTCCTGTTTTCTTGTGCAATAACTTCTCCCCGTCGCAGTTTGGCTGTCACAACTGCCTTTGGATTTTCTTTCCGATTTGGCCGAAGGGTACCAATCAAATGCATATTCTTTGATATTAATTTGTTTGCTAAATCTACACTCGTATAATAATTATCTGTACATAAAGTATGGCCTTTTTCAAACAAATCTTCACACAAATTCAGAACGACATTTGTGGGTGTTATATTTTCTTTGTCCAACGTTTTGCCAGTGTAGACGCGACTGCATAATTCGTCGATGCATAACATTTAGGTGGGATCATAATATTTTTTAAAATTTGAGTTCAGTTCGTTTAGAACAAATTCAACCTTTGACAGACGGTTGGAAGCATCAACTTTTGTGTTGTCAGCAAAATACAACATTCTCAAGAGAATTTGAAAGCGGTCTCTACACATTATTTTTTGTGGAAATGTGTGAGCAAACATTGGATCCTGGGACCAATATAGACTCAAAGATGGGAGTTTTACTAATCCCATCCACAAAATCAGTCCAAAAAACCGCTTTATTTCATTTCTATCTGTTGGCACCCATTTATTGCAACGTTTGGAGTCCACTCTGCTTTGTGGGGCATAAATATTTGTTTGTTCTGCTATATGTTCAAACATGGTCTCCGTCACATAAAGCCCATAAAAATCTTCCACTTTTTTACAATGTCGCACTTGTTCATTAGAAAGTTTGGCACCATGGGGACTTGTGAAAGATATAATATTTGGTTGGTTGCCTCGCGGTTCAAACCACTCGTTTGGATCACTAGTTCCGATGCCCCTTAGTGAACTATCGGATTTACTTTCACTACCTGAAGAAGGCAATGGTACTGCATGCCCACGTTTGCGTGGTACTAATATCTCACTCGATGAGTCACTATTGCTTTGTTCTCTCAACATTTTTAGTTGATGGGTAACAAAACTTTTTCAAAAAATATAAAACTGAACTCTCTCTGCTGCACTGATCCTTTATACTCCCGTGGCTTTTTCCGACTGATCGTCTCTTGATGTTCGATCTTTGGCCATTCTGGCATTCTCCGCCCCATAATCTTATGTTTATAAATTGTATACATGGGCATTGAATGCCCCATTCTCACAGCCAAAACCTCAAACCAAGCAGTGAAATAAAGTAATCTTCTGTATATACTTTTCGGTCCAGTGAAGTGTTGACCCTCCGCGTCACGCGGCGTAGTAAGGCGGCAGCGCTCGGCATCAAGTGCTCACGCGCTTAGGCGACACCGAGCCGAGCGCTGTCGGCTGAGCGGAAAGTCTAGCGAAGTCGGCACCGCACTTAACGTGTTAAGGACTGCTTCCTTGGTCTTCTCACTTGATTAAAAAATTTTGGGGTCCTGCGGGAAGATCGTAATCGCGCTAGAGGGGTTCTGTTTGTGGTTGGAAAGGGCTGCAGTTTTTGATCTGACCCCGACTCTCTCGGCGTAAGTGGTAGGTCGGGAGGGTACTTCCGGGGTTTGGCATTTTTCGGCAACTGTTTCGAGGGTTCTGCGTCGCATCTTGTTTTCGGATCTGATAGCTTTGATCTAATCCTTTAAGTTACTGCAGCGAAGCAGTGACTCGCCGAGAATACTCTGCAATTTGGCGAGTTTGTTGGTGATGAACTGCGAAGCTTCGGGGTATAGACCATTATCCTGATCCATAAGAAAATTCATAAGGGCCGTTGTGACCTTCTCGGATTTTAGCCGGAGGTCGTTGGCGGTAGGATCGGTTGGGGGGACGGCGGCGACCATCTTGCTGCTGCTTTGGGGGTTGCTAGAGGCGGGTGCGCCCGGGGGTAGAGAGGGGACTTCGGATTTCTTTCGGTTTTTTGGGGGCATTTGGGAGGGCGCGATAATAAGGGGAATGTCCGAATCGTTGTCGGAGAGGATTCTACGCTTGGTTTTACGATGGCGTCTACTTACCTGTATGTATCCTTCTGCCGCGTTCAGCGGGGTGACGCAATCCTAGACCGCGCGCTTTTTATGGAACTTAGAATAATTTCGCTTACCAAATATCTAAAGAGAGTATACAGTAGAGTTATGCTAACTTATGCTATAGTACATTATAGAATGGATCGAATATGGTATAGTAGATTATAGTAGGTCTAAGCTAACTCGTTTAACATATACTTATATACTAATTCGCGCGGATACACACATACATGCAAACCACACACTTATATGCTAATACAAACGTCGGAGGACGTCACATATTATTATTCTAGCGGCGGCCTTCAGCGCGCGGACCTCGATGAGGTCTGGCCCTGGTGCCTTATCGTTTCCGAATGTGCGTATCGCGTTCGCGACCTCGTCCGATGAGAATGGAGAGGCATTCGCGGTGTTTGGCGCGATTCGCACGTTCTCCCTAATCTCTCGCTGCGCGGGCGTGTCGTCTTTCCGCCAGTCGTCCGGGACGTGCGCTTCCAGAAGCGTGTTGGCTGTCTCTATAGCACTCATGGTGTTGTCGTTAACTCGCCGGAGGGTGCTGAGCACTTTCTCAACACGGAGCTTGTTCGCTTGCAGCTTGTACACGATGCCCCAAGGCTCCGTGTTCCCGTTCGACGATACAAAGTTTCGCCAGCTCTCGAGCTTCGCCCTCTTCACCTCTCTGCTGTAGTCCCGCAGGGAAATGCGGTACTCCTGCAGTTTTGGGAGGCGTGAGGACTCATCCCTTTTCTTCTGGAAGGCACGTCTTTGTCGGTAGATAGCCTTTTTGAGTATCGTAAGCCCTCTCGTCCACCACGGGTTGGACTTTCTAATCCTACGCTTTTTCGGCATCGACGCGGTGCAGGCATCTTTAATGATGGCTGTGAGCGTTTCTGCCATTCCTATCGCTTCCTCCGCTGACTCCAGGCTCAGGACTTCGAGCCTCGATCGTGAGAGATCAGACAGGGTCTCGGAGAATCGCTCCCAGTCGGCCCGACGGGTGTCGAACCGAGAGTTCGTGACACCGCGATTTCCCGCCGCGGCTCTGGGTGCCCGCAGTCTTATGTTAACGGCGTTGTGGTCGCTGGTCGTCCACGCGCTTCTTACGTTCCAGCTCCTTATGAACGGAGACATGGAAGGTGACGCCAGGGTTACGTCGATGTAGGACGAACCCGTTGGCGTCCAGTAGGTTGGTGGTTGGGCTGCGTTGTGCACAACGTCCATACGAAACGCCGCAATCAGATTCTCGAATTGAGAGAATCTGTGCCCTGCGGGCTCCAGAGCGAGGATTGCGCGTTTGCGTCTGTCGAAACTAAAAGTCTCTTCCCCCTCAGTGCGCAGAACACCTTCTCGAGGTGGCTGAGGTGCTTCTTTATTTCGTCGCGGTGCTGAAAATAGCACGACACCGCGTGAAAGGAGAAGCCGGGTGCTAGCACTTCCGCGCAAACACAGTGGGAGGTGCTGAGCTGCGAGACGAAGACGATATCGAAGTGTGGGTTCCAGACGGCAACAGCCGCCCACGGGGGTGGTGGTTCGACTGCCGTCACCCTAACTCCGGACTCTAATCCACTAATTTTGTGCCACGTACCCTGCTGGCTGACGTATGCCTCCTGCAATAGCAGGACGTCTAGCCGCTTTTGGGCAATGAGCTCGCGCACCTCTCCCGTGACTGCAGCTGAACGTCTCATGTTCACCTGCAGGATCCGTATGCCGGAGATTCCTTTGGGTGAGGGTCTAGAAACCATAGTCCGTGCGGGAGAGGGACTGGTTTATCGCGGTTACATACGCGGGGCAGTCCTTACTGGTAACGCAGTGCGTCGAGGTTTTCTTGCTCCTCGAGCAGTTGACGCAGATGGCCGGTTTCTCCTTATTTGGGCAGGTCTTGAAACTGTGCCCTGCCTCCGCACAGTGGCCGCAGATCTCCTTCTCGGCCTTGCAGAACTTGGCAGGGTGGCCGTACCCCTGACACTTATAGCATCTGGTGATGCTGATGTGGTCCCGGACCCTGCAGCAGCTCCAGCCCACGTACAGCTTCTCCTTCGGCACTAGAAGATCCCGGGCGCGCTTGGAAACTTCGATGACCTGGTTGCACCGGTCCCTGGTCGTGTCGCCGCTTTTTTATACCACGTTGATCTCCTTGGCGAGTCCGGCCGCTTCCTTTTTGCTGAGGTTTTGCTGCAGGATCGCCTCCGCTGTCTCCTTATTGTCCTCCTGGGCCTGCGGTACATCGAAGACTATGATCCGCGGGTTCCTCTTGGCCAGAGCACCTACAACGAAACCGGCAGCCTTAAGTTTAGGGTTGGCCATGAGCGTTGCCACGTCGGTGTTCTTCGACGTCACGAGCGTGATTCCTGCTCCCTGCACTCTGCGGGCGCCCCTTATCTGCAGGCCGTCCGCCCTGGGGGAGGCCAGTTCGAAGACTGCCTCCTTGATCTTCGCGCTGCCCTCATATTTGGTGGTGTCAGCGGGTGTGATGATCACCACGTTAGAGGGGGGGTCCTGTTTTTGCGTGGACCTCGCTGCAGTCGCGGACCTGACTCCGACGCGTTCCGCGTACGCGGTCGGTTTTTTGGTGTTTTTGGTGACGGCGGCGGCGACGGCAATGGCTTTGTCCTGGAGGGCCTGACAGGAGCGTTTGCACTCCTTGGACTCCGCCTGGACGACTTCGAGGCATCCCTCGAGCTTTCTGCTGTAAATTAAAGTCTTTGTTAGCAGGTCGTTAAATTTCGCGGCTTGCGTGCACAAGGCGTGCACCACAGTGACCGGGATATCGTTCTGCGGCAGTGTGATGGTGTGCAGAAATTGTCTGTACACCTTGACCGCGTTTGCCCTGAACGCGGCAACCGTCGCATCTTCTTCGGAGCAGTTGTCCCTCGTTAGCTCGGCAGTAGGCTCCTGGGTCGGCTGTTTTTCCTTTCTCTTCTTCTTCGGCTTCTTCTTGACTGCCTCCTTGGCTTGCCGGAGCACGAGGGGGGCGTCGGAGGTGACTGTTTCGGAATCCCGGAGGATGCCACCTCCATGTTACAGCTGTTGCGGCCTCACCACCCTGTGCGAGCAACAAAAAAAGAAAAAAAATGAAAATGCGAGGGTAAACTCAGTGGCGAAAAAGTGTCACGACTGTAGCGCCACCCCACGCCACTGGTTATTTACACTGCATTGTGTGTTCTTATACTATACTGCACCGATTGTCAATGTTTTTTCCTTCGTTACGGCCTTTCCCTGTAATTTAATGTTCAATTTCGTTCCACAAACCGAGGGGAAACTCGATGTGTGGAAAATGCCGCGACGACAACGCCACCCCACGCCGGCTGTGGCGTCGTGTACTACGACCCGAGCAAATTTTACGCACTTTCAATTTGCGATTGTTTCCTTATTTTTAACACTTCGGCGATGATATATGACTCGAATTAAGCCTTTTTTCTAGCACTTCATGATTTCTTACACCACACGTTCGGATGGATCTTCTTCACCGCTCCAATCTCGGATCTCGCGGAGCGAGTCGAGACACGTGGTCTTCCGTGGTCTTCACTTTCCGCGACCATTTTCTGGCACTAATTCCACTTCTTTTTTCATACTTTATGTACCAAAATGAACGCCGTCGCGTGCACTTCACTTTGAGATAGCTGGGGCAATTTTTGATTCGCTTTTACTGCTGCGAGAGAACTCGAACGGCAGAGCGACGTGACAGCGCGTGTGTTTTCGAACCTCGAAGTGTGCACAGACGCTGCCTATCAGGGATTTGGTAAGGCGGCGGAGCCAATAACTTTGGGATGATCTTCTGTTTCCCAGTCTCAAATATTCCTATCTGATCAAGGAATAACTCATGGCTGCCGATTATCTGCGTAAGATGTTTCGCAGTCTTCTCAATGTAAGGGTCGTCTCCGGTATAAGAGCCAACAGGTGTAGTAGCTCTAGCCTTTGCTACTTTTGTACGCACTTGAAATGTAGTAACTTGTTCAAGCACCCCCCTGTCACGTGGATTTCGAATTTCTACCTTCTGATTAGCTAGGTAGTTCACCGTCTCCTGAACCAGCTCCGGAATCACACCAACAGAGATCAAGACCTCCAGAGGAGGATGGTTTACATCATCACCACTGATGATGTCTCTAAACACACGATCATCGATCGGATGCAAAGATTCACAAGTGGACAACGTAGCATATTTCTCTCTCTATTTATTAATGCTCTTTTCCTGAAAAGCTACGAGTCCAGAAGCATTCTTCTTCATTGTAAATGCCTCCTTCTTTTTGATCGTTGAACCAAGTCCTCTTGGCGGATTCTTGGTCTCCTTCGTTTCCGCGGCGCGACGGAGCTCGTCACCCGTCACACCCAGCTCCTTTCCCCACATAGAGGCCTCGTCCTCCCGCCGTTCCGCAGCAGGGTCTGTGTCTCCCCCTTCGGGGCCTCCCTCAGATGGAAAAAGGCCCCCTATCACCCTCTCAAGAAGCTGGGAATTCAGCGTCGCGGTCGACGGGGGAGCCCGCGCCCGCAGCTTGTTCATAACAAGCTTGTACGGCCGCCCCCAGGGATCCGCATCCAAAGACGCGACGAGCTCCCGCCACGCCCGGTCCTTGGCCCTGGCGATCTCCTTTTGGAGCCCCGACAGCGCATCGCGGTACCGGCGCGCTCGCGTAAACCGGCGCCGGGGGCCGCATGGCATGCTGCACGCAACCCGGCAATCTTTGCAGACCACCAATATGCGGGCGTCCTACGGGCAACGTCGCTGCTACGGGGCATTGCGGCGTCAGAAATCGCCCACAACACCTCTCGCAGCAGTTCAGCCCCCCGCTCAGGGGCAACCTGCCCATCCCCTGAAAGTCCGGTTGTCCCCCCCCCCCCACGATGCCACCAATGCCGCGGCCTTGAGCACGTCGACGTCGACCTGCCCGATCCCCCATCGCGGCCGTCGCCGGCCGGCCCGTCGAGTCACGGGACCCCGCGCGTCGCTGGGGGCAGCTCCCACGTCCATAATAATTGAAACGTGGTCCGAGGCAAGCTCTATCTCCTCAGCCACCCTCCATCCCAAGACTCGACGCACGGCAGCAGGCGTCGCCCAGGTCAAATCCACAATGAAGACCCCCTGCCATGGCACGCACGTCGGCCGGGATCCCCGGTTTAGTAACCGGACATCCAGACTCGCCGCCCAGGCCAGCACAGCCTCCCCTCGAGCGTTCGTCCCCCGAGAGCCCCACCCCGTAGCGTGCGCATTGAAATCCCCCAATACAAGGACCGGACGGGATGCGTATCTCGCGAGACACGCGTGCAGCCCGTCCAGGAATCCCCGGACCCCCCTGAGGGCGCTACGTATCCCCTTCCCCTCTCCAGAAGAGAAACGGACGGGGATCCAGGCTCAGCGCACGATGCGGTGATCACCACGGACCCCGCCTCGTCCCCAATCCAAAGAGGATTATCAGGAATACAGTATGGCTCTGCCATTACCCCCACCCCCGGTCCCAACTCGCGCAGGGCCTGAATATATAAGTCCTGAGCCCTGCGCGAGTGGTTCAGATTCCCCTGTAAAACCCGCATATTGGGGTCTACTCCTTCGCACCTTCAGGGGCGATCTCCATCGCCACCCCCGTCTCTATGTTATTCCTGCTTTTCCCTTTCTCGGCGTGTGCTGCAGCTGCCGCTGCAGTGCTTCGCACCGCCAGGCCAGGCTACCAGGGGAGTGGCTTCCCCACTCTCCCCCGCATAGTGTGCTGCGCGCATGCCCCGCCCCCAGGCGGTGTCCGTGCGGCCGACCAAGGTCAGCACACAGCGGACACCTGGGAATCGCGACATACGCCGATGCCCTGTGCCCCTCCGCCCCGCAGCGGTAGCAACGCGCGCTACGGTCCATCGCACTGGTGCACGCAGCCCGCACATGCCCCGGCTGCAGGCAGCGGAAGCACCGCAGCGGCCTGTCCTCTAGGACAGCCACTCTCGCGCTCGACCATCCCACCAGCACGCATCCCGCCCCGGCGATTTTTCGGATAGCCGCCACCGGACCCTGTGCCCAGCACGCGCCCATTGCGCCTGCAGCGGTCCGGTGGGTTTCCCCAGTCCTAATCTCTTCAACGGGGTACCCGCTGAGAGCCGCGAGCGCGCGCCTTACCTCCTCTATCCTTGCGGAGTCGTCCAGGCCGGTGATCCGCAGGTAAGCCCGCTTCATCGGCTGGGCAACCCTGGCCCCCGTGCCATCCAGGACAGCAGCCATCGGACCCAGAGTCGCTGGTATTTCTCTTCCAGAATTTCCCTCTGGTGCCCCTTCCTCCCTCAGTCCGCGCAGTCCCGTCGCTGTCTTCCTTGTCGGAGTCCGTGATTTGATTCCTGGTGCGCTTCACCCCGTGAATCTCCCTATTTCCATCGTCCTGGCCCAAGGGTCCTCAGCCGCACGGTTCCCGGTGGTGCCTTCAGTATCCACCCGGTCGAGTTTCCCCGCTGGCTTGCGCCCTTCCGCATTCTTCGCCAGGTTGGTCGCCGCCGAGTCGATCCTTGTCAGACTTACTCGGGCGTCCTTCTCCGTTGTCTTGTGTTTGGTGCGGGCACTCCCAGTGTCCGCACCGTGCTTCCTCTCTGTAGCCGTGTTCATCGGGAGAGCCAGGGGTTCCACCCTACTCGAAAAACAGTAGTCGGATGACCGTTGTGCGGGGCCTGCTCGCCTACACCCGTCCACAACGGGCTCTGGCGGTTCCGACGCCCCCTGAGCAGTAAACTCTACGCTGTTGTTTAACGACATAGTCCATAATCTTCATTGGTCGCTCTTAGTTTTCACCGCTCAGACTGGACCTTACCGGCTTGGGAGGCCCTGTCAGGAACCGAAGTTCCCGCCGGCATCGCTCCAGTCTTCATCACAGTTACTTAAGCCCCTATACCACGACAAGGTGGCGACCGCATAGGGGAGAAGTCCGGCTCTAGTCTCACCCCAAGTCTTGTCCTGATATCTGGGGAGAATTCATAGGTGATTCGGCCCTTTAGGGTGGAATCCCATCTTTCTTGCCGGATATTCAGGGTGTGATTCTTTATGTTGCGTAGTATTTGTTCTGTTGTGTTGTCACTGTCGTCGTGTTGTGTTCGTGGGCCTGTTGAGAGGATCGTATCCCCGATCGTCACCTCTTCCCCTTTCCTGAGACAGAATACAGCCATTCTATCCTGAAGAATGAGGTCTATCGGTTTAGCAGGGGCCAGTACCATCAGAGCCTCGTTCGAGATTGTCCTATATGCCCTTGTTACTCTTAGTAGGGCGTTCCTCTGTGCACTTTGTAGTCTTCTAAGGTGGTGAACATTGGTTTTGTCCGCCCACCCGGCCACTGCGTTCATCACAACCGGCACAAAGACACCCTTATATAGTTTAAGGGTGGTGCCGTAGTTGAGACCCCACTTTGCTTTGCAAACTCTCACGAATCCCTGGAATACGGCCTTGCTTTTCCGAGAGACCTCCTTGATGTGCGGGGTGATGTTAAATCTGGGGCCGGAGTTCATACCTAGGTATCTGACGGTTTTCCTCATTGCTATTGTGCTATTCCAAATTTTAATCGTGGAAGGGCACCTGGTATCTAAGAATCCTTTGAGGAGGATCATTTCCGTTTTGGAGTCAGAAAGGTGTAGCTTGTGATTCTTGCACCAGTCGGCTTTGATTTTAGTGGCAGCATTGCCTCTGACCTCGAGTTCCCTCCTGGAGTCACCAATACCAGGAGGTCGTCGGCATAGACGATGCTTATTATATTGCTGTGTGCCATAGTATTTAGTAGACCGTAAAATACCAGGTTCCAGAACCTCGGGCCCAGGACTGAGCCTTGGGGGCATCCTTTTGTTACCGCTTTCTCTGCAATGTTGCTATTAGTCTTAATCTGCACAGACCTCTCCTAGAGATAGTTACGGATGAGCCTGTACAGATTCGCCGGACAGTTACGTTACTTCAGGCTGTCAAGGATGGAGGGCCACCAGATATTGTCGAATGCGCCAGCTATGTCAAATAGTACACCAATCACGTATCTCTCTCGGCTTTGCGATGTGATCCGTCTGACTTTAACAATTGCTTCCTCCGTGGATCTGGCTGGACGGAAGCCGAATTGCTGATCAGAGGTATGCGAATGGTTCTCAAATATATCCTTTAACTTTGCTGCTATCAGCCTCTCCAGGACCTTGCTGAGTACCGGGAGGAGGTAGACAGGCCTGTAGGATTTGGGGTTCGCGGGGTCCTTTTCTTCGTTCTTTAGAAGAACTTTAATTTCACCCCGCTTCTACCTTACCGGAAATGTTGCCGATGAGAGACACGTGTTGTACGGTTGTGTGATCTCCGCGTGTAGTATGGGCCAGGACCTTTGTACTACTTCGGGTTCCATTGCGTCGATGCCTGGGGCCTTCCCCCTTTTAAGTTTCCGGATGGCCGCCTCGATCTCTGGAGTGGTGAATTGAGTGGTGTCAGTGGTGTTGGGCGATTCTTTTACATTGGACCGAAGTCGCCTGTGCCACTGCGTCTCAGTGCTCGTCTCATCATCCGGTACGAGGTTACGCAGAAGCAGTGCAGTGGTGTCTTGCCATGTAATTGTGTGAGTGTCATTGTCTGTATGGTTGTTGCAGGCCTTTGCAACCTTTGCTCGTTTGTAGTCTGTAAACTACTCCCCAGGGGTCTTTCTTCCCCTCAGCTGTTACAAACGAATGCCAGCTAGGAGTTCCGCCTTTCTAATGCATGCGTGGTATTTGTTTCTAGTTTGTTTTTATTGTGTTGTTAATTGCTCTAGTTGTGTACGATTTCTGGTGTGCTGGCACTGCCTCCTGAGCCTTCGAACTTTCTTTTTTAGAATGTCCAGCTCCGCAGTCCACCAGGGAACCGACTTAGCGAAGCAGGTTTTCCTGGGGATTGCCGCCTCACAGGCCCGAGCTATCATGTCCCCGATCGCTGCGGCATGCAGTCGTTTCCTGTGTATACCGGGATTTAGCAGCGAGTACTCTCTCGAATCTCTCCCAGTTGGCTCATTTCAGATTGAATCTGCTCGATACGGAACTGTGATCCCCAGCTGAAGAGTTTTCTATCTCCACGGTGATTAAATTATGATCGCTCGCGGTTTGGTTGTCCTGTATCCTCCATCGATGCACCCTGTTCGCCAGTGGGCCAGCGATCAGAGACACATCGACGTTGGATTTGCCTCTCATGTTGTCGAAGGTACATAGGCTGGAAGGCCTGTTAGCGACGAGGAGGTTGTGGTGGGAGATTAACTCCTCCACCGCTTCTCCTCTGCTGTCCGTATCTGCATTGTGCCACAGTGTCGACTTGGCATTCACGTCCGCGAGGACAATGACACTCTTGCCCCGGAGACTGAACAGTATTCTACCAAGTGCTTAATGTACCTGGTGATGAGGTCCGAGCACTGGAAGTAAGCGCTCACGACATAGAAGCTTTGAACCCCTGCAGTAAGCTCCGCACAGGTGAAGTGCGTGTTACACATGTGCTCCAGCTTCAGTGCCGTGATCGCCGGGTTGCAGACGGCTAGGGCGCTTTTGATTTTATTCCTGGAAGCATTGTTAGAAAACGGTTTATTGTCTATTATTAGTTGCATGCTGATGCCCATGGTGTTCGGGAGTTTTGTGTTATGGTGTATGTGCGGCTCCTGGATCGCTAGGACATCTAGCTTCTTCCTCGAAACTATCAGTCTTAGCTCATCCATGGCCGTTTTGCAATTATTTACATTAATCTGTGCAAGTGTAGTGTCGGGGATACGATCCCTACTGTGTTGCAGGGTGTTGCCTCCAGTGATTCCTGTGATAGTAAACAGTGTGGTCTTACTTACCATAATCGATCTGGGATTTCTGCACCTCCATTGCGTGGCAGTAGGCTGGGCATTCCTTCGTTCTCGAGGAGTGGTTATGTGGCCGCTGTGTGGCCGTCCTCAGCGCAGTGGCCACATGACTCCGTGGAGGCTTTGCAATACTTGGCGATGTGGCCGAATGATTTGCACTTATAGTACCTGCTGACAGCATTGTAGTCTCGCAGGGCGCACGAGTGCCAGCCAATGAATACCCTCCCCGCTGCATTCTTTTACCTCAGGGGCTGTCTCTATCACCCAGTTAGTAGCGTCCTTTGTCTTGTCCCCCGTTTTAAACAGAACCTTGACTTTCTGGGAGAATTCCTCCTTGGTGAGGTGTTCCAAATTCTGCTTGAGTAACGCAGCTAACAGTTCCGTTTCCATGACGTCGTTCTGTACCAAATATATGATGGTTCGTGGCTTCTTTTTTGGTGGCAGGTCAGCTTTGAGACCGGCTTCCGTGATTTTCTTGTTTTGGAGAATTTTCTCGACGTCCTCCTTGGTCTCAGTTTCAATCAGTACCCCGTTGTCTTTTATCTTGCGCACGTTTCTTATTTTGATGTTGTCCTTGATGGGTGCAATGTTCTTGATAATAATCTGCTTGGTATTCTCACTGCTGCATGTCTCAGAGTTTGTTGCCGGGTAGATCGTGGCCACGTACCTTGTTGGGGTGGTTTTTTTAACGTTGGTTGTGGTAGCGGGCGTGGAGCGTGCAATGGATGCATACGTGGCTCCAGTTTTACCGTTGTTAGCCTTGGGTTGGGTCTCGGTTCTGTTTAACTTGTTCACTGTGTGGACGACATTTTGGACTACATTACTGAGGCTTTCGATCTTAGCCTCAATCAAACTGGTACTTCTAATCTTTAGTTTCAGAGCCTTGTTCTCCTCGATAATCGTCTCGGAGTAGGTGTATGCCTCCTTAATCAGGTTTTTGAAGTGTCTGGCGTCCTCGATAGGTAGGCTGTCGGCCAATTCCCTACTGAACGTAAGCAGGAGGAGTAAGGGGGAGGGCTCGGTGGATTCTGAGTCATTGTGTAGCCTCTTGTCTTCTAACTCCACTTCCGAGTCAGCTTTCCTTCTGTTTATGTTCCTTCGCTCGATCGCCTCGCCAAGTTTTTTAGCAGCCCTGGATTGGGCGACGATCCAATCGCCTTCCACCTCCGTGGCTGCCCAGTCTGCCGCTACTCACTTTCCTTTCTCACTTGAAAAAAAATTAATAAAATTAAATTAATTAATTAATCAATTATTATTTATTTATTTATTATTTATTTATTTATTAATTATTGTTGCTCCGTTGTTTATCAGCTGCTTGTAATGTTTTTCCGTGTTTACAGGAACTTGGTTTGAATTAGGCGCCCAGTGAAGTTTATATAGTCCGTGGTCCCTCGAGCGGGGACTCAAAGTAGATTTCCTGTTGGGAATAACTATTGCAACCAACTTTGCCTAAAATTTTTGGGTTGGCGGCACTGATTCCGTTTAGGTAGACGGGAAACTCTGTTGCTTCGCTTGCCTCCGCGGTAGCCAATCAGAACGCGCGACTCTCGACTGGAGCGCCGCACCCCGCTGACGGTGGCGTCTCGAAGCTCGAGGTGGGAGCACGTGTGTTCTTCGATCTGTTTACGATGATTATTTCCACTGTTTTTTCGCTATTTGCACTATCGATATATCAGATTAATCGGTATCACAGGCACTTTGTTTTATAGTTCACTGCTTTGATTTCCGATCGTTATGCCCGCAGGAATCCGATCTCTCGTGTCCCGGACTTCGGCGAGTCGGGACACGTGTTTGTCGAAACTTTGCACTACGATTTGTTTCACACTTCTTTATCGATTTTCACGATTAATGTCTTGAAATGTTTGTCTCTGCCTGTTCTACACTTCTGATCACTGCACTTGTATCTGTCGGCACTTTTACCACTTAAAATCAACCTCTGTGACGGAGCGACGTGGACGCGCGTCTTCACAACTCGCCACCTAGCGGCGAAGTCCGTAGATAGGGACAGTTTGCTGTGGTCCGTGAGTCGGGAGTCGACTACGCCGCGCCTGAGGCTTGCGCCCATATCGGCTTGGACCGGCCAGATGGTGCTTGGCCACCACTCTCCAGCGAGCCAATGCCAGGGGAACCGCTAGCTTGATGTTCTGCCAGGATTGACTTGGAAAAACACTTCCCTCGGCTGTACGCCTCATTCGACAAGTTTGATCTACCTAGTAGGAAGCGACTCGTTTAGTCAGCCCAGCAGGACCACGTGGAGGTAGAGTCTCCGGCTTTCGCCCGATCCCGTGCAGGTTGGCTTCAGTCGAGACTGTCGCCGACAAAGCTCTACCGCATCAACACCGAAGTGCTGCCTGCTACCGCGGTCAGGGCTGGTGTGAATTTTGTGTGTGTGTGTGTGTGTGTTTGTGTGTGCTTGTGTAGGTGTGCGTGTGCTATGGTGTATGGTGATGGTGATGGGTTCCGGATGCTGCGTCTCAGGGATCCGGGTCAGGAGGCGGCCCGGGTCTGTTGACGGCGGACCTGGTTGTTACTGTGGCGGGTCGTAGTTGTTCGTCCCTGGTTGTCGTCGGCGGTCTTCCCCCGGTCGGCATCTCCCAGAAGCGCTCCTTTGCGCGTAGGATACTGCGTGCTGCGGCCGCAAACTCCCCATATAGGTCCTCGGCGACGAGGGCGTCTAGGGTCGGCGGCCACTTTATCCCGAGGGCCGCGCAACGCTCCCGCAGGCCTCTCTTCTCCTTAGCGAATTGTGGGCAGTCCAGCAAGGTGTGCAGCGGGTCCTCCAAGCTGAAGCCGCATCTGCAGGCCGGAGTCTGAGCAATGCTAAGGTGGTGCAGTTTGGCCGCGAAATCCCCGTGTCCTGTGAGGAACTGGGAGGTATAGTGGTTGGGTTTTACCCATCTTGACCCCAGCCTTGCCTCTACACTCGAGAAGACACTGAAGGTGTGCCTTCCCTTGGTGCTGCCAGTCCATTTGGCCTGCCACTCATCCAGAAGGGCCGCTCTGATCGCCGCCAGCGCATCTCCTCCCGCGTCCGCGTCCGCTGCCGCCGTGGGCACTACTGAGGCAGTGTCTAAGCCATCCCGCAGCCTATATCTGCAGTCAGCCTCCTTGAGCTTCAGGTCGATGGAGGGTGGGGGCGCCCAGCAGGACCGGAAGCGCGTCCGCCGACACCGTCCTCTATGCCGACGCCATCCTGAGCAAGATGAGTCGCTGGGCCCTGGTCAGCTCCAGCATGTCCCTTCTGGTGAGGAGGTCCCGCCACGCTGCGGCCGCATATGTCGCGATGGGGACGAAGACGCCCTGATAGAGGGTGAGCGTGAACCTGAACTTGAGGCCCCAGTCCCGTCTGGCCACAGCAAGTAGTGCGCCAAATTTTTCCAGGGTCTTGATCTTGATGGCCCTGGCGTGCGTGCCAATCTTGAGGCGCTCGTCGAAGTGCACGCCCAGGTACCGGACGGACCTGAACATGCGCGCCTGTCTTTCCCCGATCCTGATGGTCGGTGGCCTCTTGATGTCCAGGGTTCCACTGAGCAGGATCATCTCAGTCTTGTCGGGTGACAGGGCGAGCTTCTCCTTTGCGCACCATTCCTCGATGGCAGCCGCAGCCGCCCGGCCCGCCCGTTCGAGGTAGGCGCGACTATTCCCGTCAACTATGACCAGCAGGTCGTCAGCGTATGCGACAAATCTGGTCCCGGCGTTCCGCAGCTCCCGAAGAAGGTCATCGAAGACCAGGTTCCAGAGGCTAGGCCCCTGGATTGAGCCCTGGGGGCACCCGTTGATGGCCGTCTTGCTGACTCGATCGTGTCTGTCCATGAGGACCGCCGAGCGGTCCCGGAGATAGTCCGCGATCACCGCGTAGAGGTTCCCGGGGCAGGACCTGATCCTAAGGTGGTGTAGGATGCTGGGCCACCAGACGTTGTCAAAGGCCCCCCTGATGTCAAAAAGGAGGGCTAAAACGTATTTTCGGCGTGAGGCGACCACCAATCTCCTCATTTCCAGGATAGCATCCGTTGTTGACCTTCCCGTCCTAAACCCGTACTGGTCGGCGCTCGCGTGCCGGGGGTCCAGCAGGACAGGTTCGAGCCTCCTGAGGAGCCTCTCGAAGCACTTCCTCAGCACCGGCAGGAGACAGATCGGTCGGTACGAAGCCGGGTTGCCAGCGACCCTGCCGGGCCCCTTCAAGAAGGCGCGGATGGAGCCGATTTTCCATGGGCCAGGGAAGACTCCGTGCCGTAGACATGCATTATAGATGTCCAGAATCTCGCCGAGAATGGTCCTGTACGAGGCCTTGAGGACTTCCACCTCGATACGATCGATACCGGGGGCCTTGCCGTTCTTTGTACCCGAGATCGCCACTCGGAGCTCCTCCTCCGTGAGGGGGGGGGGGGGTGCGTGTCCGGCACAGTTGTTGGGGTCAGCGCCTCACCCCTCTTCCTGCTCCCGGGTGATGTCCGGGGTGTCGTCCGGCACGAGGGCGTCAAGAAGGATCCTCGCGCAGGCTCCCCATGTTGGGGCGGTGTCCGCTGTGCCTTTAGTCGTGAGGGCCATGTCCGGGGTGAACCTTCTTGTACACAGTTTGTAGACTGTGCCCCAGAGGTCGCGGTTCCCGGTGTCCGTGACGAAGGAATGCCAGCTGGCCTTTTTTGCCTCGCGGACCGAGTCCTAGTACGAGCGCCTAAGCCGCAGGTAGGTCGCTCTCTTCGCGGACTTCAGATCCGGGATGGCTTCCCGGTGGTAGCGCTTCCTGGCCGCGTATGTGCTCCTTTTTGCTCTGTTGAGCTCGGGAGTCCACCATGGGGCAGTTCTTGCGCGAGGCGTTTTAATTTTCATGATGGTCCTGCACGCCGTCACAAGGTCCTGAACCGCACAGACGGCCCGCGTGATCCCGAGGTCGGTATTCGGATGGACCGAGAGATCACGGTTCCTCCTCAGCTCGGTCAGAGCGTTCCGGTAACGCCCCCAGTCGGCCGCGGCAACGTTGAACCTCTCGTTCCGCCCCCGGCTCAGGGGTGCCCTGTCGGGGCCCAGGTGCAGCAGGATGACACTATGGTCGCTGGCCGTCCATCGCTCCCTGACACTCCAGTCGTGAACGAACGGGAGGACTGCGTCCGAGGCAAGCGTCACGTCGATGTTTGAAGCGCCTCTGTGGGACCTGTAGGTCGGCAGGGCGCCGGGCTCGTTTAGGACCGTGAGGCCCCACTGCGCTATCCTGTCCTTGATAAGTTCGCCGCTCTCGTCTGTCCGGTGCGGTGGGTGCTCGTGGGAGTGCCACAGAGCGGACTTGGCGTTCACGTCGGCCCCCAGGACCAGTTTCTGTCCCAGGAGAAGGGCGACCAGCCTGTCGACTCTGTCCAGGTATGGGGCGATACTGTCGGAGCATTGGAAATAAACTGAGGCCACGTACAGGCGGCCGAAGGGGCCGGTGATCTCCGCGCTAACACAGTGCTCGTCACTGAGATGCGTGATTTTAAGCGTCGCAATGCTCGGATTCCGCACGATGATAGCTGCCATGGCCTCGGCACCGCTCCCCGCTCCATGATGATCGTGGCGGAAGAGTTAATGCCAACGAGTTTCCCTCTGACACTATAGGGCCCCTGTGCCAGAAGAACGTCGATGCGCTTGTCCGTCATCAGCCTGTCGACCTCCAGCGACACCAAGCGTGAGCGCCTCATATTGTGCTGCATGATCGTAATGCCAGGGATACTTTTGGTGTGAGGCTTAACCCTTTGACTACGGCACACTTTGTTACGCACCGATCGTACCATACGGCAGGGATTGTGTTACGATCTGCGCCGAGAACGGCGAATTTTTGGGTAGGGATGCATTTTTGTTAAAACATATTTCAATAATCAAAAATCTGAATTTTACTATATTAAAACAATATTATTTATTTTCTTGAATCTGACTTAGCATAAATATCTAATAAACATTGTCTAAATAAAAAATAACGAAATATTTAATAATCAAGTAAAGTGTGATACATTTCGAAACACGGATGAATACAGAGTCCTACATGACATTTCTCACACTGGTAATGTGTCTCACGTCTTTTGTTATGTTTTTTACGTACGACACATTTGCGTCTGGTGTTTTTTCTTATTAATCCGTTTTTTATGTAAAGAGATGGAAAATGTTTTGGTACTTGCGTAAAATTTGTTTTATTAAATGTAAATGAAATTTTGGAAATGATAGGTTTTTTCCAGTTATATACTTATATAATATAAATGTATTATATATAGCTAAATCTAATAAATGAAAGAAAAACTTTTTGTACCATTTTAAACTTTTCCTGGGGGGGGGGTTGAATTTACACTATATAAAATCTGGTCAACTTTGTCAACTGCCCCCATTGTGTTATTATAATCTACTATATATATATGCACACACACACACACACACAATGTGGTTTAATTATTTTGTCTTTTGTAAAGTAATGTATTTTATCTGTCTCGATCATTTTTGCAGAATGATAGGTCGTAATCATCCAGACTTCCCTCTTGTCCATCCATTTCAAAGCTAACATATTTTCCGTTGACCGAAATACTCATTCACCTTTTTTAATCTTTTTTCTGAAGTCTGGTATATCCAGCCTATTTTTTGTTACCGTTCCGTACGCGTTGGTTAGGTTTTTATGTAGTTCGAGAAATAAACTGGGACTGCTATACCAATTATCCACGACGAGTGTGTGACCTCTGCCAAGATATGGTTTAAGAAGTGTCATCACGATCTGCCCGTACTTTCCTATTGATTTGGATGGTATATCTTCAGAAATTATCATATTTGCCCCGGAATATACGAGTAAATCTTGAATGTAGCCTGTCTGAATATCACACAATACGTAGGATTTTATGCCGAACCTACTTCGTTTCGACGGTACAAATTGTTTAAAATAACATCTTCCTTTAAACTTTATCAGGCTTTCGTCTATACATAATTTCTCAAATGGATAAAATGCACTTTTAAATGATGTTCTTAACTGTTCAACAATATAACGTATTTTCATAATTGGATCGTGATTCATAATATTGTTATCATAAAAACGCAAGTTTTTTAGCAATAGTGTATATCTATCTCTAGACATTATTTTTCGAAATGACTCTGTTCTTATTAACTTATCTTTACACCAGTATTCTGATAAAGATATTTTATGAATTCGCCCCATTAACATGTTAATGGCTAAAAAATTATACATTTCTGGTACAGTAGTTGCCTTAGTACTGTGTATGTCGCCTCTTGTATTATTTTCGAAAGATTTGTTGGTCTCCTCTACAATGGATTCTATTAACTCTCCCGAAAAAAACGTTTGAAACATTTCGAGGATGGATGATTTTCTAGTTATATTTGTTTTGATTCCACTATTCTGGTTATCAAATTCGTAAATTGTTGGTTCAAAATGTCTTCGCGTCCAGGAAAATTTCGTTTTACGTTTTGTTTGCTTTGGTGCCACTTTTATACTATCATCTTCCGATTCTGATGAAGATAAAAGGCGACCTTTCTTAAGTTCCCGCTTGTAAAAAGGAACAGGCATTTCAATACCACTTGCTTCTGAATCGGAATTATATGGTGCACCATGTTTGTACGTTTTTTTTGTTCATTTTCGTATTCGAATTTTTCATACTAGGGATAAAACAAAAAAATAATTGTAAAATTTAAATTGAAATTGTAAGATGAGGCGGTATGGAATGATTCACTGAGAAAAACATAGTCACCAGAATACGAAGTGATATCTTTACAATTCGCTTATTGTCTGCTCCTGAGGATATAAATAACAAAGCGCGTGTCTCCACTCCGTCTAATTTTCTTTTTTTTATGTTTCGTTAATATTTAAATATTGAGGTAGCAGGTAGTAGAAGATGCAATGAACATTAACTCTCTCTTAACTAAGATTTATGAGAATAAATATCGATATAATTTTCGCGGCGCCTCTAGGCGCCCTCCGTGTCAGAAAGCCTTACTGCGTCAAGCGCCTCTAGGCGCCCTCCGTGTCAGAAAGCCTTACTGCGTCAAGCGCCTCTAGGTGCCTGCCGTGTCATAAAGCCAAACTGCGCTGGGCGTCTAAAGGCGCTCTCAGTAGCCAAGGGGTTAATAACTATAATCCGTGCGTGAGAGCGGCACGTTTATGGCCGAGATGTACACGGGGCAGTCTTTGCTCGTAACGCAGTGCGTAGAGCTCTTTCCTGCCTTTGAGCAGTTGGCACAGGTAGCTGGTTTTTCCTTTTTGGGCACACCTTAAAATTGTGCCCCGCCTCGGCGCAGTGGCCACAGACTTCTTTTTCGGCCTTACAGAATTTGGCCGGGTGTCCAAAGCCCTTGCATTTATAGCATCTCGTCACGCTAAGATTCGACAGCAGCTCCAGCCGACGTAGAGCCTCTCCTTTGGCACTAAGAGATCGCGGGCACGTCTGGAAACCTCAAAAACCAGATTACACCTATCCCTGACTTTGTCTCCGCTTTTGAACACCAGGTTCATCTCCTTCTTGACCGCGGCGGCCTCTTCCTTCCCGAGGTTTTGGTCGACTACAGCTCCAACGATTTCTTTGTCGTCCTGAGCTCGGGGGACGTCAAAGATTATAATCCTGGGGTTCTTCTTCAGCGCGGGTGCCACAACAAGACCGGCAGCCCGGAGCTTGTCGTCGGCCATGAGTGTGGCGACGTCGGATTTGTTGGCCGTGATCAAGGCGACGCCCGAGCCCTGAATTTTTCGGACTCCCTTGATCCGAAGGCAATGGGACCTTGGAGACACCAGTTGGAAGACAGTCTCCTTGGTCTTAGCACTGTCGTCAAATTTCGTTTGATCCGACGGAGTTATAATTACGACGTTCGGCGTGTCCTGTTTTTGGCGAGGCTTCCTCGCAGTGACGGCGACGGCGACAGCGGTGGCTTGCTCCTGGAAGGCCTGGCAGGAGCGCGCGTGCACCTTGGTATGCGTCTCGGCTTCGTCGAGGCACCCCTCCAGCTTGCTGCAGTAGGCGAGCGTTTTGACCAGGCAGTCGTTTAGCCTGGTGGCCTGCGTGCACAGGGCGAGTACCACGGGGGCCGGGATGTCGTTCTGCGGAAGCGTGATGGTGTGCAGCATCTGTCGATACGCCTTGGCCGCGCTTGCCCTGGACGCGACCACACTGGCGTCTTCATCCGATGTTTTGTCCGATGTTCGCTCTGGTGCTTGCTCCCTGGGTCGGTTGTTTCTCCTTCTTCTTCTTCTTTGTTTTCTTCCGACTGGTCTTCTTCGGCGGCCGGAAGGTTTGGTCGGAGGTGGCTCGGAGTCAGAGTCCGAGAGTACCCTCTTCTTCATTTGGCGGTTGTCTCCGGAAGAGGCAACCTCCATGTTGGGGCTAGTTCAACGCTCTTGCCGTTGATTGCACAAAAAAATTGTTTAAACAATTGTCCAATGTCTGTGGCGGTGGCGGTCTGTGGCCACCCAGGGCGGGAGATAACCCCCGAACTAGCCCTCGCGTAGGAGGGTTGATCGGCCGAGTCGATGGGTGTATCGGCGATGAAGGCATTAGAGACCGTCAGTGCGTCGTACATGTAGTACTTCGCATAATGGCGAGGCCCTGATTTAGCATACGGGCTGTGGCGTGTTCTTTGTACAGCACTGTATGTGCTGTATGACTTCCGACTGGGGAACTGTTGTCATTCGTGGCATCAGTTCCCCAGTTCACGTTAAACGGTTTTTCAGACCGTTTTTCGTCGGCGGAACACGCCACTAGACAACACTCCGCTGGGCTCAGGAATACATGGGATGCAATCAATCCCCTGGGCAACCCAGGCCGCAAGGGGCAAACGTGCCCTAGCCACACTTGAGCCTCCACGAAAAAGGTACCGCTGGATAGCTCGTGTTCTTAATACGCAGCGAACTGAACGAAGTGTGGTGGAGAGGAAGAGGCAGCCTCTCCGACTGCTGTCTCCCACGTGTTTGCCGTGCGTGGCAACCCTTGTCGTCGGAAAAGAGGATCTTGGGATCTGAGGGGGCCCTCTCCTGCGGGTGAGACGTCCCCAACACGTACCTTTGGCCTTTGCTTCGGCTAGATGGGCGGCTGGACGAGAAAAGCAGCCCTGGTCCAGTCAATCGGCTTGGAACGACCACACGCTTCGGGCAAGTGGGTTCTGCTGGGCGAGGACGCGGGCTGGGTAAGGAAACCGACCCAGCCAGCAGACTATATTCGGTGCGTAGCCCTAACTCAGCCTTTGGCGGGTTCCAAATTGTGCGGGTCGGTGGTGGCCGGGGAGCGCACTGGATGAAAGACCAAGACACATTATGGGTCTGAATAAAAATGATAAACAAACAAAAACTAAGCGTCCAAAGACGACGGGTCCAGCTCCTACTCGGAGTGAAGCCGTCGCCGCAGACGCGGGAACTGCAAATGCAGCTGTCAGTCCCCCCGCGTCTGTGAGAAAGACAAGATCCGGGAAGGTGATTAATATCGCCAATCCTCGTGTGATCTTGCAAAGATGTGTGACTCCCACGCGAGCGGTCTCGGTGAAAACCGAGCCCACGGTAGAAGGTACGCCGGACACCGGTAACGTGGTAGTAATCGAACGAGTCGGAGACACGTCACTCGTGAAGGTGCAGTCGGCACCCGAGCGTGTCGAGGACCCTACTGGTGACGGTTGGCAAACCGTCACCAAAAAGTCGAAGCGAGCCAAGCCGGGCGCACCCACCGGCAAGGCCGCAGTAAACCGGGCCAGGAGACCGAAGGGGACGTTCTCCGGGCAAAAGGTACGGCCTCTCGATCTCGTAAGAGACGAAGCCTTTAGGCGAGTGTCCGAAATACGGACCTTTTGCTTTCGACCTGAGTCGAAAGTCAATAAGGAGTCCGGGTCAAAGATACTCGCCGAGGTTGAGGCACTCAACGAGTTGGTTCAGGAGCTTATTCAACGGAATAGCTTCGTCGAAGGGCAACTCGCCGCGGTCAGGGCGGACCTAAAAGCGCGTCCTGCCGTAATGAGTGCGATGCGACCTGGGCCGTCCAAGGGAACTCTCCCGAAGACGGCCTGCAATGCCGCGCAGCCGACTTACGCCCAAGTGAACAAAGTCGACTGCAAAAGAGCTTCTCTGGAAGCGGGAAGACGGCCACAATCGCAGCATGTGGTGAAAATCTTCCCGCCGAAGGAAAAAGGACAGAGCAGCGAAGTTACGAAGGTTACTGTTCTGTCCCTCATTAAACCAGCGAAGGAGGCGATCCGAATAAAGTCGGTCCGACGCATCCACTCCGGTGGCATCGTCGTCGAGACCGACCGAAACGAGGACCTGCAAGCCTTCGTTGGCAATAAGAAGCTCCGGAGCGCGGGTCTGTCCGTCTCCTTACCTACCAAGCGGGACCCCGAGGTTTTAGTTTACGACGTCCCGCGTCGGATGGGTAAGGAGGAAATTGCCTCCAGTATTTGGAGGCAAAATCTCTGCGATGCGAATCAGAAGGATGTGCCTTCGGGAATTCGGGTCAGCCGCATGGCTGGCAAGACCCCGGAGACAGCCAACTGGGTCGTTGCTGTCAGTCCGCAGAATCTTCAGCGGCTGAAGCAGAGGGGTAGCCGAGTTTACCTTGGATGGAACTCCTGTCGTGTACGGGATTTCGTCCAGGTGCTTCGGTGCTACCGTTGCCAACGCTTCGGGCATACCTCGAAGCGTTGTAAATTCAAGGAGGATGTGTGCGGTCACTGCTCCCAAAAGGGGCATACCTTCACGCTCTGTAGCAAGAAGAGTGAACCTCCGGTCTGCTCTAATTGCAAGGACAGAGGGTGGGCTAGTGCACACAAGTCGCGGGACCCAGCTTGCGCTTCCTATCAGGCGGCGCTAGCTTTGGAGTCGTCCCGTGTCCGACTTGAGTGACGGGCAGACGTGGACTTGTCCACTCCGCCATTCGAACGGCATGCTGGGCGGACCCCTCGAGGTTCGTCCCCTCGGGCCAGGCTGAAGCCCCTC
The DNA here is from genome assembly GCF_051020955.1 of Megalopta genalis. Classification (NCBI taxonomy): domain Eukaryota; kingdom Metazoa; phylum Arthropoda; class Insecta; order Hymenoptera; family Halictidae; genus Megalopta; species Megalopta genalis. Next base: position 7,890,119 of record NC_135022.1, read on the forward strand.
TTGCGGAGATAAATTGACTTTAACACTACTCCGTCAAGAGTGCCTGGATTGGGTTGGACCCGAGGTGGCAGCGGGAGTAGCACGTTGTCTTCCCCTGTCACGATAACGAACGAGGGTAGAGCCAGACCATCGGCACGCGTCGAGAGAGCGGCTAGTATAGTCCACATAGGACCCAGGCATAGCCCATCTTTAGACTCACAACGACGACACTAACTAACTGTCCAATGTCTGTTTAACCGGCCGGACCGCGAGGATGATAACCTCTCTAAAAAATCCCTAACCCTAAGCTATGGTGCGCGGCGATGGGGTACACCCCGATCGATGGTATCGGGGTGTGGCTGGTGGGTGCACCAGCCACTAGCGACCAACCTCTGAACGTCGGGCGAAGTTTAGTTGTAAATAGCCTTGCCTGGGCATAGGGGGCTCTGCCCAGGTGGACCGACTATCCCCCATACTCGTGGGAATAAAAATGAGAAAAAAGAATTCAAAAATTAATTTACAATCTATTTTGGGGGAAGGAAAGAGTGAAGAAGTAGGAGAGGGTAGTAATAGGGAGGAAGTAAGGAGTTCGGGAAGCGTCGAAAGAGGAAGAAATTCTGAAATGGGAAGAGGAGGTGCCAGTAGGAGTGTGAGCAAGAGGCGAAAGATAGTAGAGAATGAGTCGAGCGATGAGGATGTTTGAAGTATGAGGTCAACTATGAGTGTGTGTGAAACAACGAATGTCCGGGATGCGGAAGCGAATGAGATGATGTGTATGAGAACAGTGGGTGAGAAATTGAGGAAATGCATATTTAATTAATCAAATCGCGTGTCGAAAGGCGTGAGTGAACTCGTATTGAACTGTGTGAGTGAGTATGAAGAATGCATGATGAGGCTGATATGCGAGAATGAGAGACTAAAACGAAGATTAGAAGAATGTGTGAAAAACGCAAGTGTGCCTGTTACATCAAGTAAGACGTATGCAAATGTTGCTGGAGTGAACGTGATAAGGCAGAAGGAAAAAAGTAGAGTGAATGAAACAAAAGAGAAGAAGTATGCGGTAATTGTGAAACCAAAAGATGACAAGGTAAAAATGACCAGTGAGCAAGTGAGAGAGAAGGTGATGGATGAAGTAAGTAAGGAACTGAATGTGAGGGTGAAAGCTGTACGAAAGATTAGAAGCGGTGGATTAGCTATCGAGACAGTCAGTATCGATGATCTGAAGAAAGTGCGAGACTGTGAGAAGTTCTCCAAAGTGGGGTTAAAAGTCGAGATGCCGAGAAAAATTGGGCCGAAGATTATGATATTCGACGTCCCAAACGAAATGGCAGGAGAAGATTTTATGAATGAGTTGTATGAGAAAAATTTAAAGGACTGTGTGAGTATGGATGAGTTTAAGGAGAAAGTACGAGTAGTAAGTAGGAGGAGTAGAAAGGATGTGAGTGTAGGAAGCGTGATAGTGGAAAGAATGTGAAAATGATGAATAAATTATTTGAAGAAGGACGCGTGTATGTGAAATGGAGAGCATGTAAGTTTAAAGAATATGTGAGTGTAATGAGGTGTTTCAAATGTTGTGGGTTTGGGCATATTGCCAAAGAATGTAAAGAAAAGGAGAATTTATGTCAGAAATGTTGTGAAAAAGGGCATGTGCGAATGAATTGCGTAAGAGATAAGTATGTATGTCGTAATTTTCGTTTGAAAGGGAATGAGTGCGACCACCCGGTTATGTCTGAACAGTGTCCGGAATATCTGCGTGTGGCTGAACGAGAGAGAATGAGAATTAGTTACGAGTAGAGGTAGTTTAAGTATGATACAGTGTAATTGTCAGCGGGCGTATACGGTGATGTGTGATCTGGGTGTGAGTATGAATGAAAAAAGGATAAGTGTGGCGATGCTACAAGAGCCATATGTGTTTGTAGATGGGTGTGTGAAAGGATTGCCAGGTAGTATGAAAGTGTTTATGAACAAGAGTGAACGGGTTGGATCAGCTATAGTTGTAAATGACGCATGTATAGAAGCTGTTTGTGTGAATGAATGTACAAATGAATATGGAGTGTATGTATGGCTGAAGGGAGACTTTGGTGAGCTGTATGTGGTGTCCGTGTATTGTAGATATGGTGAAGATATAGAGGGGTATCTTAGATACATGGACGCAGTGTGTGAGTGTTTGCGAGGAAGAAAGATTGTGTCTGGTATGGATGCGAATGCTGTGTCTCCCCTATGGTACAGTAAGGGAGCCGGCCGCTCGAGAGAAAATGAAATGCGTGGAGGAGAATTAGAAGAATGGGTGATAGCGAATGGAATGCAAGTGATAAATGAGCCGAGTGAGTGGTACACGTTCTCAGGCCCAAATGGACAGAGTGATATAGACGTGACTGTTGTGAGTGATTCGTGTGCCGGGTGTCAGTTTGAATGGAAAGTGGAGTGTGAATGGGGAATAAGTGACCATAATGTTGTGAGTATTAAAATGACAAGTGATGAAGAGCGAATGGAATGTTTCGATGCTGGGAGGAGGTGGATTTGTAAGAACGTTGATTGGCAAGGGTATATGAATGATCTAAGAGAAAGTGCGATTATGAGTGAACTAAATACGACGAATGAAAAAAGTGCGGATGAGTTGGTGGCCGAAATGTTGCAGTGGATTTATAGTGCGAATGATAAGTGGTTGAAGACACATCAGAAAGAAAGGAAGAGAAAGATTATGTGGTGGACGGAAAAGTTAGAGAGAATGAAGAAGGATGTAAGGAATATGCGAAAGAAAATGCAGATTGCTCGACGACGAGGAGAGAATGTGAATGAAAAAGTGTTGGAATGTAAGAGAGGCGTGAATGAGTACAAGAAGGAGATCTGCAGAGTGAAGGAAGAAAGTTGGAAGCAATTTGTGAGTAAATGGAGTAACGAGGACCCGTGGGGCCCCGTTTACCGAGTATGTCGTGGGAAAGATCGAAATGAATGTTTGAATACTGTGAATGTAAATGGAACAATGACTGCAACATGGAGTGAAAGTGCAAGTGCGATAATGGACCATCTCTTCCCGGCATCGGAAATGAATGGTAGGAATGAAGTAATGAGTGATAACACTAGTGTAGTGAATGACGATGTGAATGAAGAGAATGAGAAAAAATTTGAATGGAATGAAATAGAGAGAGCAATTGGAGAAATGAGACTGGGAAAGGCACCTGGACTCGATGGTATAAATGCGGAAATGATGAGGAAAGTGTGGCGAGCGATTCCGGAATGGATCAAAAGTATGTATGATTTGTGCCTGAGAACGGATTCATTTCCGAATGAATGGAAGAAAGCGCGTCTGATTGTGTTACTAAAGTCTCCCGATAAAGTCAAGAGTGATCCTGGTTCTTATAGGCCGATATGCTTATTATCAGTACTAGGGAAAATACTAGAGAAAATGATGGTTATAAGGTTAGAGCAAAAGATGAGTGGAAGAATGAATGAAGCGCAACAGGGATTTATGAAAGGAAGATCGACTGAAACTGCGTGGCTGAAAGTGAAAGAATGTGTGCATCAGAGTAACTGTAAGTATGTACTGGGAATGTTTATTGCTTTTAAAGGAGCGTTTGATAATTTAGAATGGAGTCGCGTGATTGGAAAGTTAAGACAGATTGAATGTGATGAGATTGTGTTATGCAAGGATTATTTTAAGGATCGAATGGTTTGTATGATTGGAGTGAATGAAACAGTATGGAAGCATGTAGAGCGTGGATGTCTACAGGGCTCCATAGGTGGACCGTTTATATGGAACCTTATGATGGATGATTTGCTGATGAAACTGAATATGGAAGGATGTAAGTGCGTTGCGTATGCGGATGACTTAGTATTGATGGTTGAAGGACGTAATCGGGTGGAACTGGAAAGGAAGGGAACAGAATGGATGAGAACTGTTTGTGAATGGGGAAAACATGTGGGAGTGAATGTGTCTGAAAGTAAGAGTGTAATGATGATGATGAAAGGGAATTTGGCATATACAAGAAGTCCGAATGTGCGTATGAATGAGAAAGCTATGAAGCGAGTTGAATGTGTAAAATATTTGGGAATATGGATGAGCGAGAGAATGCAATTTAAAATACATTTGAATCAATTGAAGGAAAAGATAATGAAAGTGGTTGGGAAAATGAGTAGAGTGATGAAACGTGAGTGGGGAATGAGGAAGAAAGGCATGAGAGTGATATACAAAGGTCTGTTTGAAGCGTGTGTGATGTATGGTGCAAGTGTATGGCGTGATGCGATGAGACACAAGTATACAAGAGAAATTATGAATAAATGTCAAAGAATAGTTTTGTATGCCTGTTTGAATGTGTGCAGGACTGTCTCGACCGAAGCCATGCAGGTCCTCATGGGTACACTTCCCTGGGACCTGGAGTGTAGAAGGAGAGGCATGATATGGAAAGTGAAGCATGGTGTGAATGTAGGAGAGAATGAGTTATTGAGTGATAATGAAATGGCTGGAATGGATGAGAATGAGAAAGAAAAATTTATGAATGAAAGAATGAGAGAGGTGTGGCAGCGAAGATGGCATGCAAGTGAGAAAGGACGGGTAACGTATGAATACATAAAGAATGTGCATTTTGCATGGAAGAATGTTAAGTTTGAACCGAGCTTGTATGTATGTTTCATGATGACTGGGCATGGAAGTATGAATGACTTTTTATGGGAACGTGGATTGAGTGAAACTAGGATGTGTGGATGTAATGAAGGAAATAAGGATTAGAAGCACGTTTTGGTTAAGTGTAAATGGTACGATGACCTCCGTAGGTTGAATGAAAGTGGTGTGAAAGTGTGTGAGGATGGAAGTGTGGATGTGGCGAGTGTGTTGGGTGATAGGGCAACATATGAATGTTTTAGTGTGATGGTTAAGGATATGTTCGCGAGAAGAAGGATGAAGGTTGCCGAAATGGTGGACGGGTGAAGCCTGGCGTATCCGAGGCGCAGGGGGGTTCCCTACAGGTTGAAAGGTCTGTAGGATACGACTTGTCGGGTCCTGCTAGTCGGCTGATTCCTGTAAGGACCTTTGGTGAGTAGCAACACCACGAACCCGAAGCGCTGGCCGACCAATGCCGGGAGTGTAGGCCTCCCAAATTGGTAGTAGCTTTGCTACGAAAGATCCAACCAGTGATCATGACTGGTACCGCGGGGACCGGGCGCCCCCGAGGCTTGCCTCGGCCCGGTCATGGGTAGGACCATCGCGGGGGCAGTGGTAAGGCTGAATACTGGTCAGAGGCTCCTTTCCGGGGGCTTCGGCGGGTGAGCTGCGCATGGTACAGCTCGGGCACCGTCCTTCAGAGACGGTAGAGCGTGGAAAGTCGCTCGGCACCACCGGTTGTCTGCTCACAGGACCTACATCCTGGGA